>NC_081414.1:699446558-700046558 GCF_030272615.1 Cryptomeria japonica
ATACTATATATATACCATTTAAGCCAACTTCCAATTAATGAATCCAATAAACCATTGTATTATTAAGTTTTTTTGCTAAGTCTATTGGTTTCATTTTGCTAACGTTTTTATATTTTTTCTTTGTCACAAAGCCACATGGATCCACCACATAGCACAGATAGGGGTGTAGGTCCCGACACTTCTATGGACCAGGTAAACCTCATTGTAATTGTACAAATTAGATAGAATCAAACTGTTACATTATGATCTTTTCTTGAGTGTTTTGAAGTAATTTTGATAGTGTTAATTATATTCTTCTCACAAACGGATGTTTGGGATAAGGGAAAGGAACCTGCAGTACCTCAACACCTCCATAGGGATGTGGGGCACTCGATAGTGTTATGCACTGATGACATCGCACTTAATGCAAACCCTATGCAATTTGTACAAAAGAATATTAGAAAATTAGGCAAGAGATTCTTGATTTGGCAACCATAAGTCCTCAGACCGATGAGATAACAAAGAGGGTGCAACTATTGTTGACGATAATGGAAAACTTGCAAGTAAGCAGTAATGAAAGCTTTAATCATAACAAAAGTTCAATAATGGTTTATATTTTTATCTCTTTTATGTCATTAACTAAAATATGTATGTGTTGTTTTTACAAAAATTTATAGGGCCTCATCATCCTAGTGGCGATGATCAAGGTATTGCGAGTAGTTCAGGTGATGACCATGTTCTATATATTAAAACCACTCCTTTGGACTTGTGAACTTGTTTTTTTAATGTTTTACATATTTAATGTATTACTCTTTAGGTGCTCACATGGGTCCGAGGTCGAGCCCAACTGTATTACCGACTACAATGTCGGCAACACATAGCATGCAGACATTGTCTTTTGCACCGGATCGTGTTGACCCGCCCACTGGTGGTAGATCCCTCTTTTTCTCTCTCTTTTGTTATGTGTTTATTACCCTTGAAGTGTTCTTTCTTGGAGGCATTTCATAGTGGATTCATTTACTGTGGCATGAGATGCAAATGAGGATGCGCCAGAGGCAAGTACTGCTGATCACATACCATCATTTCCTGGATCTTCCCGTATTGCTAGTACGGGAACGTTGCAGGCCACATTGGTGGTGAGCGACGAAGAATTGATTCCCTTGAAGATACAGAAGGTTCCAGGTACTTTAAAAATATTATTATATATAGCCTAATTGTAATTTACTTACTGATCACTCATTTTGGACTAATGATCCCATGTTTTTTTTGCTAGAAATGATATTTTTTATAAAAATCTTAATGACATTTCATTGCAGATATTTGGGCCCACCATACGTAAAAGGTGGAACATCATACGTGAACTAACCCTTATCCACTATTTTGATTTCATATAATTGCTAGAATAGTTTTCCTTTTATCCATTTCTTGAACTATATCAAAGGTAGCTTCAGTTTCTTTCTAAATCCAACAGGTTTGTTTTTTCTTTAAAGGTGGAATGACCAAGAAAAAAAGTTAAAAGATGAACTCACAAACCATATGGTAGGGTTGTTTGGAAATGACACATTCGACAAGACTAAGCTCCTGGAAAAAGCTGGCACATATCTGAAGTATGTGAGGGACCAATACAGGACACATTTAGAGAAGAACGTAAAGTATGAGCATCCCCCCATGATTCCAAAGAGGGAGTGGAAGGACCTGATTTTGGATGCAAAGGAGAGAATTGAAAGGAAAAAAGGAAATACACCACCAGATGCTAGAACAAGGTATGCGATACTATTAAGAATGTGAATATGTACTAATTATTCATTATATTTATATAATCTAACATATTTCAAACTTTTCATAGATTGAGTGACACGTCAAAGGCAACCAAGGCAAGACAAGAAAAGCATGGGCAACACAAACTCGGCTTTGGTGGTTATATGAAACTTGCTGCACAAATTGTAAGAATCAGTAAATTAAGTATCACATCAAAATATTTATAAATTGTAAACAATTTTTTTTTTATCAAACAATACAAGCAAAATTCACAATACTAAGCAAAAATGCAGGGCTCTGAATTCAATAGAGCACCCACGGAAGATGACAAGAGAATTGGCTACCAGCAAGGCTATATAGCCATGGCTGAACGGCTACAAGAATTGAGTGGGCAAACACGAGATTCTGATGCATCTGTCACAACGGTAATTAAGCTAAATGAAAATTATTTCAAATTGAATACTTAACCAATAATCTATTTGATGTTAAGTTTCAACATAAAGTGACTATATTTTTTTAAATAAACAAGCAATGATAACACTACGCGTGACATTGCAATGCAGCATGATAATCGTGGAACAGAACCTGTACATGAAGGTCCGGATGTGCATCCTAGTAGTGGAGGTATTCATTTGCTATTCAAATTTTTTTATGTAATTATTAATACAATTAAACATCTTAAATTGAAAATTAGTGTAGTAATTAATGTAACCTTTATTGTTAATATTTTAGAGCATGTAGTCGGTGGTGAGCAAGTGGAGCATGATCCAGGTAGACAACATCAGGGACGTGATGTTCCCCAATCAGGTAAAGAGGACCACTGTTATTCCTTTAAACAAATTTAATTGCAATTGGTGTATTGATTAATGTAACAATTCGTATTTCAACTCTAGAGGATCTAGAGGGTGCTCAGCATGTCAAGGTTGAGGCTAGACAAAATGATGTGGCCCCGTCAGGTAAAGAGTGTAACGGTTGTGTTCTTTAAATTAATGAAATACTTGTAACAATAATAAAAAATTATTTTGAATTTAACCCAATTCTTTGTTATTGCAGAGGACCCCCCTTTGGTTCAGCATCCTCGTCCTTTGTATAGGACTAGGCATACATCAAGAGCACGAGAAGAGGGCATAACATCCACAGATGGGGGAAATGATGAAGAAACCGATGTTCCACTTAGTCTTTTCATAGCTTCAAAAAAAAAAACAAAGAAAGAAATGATTGTAATCTACCTTATTTGATAATGACTGATTTTTATGTGTAATGAATGTAATTATGTGCTAATGAATGTTCATGAATGATATATGTTGATGATTATTGATGAATGTTGCATTTTAATGAAAGTTAATGAATTTTATGTGTTAATGAACTGTAAAACAGAAAATCGAACCCTAGGTGTTCCCCCCACTCCAACAGAGAGAGAAAGAAGGTCACTAGGATTGACGGTTTTCACTTAGGAGAGACTTTACATTCAAAAGAGGGGTTGAAACTCAAGATCCAATCCCACACAATGCAAGATTGAATTCTAAATGAGTTTCAAGGGTTGAGACAGCAAGGGTACCCTCTTTTGTAAAGAATGTAGATAGAAGGATTGAACTAGGAGTGTATGTAAGTAGGAAAGATTCGCTTGTAGACGGAGATAGAGACACGGGATGAAGCTATGGACCTGAAAATAGCAGTAAAATGTCAAGATGATGCTGTCCTGCAAGTTTGAGTGAAATTTGACGGGACGATGGCGCCCGGAGTGCACACGATCCTCCGAAAAATCCGCAAAACGAAGGGGGATTTGTTCGTCTCTGCACAAGGATTCCAGATCTTCAATTACAGCCGCTTACCTGCAACCTACACACAGAAAAGAGAGGACGATTGGGGGGTTAGGGATTAGGGGTTTGCCTTCAGGTCAAACCCCGGTTTTGGAATTAACCAAGAAATGAGAATGTTGTAAATGTAAAAGTTTGTAATGTAATCAAGTACTGATACCTTGTTGTAAGAATGTTTGTATTCTTACATGTGAAGGTGTAATGATGTTGTATGTTGTATGTTGTAAGTGATCTCCTCTTCAATGGTTGAATCCTTGTCTTGAATGCAACACCTAGCCTTGAATGGAGACCTAGAATGCTCAATTGCTTGAAGGGATGCTTGAATGCTTGAATGTTTGAATATTGCTTTCGCCTCTTGCACATATATGTTTTTCCTTTTACAATCCACCCTTTTCTGGGAGGGGAAATGTAGTTTATATACTTGTCAATTAGGGTTAGGAGACTGATTTTTCCGACCTTAGGCCGACCTAGGAACATCATTTTCCAAATTGCAAACTTAAAGACCCGATGCCCAAAAAGAGACCGGGCCCAAAATAGGGCCAGGGACCAGGGCGCTGGGCGCCATGGTCCTGAGGGACCAGGGCACTGGGCGCCATGGTCCTGAAGGACCAGGGCACTAGGCGCCATGGTCGTGAAGGACCAAGGCACTGGGTGCCATGGTCCCACCTCCTGAGACAGCAGGGTGCAGAAAAGATGCAGTTTTTGATGTCGCAAACAGGTTCAGTGTTGCATCGCCATCGTGAAGACCCAAATGCAGTCGAAATTGCAAGTGTCACAATTTTAGGATGCTACATTTAGCCCCCACTTTAGCGGGAGTATAAGCGTATGCCCATACTTCCGGTAAAGTACAAGGAAACAACATTTGAAAGACTTTTACCATGTCAAGGAGGCAAGATACACCAAGCCCCCAATGGACTAAGGATCTTATGACTTCGATTGACAAAGTAAAAGGGAAGATCACGAGGGAGAACCATGACTGTCAGTAGTAAGGTTCCCTCACTATGAGTCATGCAAGAAAAATACCAAAGATTTTCAAGGCAAAGCCGAGTTCGCCAAGAAGTTTTCAAGTATCTTGAAGAGATATGAACGACGTGTATGCCCCCTACATTAAAGCGATCGCACACGCCTCATCGGGGGTGATTGCTTTAAGGTAGTGATACACATAAGAAATGAGAAGGGGAAGGAGCGCGTTATCACAAAGATTTAGCCCCCAAGTGTGAGATAAACCCAAGGATAATAGACACAAAACACAAATCACGAGGTGACTTCACTTTCCTTGGGGTCAGTATGTTGTATGATAATTCATGTATATCATATGTATGTATGCATAATTGCTCTTCATTCCCCAATCAAGGAAGGTCACCTAGAAGAAGGGAACACATGTGTCTTTTGAGTCAACATGAGAGAGACCAAAAGAGATCTCAATGCTTTGCATCATCCTCAAGTAGACAACACTAAGGAAAACAAATAGAAGAATGAGAATAACACATAGAAGAAGTAATAAAAGATATCAAGAGAGGAGGAGAGAATCTGTTGTGCTAATGAACTAGTCTAGCACGTCATCCACCCCCCGATCTTGCTGATCAATATTTCGGGAAGGCAGGAAACACGCTAGAGGAGGAACATCCAACATAGCAGATGGAGCTATTGCAAGATCCAAACAAGGGCTGTGTTCATGTTCCAAGCCATGTTGTTCTTGTCTAGGAGCTAGGATAAGTGCTTTAGAAAATTCGTTAGATAAATGGTTATCAATATCAACATATTCATATTCACTATCAGAAGCAAGAGAAGTAACATTTTCATCATGAATAAAATTTTCATCTATATCATCATCAAGATTTATAAAAATAGGATCTTTAACTTGCACAGGATCAAAACCATCATGCATCTTATGCTTAGGAGATTTCGGCTCAATTTTCGGCTGAGGAGAAAATGGAATAATACTAGTTGAAGGTGTTTTTGGAGATTGCAAAGTTTGAGAAGCAGCTGCACAAGCTCTAAGACGACGTTTTTGTCTAGTCTTAGTAGGAAGTTGAGAAGATTGAGGAGGAGGAATGTTCTCATCCTTATTACTTGGGTGTTTAGGTTGTGGTCTCTTAGGTTGGATAATAGGAGAAGAGGAAGGTCTCTTCTCTCTATAAGAGGAAGGAGGAGGAACTTCTCCATATAAAGGAGGAATATTTGGTTTAGGAATGAGACCAAGTCCATCATGACGAGGAGGTATAGGTCTACTTTTAGAAAGTTTATTAGACATAGATATAGTCACATCCATAGGAATGGGTTGGGAATCTTCTTGAGGAAAGACATTAGTTTTATCTTTCAAAGGAAGAACTTCCTTCTCAAGAACGATAGGAATATCAAGTTTGGGTATTCGAGGTTCACTTAGAGATAGGATCATATCTTTTTTCCACTTTTGATAAGATTTGAAAAGATGATCACTTCGTGGTGGAAGAGATTGGAATTGTTTAGGCCAAAAATAATCAATAGGAACACTAGAAGTTCTTTCAACTGGTTTAAAGAGACTATGATTGACAGTAACAACTTCACCATTATGGGAAAATTTCAAACACTTGTGAATAGGAGAAGCAATAGCTTTCATGGAAGATAGCCAAGGATAACCTAGCTTCACACGAAATTGTTCGGATGATGGAATAATAGCAAAGTTTACATCAAGGGATTTGTTATGGACCTCAATAGGTAATATAATAGAACCGATTGCAGGAGAAGGAAATGCATCAAATAATTTCACAACCACATTTGTTTTGTCATAGATCACTTGATTCAATTGCAAAGTAAAAAGAAATTCTTCAGTAATGACATTAACCATGCAAGAAGGATCAATAAGGACTCCACAGCAAAGTGTATTCTTGACTTTTGCAACTATATATAAAGGACCATCAGGTGCCCTGATAGTTTCACTGGAATCAAATGTGATGGAAGGTTCTTTAGGGATTTTCTACTTCTCTACAAAGTTAATCACATTCGGAGTCATAGACACAAGAGCATCAGGTGAGAAAGAGGAATCATTAGTCTCAATCACATTAGAGGTATGAGAAGGTAATGGATCAATAAAAATCTTAAGATTTTGGTTAGGAAGAGCTACAGATGTATTGCCTTTATCATTCACACCTGAAACAGAGATAGTATTATTATCAATCAAATCTTGAATTTTACCCTTTAAAGAAAAACATTTTTCAATATCATGCCTAGGTTGACGATGAAATTGACAAAAAGATTTGTTATCAGAATAGGGTGAATTAATCTTTGTAGGATCTATTTTCTTTATAGGAGGGAGAGTAAGCACATTTTGTTTCAATAACTTATTCATAATACTATGCAATGATTCATTCAAAGGAGTAAACTTTCTTTCTTTCTTGAAAAACTTAAAAATAGGAGGCACACCTGATGCTGCATTCACATTGTTGTTGGTGATGTTTTCATTGAACTTAATGAACTCTCTGTTCGGTTTAAACTTCCCAAATGGTTGTTGACTACTATCACCCTTATCACTCGGAGCCATAGGATTTGCTTGTTCCATTTGACTCACAGTCAGTTGATAATTATGAAGAGTTGCACATGTTGGGAAAAATGGTGTCTCAACCTTGCATTTATGCGAGGTTACTATTTATAGTAAGTTTTCATTTGAGCACGAAATGGTGCGAAACTCTTCTTGAAGCTTCTGGTTGGCTAGATAAGCATTCCGGTAAAGTTGCGTCGCAAGGTCACAGCTAGTTTTGAAGATATTAAAGTTTTCGTCTTGGAGGGGTGCGATAAAATGTTTAAACTTAATTTTGGGGGGTTTAGAGGCTCCAAAATGCCCTGAAAAGTGGTTGTAACCAGCGCAGTGGGTTACACGGTGATAGAGAACTTTGCGAGCTTTCCGACGCTTTAAACGGTTCGTCAATCGGACACCCGATTCTCAAGTTATGGCCTCCGGAAGTTTGTACTCCTGAATTAGGAAAAATAATTTGTATCGGATACATAAATGAGTTGTAAAAGGGAGGGACACGTGTTGATGTGTGCTTTAACATGTCATAGGGAATCTAGAAGGGAGATAAGGTCAACTACACCTTATTGGGTGGTTTTAGCCCATGGTTTTGTAATACCGTTTGATGGTTTCTTGTATTGTATCTCCTATTTATGAGGTGTGTGAGATAGAGGTTGGGTGTAAAAGAGTCTTATGGCTATTGAGTTGCCTCTGAATCTCTGATTAGTGGTACTCCTGCGAAGAGCTTGCTCTGCAAGTATGTTGTAATCTATTTTTGATTGCTGAATAAAATATTGAGCTGCTTTTGGAGTGTGGGGTTTTTCTCCCGAAAGGGTTTTCCCCACGTAAATCACTGTGTTGTGGTATGAATGCTATTATATCTATTTCTATTTTCTATAACTGTTGTAACGATCTGAAAAAGTTTTGCATTACCCTCCTCTCAAGGTTAGTGTAGGAAGTTGTTTCCGCTACTTAACTTCCTTACAAGTGGTATCAGAGCCTGATCACCTTTGGTTTCAATTGTGGGCAGTTGGGTTTTTTGAACTAATCCAGATTTGAGTGGGAGCTTGTGTAGAAGACACTTTTTGATCTTGTTGCAGGAATATTCAGATGGTGAGTTCGTCAGGGAGAATAGAGGTGGAGAAATTTAATGGAAGTAATTTTGAGATGTGGAAGCTGAAGATGGAAGATCTGCTAATAGATCAAGATCTTTGGGATGCTGTTGATGCGAATGTCCAAAGGCCCTTAGATCCTACTGCGGTAGCTCAGTATGATGTTATGGACCGAAAAGCCAAGGGTCTAATCAGACTGTGCCTGGCAGACTCTGTTCTAATCAATGTCCATGAAGAAAACTCTGCAAAGAAGCTATGGACTAAGCTTGGTGAGATGTATCAAGCGAAATCTTTATTAAATCAAATTTTCTTAAGAAAGAAATTGTATTCCTTGAAGATGGAAGAGGTTGGACGAATTGCAGACCACCTAGAAGCATTCAATATGTTGGTGGCTCAATTAGTATCCGTCGGTGTTAAGATGGACGAGGAGGAGAAATGTCAGATCTTGCTTTGTTCTTTGCTTGATTCGTGGGATTCTCTTGTTATGGCTATCGGTAGTACTTCTGTTGTTTTGAAATCTAAAGATGTGGTGGGTGCCCTACTCGGTGAAGAGATGCGAAGGAAGGTATCCATCAGTTCAAAGGAAGCCCTAACCGTTCGTGGAAGACCTAAGGAGAAAGGCAAGAAGAATGAGAAGCGCAACAAGTCCAAATCCAAAGGGAGATCGAAATCTCCTGGAAAGTCCAAAGTCACTTGCTGGAATTGTGGTAAACCAAGTCACATCCGTAAGGACTGCAAAGAAGAAAAGAAGAAGAAGAAAATGAAAAAGTTCAATTCTGATTCTGAGTCCGACAAGGAAGATGGCAATGCATTTATTGTGGCTTTGGCGACTCATGCAGGTAATGATGCCTGGCTAATTGACTCAGGTGCATCTTTTCATATGACTTCCAATAGAGATTGGTTTTCTGAATATGAAGGATTTAATGGAGGTAAGGTGTACTTGGGTGATGATTCACCTCTAGACATTGTTGGTCGAGGTAAAGTTAGAATCAGGTTTTCTGATGGTAGAATAAAAAGGATTAATGGTGTGCTGCATATCCCTGGATTAAAACGAAACCTGTTATCTGTGAGAAAACTGATAGATGTGGGTGTGCAGGTCGTCTTTTCTGAAGCAAGATGTAAGATGATTAAGGGTGCTATGGTAGTTGCTAGAGGTGTCAGGTTTGGCACTTTGTATAAGCTTGAAGTGTACATTGTTGAGTGTAATAGCACTTCTGTAAAAAGTAAATCTGCGGATACTTCACTGGAAGATTTGAAGGTTTCACCTTCAGCAGATGGAAATGGTTTTTGGGTACCTAAGGGTGCTCTTTCATCTGAAGCAAAGTTACCTGCAGAGAAGACTATGTTATGGTACCAGAGACTTGGTCACATTGGAGAAAAGGGTCTAAGGACCTTGAAAAATAAAAACCTTGTTGAAGGTTTGAATGATTGTAATCTTGACTTTGATTTCTGTGAGCATTGCATTTATGGAAAACAAAACCGCGTTTAGTTTTACTCGAGTTCTCATAAAACTTGTGGTGTTTTGGATCTTATCCATTCTGATGTGTTTGGTCCAGTAGATGTCTCTTTGATTGGAAAATCCACATATTATGTTTCATTTATTGATGATTTTAGTAGAAGGACATGGGTATATTTTCTAAAGAGTAAATCTGAAGTTTTTAGTCGTTTTAAAGAATTTAAAGCAATGGTTGAGTTGCAGACTGGAAAGAAAATAAAATGTTTGAGAATTGATAATGGCGGTGAGTTTTGCTCTAATGATTTTGATAGATTCTGTAAAGACTGTGGAATTAACAGGCAGAAGACAACTCCGTATTCTCCACAGCAGAATGGACTTGCAGAAAGAATGAACAGGACACTGATGGAGAAGGCTAGGAGTATGTTGAGTGGTGCTGGTCTCGAACAAAAGTTTTGGGCTGAAGCTATTGCCATTGCTTGCTACCTGATTAACAGGTCTCCTACATCAGCTCTTGTTGATAAAATGCCTATGGAAGCATGGTCAGGTCACAAGCCTTCATTGAGACATCTTAGAGTTTTTGGTTGCGAGGCATATGCACATGTGCCAAAGGAGAAGTGAACAAAGTTTGAGAACAAGGCTATGAAATGTATCTTCATCAGGTATAGTTATGGTGTGAAAGGATACAAGCTTTGGGACCCTATTGCACAAAAGGTAATTCATAGTAGAAGTGTTATTTTTAGAGAAATTAAGTCTCCTTCTGTTACATTGTAGCCAGAACAGACTAAAAAAGAAGATGTGATTCAACTTCCTTCTACACCTGAAAGAGTTGAATCGAGACCCCTAGATAGGCAAGAAGTTGAGGAGAGCTCGTCTAGCTCTGAATCTTCAGAAGAGGAAGAAGAACCTCCAACTCAGCTTGTTCGAAGGTCTACAAGACATAGACAACCACCTAAAAGGTATTCACCTAATGATTGGAGATGTATTTTTGCTCTGAATACTAGTGTGGATGAACCGAAATCTGTAGAAGAGGCATTAGGAATGAATGATGTAGAATCCTGGAAGATTGCTATGGAGGAAGAAATGGCAGCTTTGAAAAAGAATGATACATGGGATCTTGTACCATTGCCTGAAGGACAAAAACCTGTTGGTTGTAAATGGGTGTTCAAGAAAAAGATTGGTTCAGATGGAAGCATTGAGAAGTATAAAGCAAGGTTGGTTGCAAAAGGCTACTCTCAGGTTGAGGGTGTTGATTATGGTGAGATATTTTCTCCTGTTACAAAAATGACGTCCATTAGATTTTTGCTTTCTATTGCTACTGCTTATGATTTAGAGGTTGAGCAAATGGATGTGAAAACTGCTTTCCTTCATGGTGATTTGGAGGAAGATATTTATATGACACAGCCGGAGCACTATGTGGTGAAAGGCAAAAGTAATTTGGTCTGTAAATTGAAGAAATCTTTGTATGGCCTCAAACAAAGTCCTAGGATGTGGTACCAGAAATTTGATACATATGTGTTGAGTTTGGGATTTGAACGTTCTAAATCAGATCACTGTTTTTATTATAAATCTGATGGTGATCATTTCTTATTCATTGCATTGTATGTTGATGATATGTTATTCATTGGTAAAGGGAAAGGTATGATTTCAGAACTGAAGTCTCAGCTCGCTGCTAAATTTGAAATGAAAGATCTTGGTGCAGCAAAGCACGTTCTTGGGATGGAAATTAGAAGAGATAGGGTGAATAGAAAGCTATGGCTAGGCCAGAGTAAGTATGTGAATTCAGTGTTACAGAGGTTCAACATGCAGAATTGTAGACCATTGAGTGTTCTTTTTACAGTTGGAACGAAACTATCTGTTTCAGATTGTCCTACATCCCCATTGGAGATGGAAGACATGAGCAGAGTGCCTTACCAGAGTGCGGTTGGAAGCTTGATGTATGCTATGGTCTGTACTAGACTAGACATTGCCCAAGCAGTGGGAGTACTTTCTAGATATATGTCTAATCCTGGTAGAGTTCATTGGGATGCAGTCAAAAGAGTCTTCAGATATTTGAAGGGTACTTCAGAGTATTCTTTATGTTATCATGATAATTCAGTTGGAGACATGACTTCCCTTGATATCCATGGTTATGTGGATTCAGATTGGGCAGGTGATATTGATAGCAGAAGATCCACCAGTGCTTATGTGTTTACTTTGTTTGGTGGTGCAATTAGTTGGATGAGTAAGCGACAGGTTGTGGTTGCTTTATCCACTACTGAAGCAGAGTATATGGCAGCTACTCATGCTTGTAAAGAGGCCATTTGGCTTAAGAGACCATGTTCAGATATTGGAATAAAACAAGGTACAGTGACAGTCAGAGTGCAATTAGCCTAGCTAAGAACCCGACATTTCATGCCCGGACCAAACATATTGATGTTCAGTATCATTTTGTTAGAGATATGGTCGAAGATGGTAGGGTGAAGCTGGTTAAGGTGGAAACTTTGATGAATGTTGCAGATGCTTTAACTAAGGCTGTGAGCACAGAGAAGTTCAGATGGTGTTCAGAGTCTATGGGCCTTATGGCCCCTAGCAATTGATTCATTATGTTGACATTCCCTTCCGCTCCTGCAAGGTGTTCGACAAGTGGGAGATTTGTTGGGAAAAATGGTGTCTCAACCTTGCATTTATGCGAGGTTACTATTTATAGTAATTTTTCATTTGAGCACGAAATGGTACGAAACTCTCCCTGAAGCTTCTGGTTGGCTAGATAAGCATTCTGGTAAAGTTGCGTCGCAAGGTCACAGCTAGTTTTGAAGATATTAAAGTTTTCATCTTGGAGGGGTGCGATAAAATGTTTAAACTTAATTTTGGGGGATTTAGAGGCTCTGAAATGCCCTAAAAAGTGGCCATAACTGGCGCAGCGGGTTACGAGGTGATAGAGCACTTCGCGAGCTTTCCGGCGCTTCAAACGGTTCGTCAATCAGACACCCGGTTCTCAAGTTATGGCCTCCAGAAGTTTGTACTCCTGAAATAGGAAAAATAATTGTATCGGATACATAAATGAGCTGTAAAAGGGAGTGACACATGTTGATGTGTGCTTTAACATGTCATAGGGCATCTAGAAGGGAGATAAGGTTGGCTACACCTTATTGGGTGGTTTTAGCCCATGGTTTTGTAATACTATTTGACGGTTTCTTGTATTGTATCTCCTATTTATGAGGTGTGTGAGATAGAGGTTGGGTGTAAAAGAGTCTTATGGCTATTGAGTTGCCTCTGAATCTCTGATTAGTGGTACTCCTGCGAAGAGCTTGCTCTGCAAGTATGTTGTAATCTATTTTTGATTGTTGAATAAAATATTGAGCTGCTTTTGGAGTGTGGGGTTTTTCTCCCGAAAGGGTTTTCCCCACGTAAATCAGTGTGTTGTGGTATGAATGCTATTATATCTATTTCTATTTTCTATAACTATTGTAACGATCTGAAAAAGTTTTGCATTACCCTCCTCTCAAGGTTAGTGTAGGAAGTTGTTTCCGCTACTTAACTTCCTTACAACACACAACTATTGGAAAGAAGTAAACTCAGAAAATAGAAGTTTTTCTCTAATATCTTTTTGTAAATTAGAAATAAAGATTCTTTGAATATCATTGTCAGGTACTGGAAAAGAAATTTGAGCACACAAATGCTTATATCTACCAATGAAATCAGTCACTTTTTCTTTAACACCTTGTTTACAATGCATTAAATCAATCAAAGTAACTTTAGGACTTATATTGTTTTGAAATTGTTGAATAAAAGCATTTGCAAGTTGTTGGAAAGAAGTAATAGAATAGGAAGGCAACGAGCAATACCATTGTAGAGCCTTATCTCTTAATGTTCTAGTAAATAGTTTTGCAAGCAACCTTTGGTCATGAGCAAAATCAGTACATATTGTTTGAAAGGTCTTAACATGTGTTAGAGGATCACCTTTACCATTATAAAGCTCCAACTGCGGGATTTCAACATGCTTAGGGGGGATAGCTCGAACAATATCAAGAGAAAGTGGGCTCGCAACATCAAATGTGGGCACATTAAACTTAGATTGATTCATAGAGGCAATTTGTTGTTGTAAAGAAGAGACAATTTGTGCAAGATTGTTAATGGTCGCTTCAGTCGAAGAGTTCATATTAGACATGTTAGATTGTGATGGA
This sequence comes from Cryptomeria japonica, assembly GCF_030272615.1. NCBI lineage: Eukaryota > Viridiplantae > Streptophyta > Pinopsida > Cupressales > Cupressaceae > Cryptomeria > Cryptomeria japonica. The sequence continues at coordinate 699,460,331 of NC_081414.1, forward strand.
GGTATTATGTTATTGAAGGAAGGTATTGATTGAGAGTAAGGTGGCGGGACACTATGATGGTTAGTCATAGGAGATGATTGGAAAAAAGGAGCACTACAAGGAGGAATGGAATGGTTGAATGAATTGCCCCCTTGCGTCTTGTTCATTTGTGGAGATGTAATAGGGACACTTATTGAAGGAATGAATGAAGAAGTCAGATTGAATGAAGGAAGAGGGTTGATTGAAGAGGAAGGATTGCCCCCATGACTGGTGATCATAGGTGGAATGTTTTGTATTGAAGTAGTCATTATGTTTGATGTAAAAGTAGGTATACTAGCAATAGAAGTTGTCAAAGGGATAGAATGATTGACTTGAGTAGGAGGTTGTGTATAACCTAAAGTTTCGGCACAACTCTTCATAGGCATCACATTCGAATCCATGATGTGTGCAATGCTACGCAAAATATCAATTCCATTCTTATCACTTTGAACCATATGTTTTAGACCCTCAATTAATGAAAGAGCTTGACTATCGGGGTATTCTTGAGACATCCATTGCTGAAAATCATCAAATTGGTTATTCAACTTCGAAAGTTGTTCTACAGAAACCTCATGGAGAGCTTTTTCATCATTAGGAGGATTAGAGGAATTACCCGTGTCCTCGTTAAAAAGGCCATTCAAATTAGGTTCCATCTCCTCGGTAATTAAACCTTGGAAAGACTTAATTCTAAGGCTTCGTCTAATAGGAATAGTGTAAGTAGGGCTTATTGTTGTAAAACTCATGCACTAGAGAGAGAGAGAATTTTGAATTTATTTTTGAATTTAGAGGTAGCAAATTTCAATAAAATCAACCAATCTCCTAGATTTAAGCTATTAAATGCAATCACGACAATCTCCCGAAATTTCGAAAAAAATGTCAGGGACTGTGGCGAACGGAGTGCACACGGTCCTCGAAACTTTTTTCAAAATTTTCAGGGATGAAAATTATGATGATTTTAAAGCTAATTTGAAAAAATTGAGTGATTTTATGATCTGTAGATAGGCCAAATTAAAGTTGCAATCTCAAAATTGAACCCTACCAAGATTGTTGAAAAATGCAAAATTTGAATTTTGAAAAAGAGAGGGAAACTGAAATTTTGAATTTTATGATTTTAGAGGGAATACTAAAAGCAATGTAAGCCTTGAAATTTAAAAGTTGACTCAATTTCATGCAAAATTCAATTTTGAAAGCGGAAATCAAAGTTGTTGCAATCAAACACTTAATTTCAAAAGTCACAAATTGCAAAAATTTGAATAAAGCACTGAAACTTTAAATGAATGCCAACACACTTTTCAGATTTAGGACAGTAAAAAACACAATTTTGACACAAAATTTCAATTTCAACAATTTTTGAATGATTAGAAGCCTTAATCCAAGCAATCACTAGACCAACTTTGACTTTAATTTTGAAAGTGTTAGAATTGATGAAATCAGCCAAGATTCTAGATTCTAGCAGAAAAATACAGTAAGATCTAGCTCCCGAAATTTTGGAAAAAATGTCGGGGACAATGGCACTCGAGGTGCACACGGTCCTCGCAACTTTTTTCTAAATTTTCAGGGATGAGAGATATTATGATTTTGTTGCAGAATCCAAAGTTACAGCCGATTTGGAGGTGTTTTGATCAGTGAAATTATCGGTCAAAGGTTGAATCAAAAGGGTTTTAAAAATTAGGGTTTTGACACTTAACCACTTAATTTTCAGAATTAAGGCACAAATATGAATTGACAATTTGCAATAGAAGGGTAGATCTGAAGCAAGCATTAACAATTAAACATTTCACAAGCTCAATTACTGAAAAGAAAATTTAGGGTTTTTATGCAATTAACCTCTAAAATTTGCAAAAGATTAAACATGGAAATGTAATTAAGGAAGCAATTTTTTCAGATCTAACCATGAATAATCAGAATTAGGATGTTCACCTCAGGTTCACCAAAATGTAAAGCGGAAAATCGAACCCTAGGTGTTCCCCCCACTCCAACGGAGAGAGAAAGGAGGTCACTAGGATTGACGGTTTTCACTTAGGAGAGACTTTACATTCAAAAGAGGGGTTGAAACTCACAAGATCCAATCCCACACAATGCAAGATTGAATTCTAAATGAGTTTCAAGGGTTGAGATAGCAAGGGTACCCTCTTTTGTAAAGAATGTAGATAGAAGGATTGAACTAGGAGTGTATGTAAGTAGGAAAGATTCGCTTGTAGACAGAGATAGAGACATGGGATGAAGCTACGGACCTGAAATTAGCAGTAAAATGTCGAGACGATGCTGTCCTGCAAGTTTGAGCGAAAATTGATGGGACGATGGCGCCCGAAGTGCACACGGTCCTCCGAAAAATCCGCGAAACGAAGGGGGATCTGTTCGTCTCTGCACAAGGATTCCAGATCTTCAATTATAGCCGCGTACCTGCAACCAACACACAGAAAAGAGAGGATGATTGGGGGGTTAGGGATTAGGGGTTTGCCTTCAGGTCAAACCCCGGTTTTGGAATTAACCAAGAAATGAGAATGTTGTAAATGTAAATGTTTGTAATGTAATCAAGTACTGATACCTTGTTGTAAGAATGTTTGTATTCTTACATGCGAAGGTGTAATGATGTTGTATGTTGTATGTTGTAAGTGATCTCCTCTTCAATGGTTGAATCCTTGTCTTGAATGCAACACCTAGCCTTGAATGGAGACCTAGAATGCTCAATTGCTTGAAGGGATGCTTGAATGCTTGAATGTTTGAATATCGCTTCTGCCTCTTGCACATATATGTTTTTCCTTTTACCATCCACCCTTTTCTGAGAGGGGAAATGTAGTTTATATACTTGTCAATTAGGGTTAGGAGACTGATTTTTCTGACCTTAGGCCGACCTAGGAACATCATTTTCCAAATTGCAAACTTAACGACCCGATGCCCAAAAAGAGACCGAGCCCAAAATAGGGCCAGGGACCAGGGCGCTGGGTGCCATGGTCCTGAGGGACCAGGGTGCTAGGCGCCATGGTCCTGAAGGACCAGGGCGCTGGGCGCCATGGTCCTAAAGGACTAGGGCATTGGGCGCCATGGTCCCACCTCCTGGGACAGCAGGGTGCAAGGAGGATCAGGCCAAGGTGCAGAAAAGATGCAGTTTTTGATGTCGCAAACAGGTTTCGGGGTCTCCATTCAGGTTCATTGTTGCGTCGCCATCGTGAAGACCCAAATGCAGTCAAAATTGCAAGTGTCACAATTTTAGGACGCTACATGAACGTTATGTGATAATGAATGAATGTTATATTTTAATAATGGATGAAAGAATGAATGAATGAATGTTAGATGTTAACGGGGAATTTAGAGTGATGTTGGGGGGGGGGGGGGCAAATGAGCTTCCACCTTCACCTGGTTGGCCCTATTAAGTAGAGAATATTAAACTATTCTCGAAACAAAGAGAAGCTCAATTATAAGATGTGAAATGTTTGAAAGGTGAGAGTCCCTAAACAAATGTGAAATGTTTAAGTAGGCCTCCCAATGAAGTGGATCTCATAGACATGAAGAATCCTATATAATCATTGAGAGCCCTTGAAAAAGCAAATTTGAACTTCGATGAAGCAATACATGATGGAGGAATATCTTGCAAGAGGAAATCAAAGTCATTATGGTGTCATCTAGATCTGAAACGTGGTCTGCTTTTCAAAAAAGTAAAGATGCTTGATATGAATGTGTCCTAGTGGGGTGAATCTAGAAGACATATAATCCTATTGCAAAGAATCATGGACAGTTCTAGAAGAAGCAACTTTTAATTCTGAAGTAGCAATATGTACAAGAGATGTTCTCATTTGTAGATGGAGTATCAAGAGGAGGATCACTAGTCCATGGACCATGCCATTGTTGTTAAATACCTACGCTTTTGTTCATAGTCACTTGGTGTAGGAATGAATTCAATGAGATAGGGTAGGAGATAGGGTATATCCGCTCTTGGGCTTAGCATGTGGACAACTTTGGGTGCCCTATCATGTTTCTCATCCAAGCCCTATTATGGTTTAACTCCAATTATGCGTTATAGATATTGTGTAGTTCACATAAAATTGAAATAGTTATGAATATATGCTATCTAAACCTAGTTGAAATGGTTGCTCTATGAATTATACTTTCAATACTTGTCTAACATGATTGTAGGTTTTATCTAACATGATTGCTGGTTTTATCTAACATGATTGCAGGTTTCAAAAATTATTCTAATACCCTGATGGTATTGTTTCTTCATTGGGACTACTCACATGCATTCGAGGACTGCTAAACTATCATATTCACATAATATTGTCTCAATAATAAAAAGAGAACCCTAGGTTATCTTTACCATTATATGCTTTTGATCTTGCAACTCTGCGACTGCAAATAAGATTTTAGTGGGATTCTAGGACTTCTCCTATGTTTTGATTTTTGCTTTCTCCATTGGGGCTATATTGTTCTAGGGTCTTAAACTAAGACAATGATTGTCTCCTGTAGCTTCATCCCTAGTTGTCATTTGTATAATTTGATGCCAATAAGGAGTGATATGCTGCTCCTTTCAATGAAGTGTCATAGTTCTTTGGACTGCTCATACCATATTCTGAAATTTTATGAAAACCCTACAATGAATGACTCCTTGACTATCATCGTTGTTTGTATCTTACCATTGTGGATTTGAGTCTTAATTTGATTATATGGCTTCTCTCAATAGAAAACTGTTTAAGGTATTTGTAACTTCTAATCCATGACTTCTCATCAAGCTTTGGCACATTGAGATTGGAACAGGGATCCTATACACCATCACTACAGATTATCAACAAGAGAAGATTCACCTATTGATCCTTTGAACTGTAATTCTTGATTGCCTTTTTGACTCATCGTGCTTTGTAATGGTGATTATCTTATTTATGGCTTGATGGATATTGATCTCTCTCTCACAAGTGTTTCAACTAATCTTTGATGAATACAAACCCTTCTCCTTTGTTGAGTGCAAATATCATGAATGCATTTATTTTTCTTAACTATCCATAATGACATTTTCAAATATCTGAGACTACACTTAGGCCTGTTGTCTCTTGATTCTTCATTGGATTGTGGTTTCTTTGATAGTTCTTTGTAGCTTTATCTTTTAATGGTCACTATCTTATTTGTAGCTTTGTATTTCCTTTATGGTGGCGGACCTCATGCAATGTTTTCACCTATAAAACCAACACTAAACCTTTCAACAACCATCTTCATAGATAGTTTGATATCAAATTGTGATACAACATTAATCATTTCACCACTGTTATCAATTATATTTTTGCATGCTTAGTGTCCATGCCTTCATTATGCTTGGGTTGATGACTGCTTCAACTTTATTACTGTCAAATCTGCTTCATGATGTCTTGTATGCATATGACATAATGCTAACCTATTTATCAGTGCTATAGACTTTTCACTTTGTGTCATGGCATCCTTTTATCTTTCATCAAGATCTGGGGGTGAAGAAAATCATTATGACACTAAATACCTATGACCTTGCACTATGAACTGCCCTTGCACATCTTCTAGAACTTCACGGGCTATGGAAATACTGTGATTTTGACCTTTCATAGCCTTTTGATTCTTTTTTGGGTTGCTAGATGGTTGTCTCTGATATGATTGTAGACCTTGGTGCTTCATATTTATTGTTCTCTCTTGAAAAGACTCAGATTAGGACCTCTATTCATGCTTTGACAGTGATACTTGACACTGTCATCTCCATATCATGGCCACTGTCACTCATCAAATCTCATATATTGCTGCTCTCAGTGTTATACCTATCAGTTATCCATGTTGAAGACTCTCACACACCTTCTAACACTATCTTAGACTTGGCTTTTGCTATTTAATACAACATAAGACTGTAATGAGGTTGCTGTGTCATTGATTTGACAATTTCTAATGTTTGGTAGATGTCTTTGATGCTCTCAAATTGTTCTTGAAGCTTATATGGCTTGGTTCTGATCCTTATAAGCTTTTAGACTGATTTAGGCACTATGATCTCACTGCAAATTTATCATTTATTGGTTGTTCTTTTGTTGATAGTGACATTTATCACTACTTTCATCTGAGGCAATCACTTCTTGATAGTCAAAAGGTTGCCCATCAATTAGTTTTCATTGTCTTTAGCTTCTTGAGACCTCTTATTTATTGATAGAGAAACACAATATATTCTTCAAATCAATCAAACCTACTCAATGTAACCCTTTAACTTGTAATTTTCTGTTGTGATTGTCTTTGTGTTTTGAATCGTAAAAAAACTCTTATCATTGTCTTTTTAATTCAAAACCCTTCTTCATTACAAGCTCTAAGTAATCTATTCCTTGCTATACTTATGATTATCTATTAATGCTATTCAAGAATTGGGGAAAACCTAGACACTATTATCAATGTCTAAACCCTCTAACAGACTACTCTACTAGTCCTTATTGTCATTGTTATTTTGGTGGAGGCTGGACTATACTTCATTTGAAACAAACAAACCATCCATACAAATCATGCTTTCTCAAAAATGTGAAATCCTAGACTAGAGTAAAGAAGATAGCTAGCCCAGACATGAAATGCTTTGAATGTTCCAGACATGTAGCTACTCTTTGTTAGAATTTCCCTTCTAATTTTGCAACATGTCATGGTTCTCCTTCTACATGGCTGTCATACTACACCTTCGACTAAAGCTTACCAAACTGAATACTAGGGTTTTCTCCCATCAAAAGTGGAGTCCTCTACCAATGAACTCGAGATCCTCATCTTTACCACAGGTTTATCTTGAATTTTGATTGACCTTAGTTAGAATGGGCATTGAATAGTCTAAGAAAATTACCTCCAAAATGTTAAACTCAAACTTCAACTCATGAATTATAAGGCCATGCAAGTTTTTATTTCTCTTTTGATGAGAGAGGGTGAGAGGAAGAGATAATGACCTGGAGAGGGTAGAGAAAGAGAAGTAGAGAGGGAAAGAAGAAGAGAGTGATGGAGAAAGAGACCTAGAGAGGGGAGAGAGAAAAGAGATAGTAGATAGGGATAGAGAAGAGAGATAGTAGAGAGGGATAGAGAAGAGAGATAGAAGAGAGATACCAATGTCAATCTTTTTCTATAAATTTTTTTTTTCGAAAAATCAGCCTACCGTTAGAATTCCAACATCAAAGGGTAAAAATTCCGGTAGAAGAGTGTCGTCGGATGCACAACATCCTCGTCAGAACTCTCCTGGAGGCCATCGTAATTCCGACACAAAAGGGTTAAAATTACGATGGCCTCCAGGAGAGTTCTGACGAGGATGCTATGCATCCGACGACACTCCTTTGTCGAAATTTTTACCCTTCGATGTCGGAATTCCGACGGTAGCCGAGATCGCGACGGTATTCTTTCTGGGTATGAGCATCCATGGCGGCTATCGGAAAGGTTGGAGTGGATGTCGGAATTGCGACGACCACAAGGATAGTCGAAACTTTCAACAAAAAGTTTTCGACGACTATTTTTGTCGGTAGTGTGACGAAATTGCATCAGAATGACGACGATTTGCCATCGAAATTTTGACCTGAATGTACTAGTGCTAGGACACAATATGACCCCTAACAACATCTAAGGGATTATATGATACTGTATTATCCCTTAGCACAACATAGGACCTATAACGACACCAAATAGTGTCCTAAGGGATCATAGAACACCATATGGTGTTGTTATGGGTCATTGGTGTCCCAAGGGGTCATATGACATCCTATAGCCCCTTAGGACACCATATGGTGTTGTTATGGGTCGTATGGTGTCTTAAGGGGTCATATGGTGTCCTAAGGGGTCATAGGACACCATATGACCTCTTAGGAAACAATAAGATCTCTAATGACACCTAAGGAGTCATATGGTGGGCTAATAAAATGATATATTAAATTTAAAGTTATGAATAGAACATCATACAATAGAACATCAGTAGTTTAGTTTTGATATAGCTAAGTTAGACCATTGTCAGCATAAGAGAGACTCCAAGAGAACAAACAATGAGGCTTCGCTAAAAAGCAAGTGTAAGAGCTTGACCTAACCCTAAGAGTATTGCCTAAGTTCTAAAACATATGATGCTATTAAATTTGCAAGGTTATAGGACTGATCTCGATTGTGACTATAGGAATTATAGAAGAAGAGAAAGAGGGAGGGAGAGAAGAAGAGAAAGAGGGATGGGGTATGGAGGAAGGGAGAAGGGGAGAGAGTGAGAGAGAGAGAGAGGGATGGGGTATGGAGGAAGGGAGAAGGGGAGAGAGAGAGAGAGAAGAAGGATGGGGGAGGGAGAGGAAGATAGATCAAATCCAAGAAAAAATGAGACCCTTAGAACACAATATGACCCCTAACAACATCTAAGGGGTCATAAGGTGTCCTAAGAGGTCATATGACACTATATTATCCCTTAGCACACCATAGGACCTATAATGACACCAAGTAGTGTCCTAAGGGGTCATAGAACACCATATGACCCTTTAGAGCACCATATGGTGTTGTTATGGGTCATTGGTGTTCTGAGGGGTCATATGGCATCCTATGACCCCTTAGGACACCATATGGTGTTGTTATGGGTCGTATGGTGTCTTAAGAGGTCATATGGTGTCCTAAGGGGTCACAAGACACCATATGACCTCTTAGGAAACAATATGACCTCTAATGACACCTAAGGGGTCATATGGTGGGCTAATAAAATGATATATTAAATTTAAAGTTATGAATAGAACATCATACAATAGAACATCAGTAGTTTATTTTTGATATAGCTAAGCTAGACCATTGTCAGCATAAGAGACTCCAAGCAAACAAACAATGAGGCTTCGCTAAAAAGCAAGTCTAAGAGCTTGACCTAACCCTAACAGTACTACCTAAGTTCTAAAACATATGATGCTATTAAATTTGCAAGGTTATAGGACTGATCTCGATTGTGACTATAGGAATTACACACTTGATTTCTTTCATGGGCATGTACCGTTCCAACCCTTTTGACAAGTGATGATCATCATATACTACCACTGCCATGCATACAACAAACTTTAATTTCTTTAGGTGACAAGCATTGTGTAACATGATGGGCACTCTCGCATACCCACCACTATCATTCTCTAGGACATCATTTGTGTTACTATCCCTCTTTCTCTTCCTACCGGTTGTTTCCTTCTTAAAAACATATTGCAGGTACTCTGACTCATCATGTTTCTTTGTTGACACTATTTTCCACATTTGCTCTGCTCATTAAAAACACATTCGAGAAGAATATTGTTGCAGGTTTCCTTGTTTGTCATGGTAATGCACCTGTGGTTCAATTTCAAACCCTATTCCTCCTATTCAATAAACACACACAAATCCATCAGTCAATTTTCTTAGGAGAGCATACATGATAAAAATCAAAGAAGAAGTTGCAGACAAGAAATAAGCTCACTTACTTCTATAGAAGTGCAGACAAAGTTGTAGTGGGGTATGGAGGGAGGGAGGGAGAGAAGAAGAGAAATAGGGATGGGGTATGGAGGAAGGGAGAAGGGGAGAGAGGGAGGGAGAGAGAGAGAGGGATGGGGTATGTAGGAAGGGAGAAGGGGAGAGGGAGAGAGAGGGGGAGAGAGAGAGAGAGAGAGGCACCTTGTATGTGTTTGAGAGGGGGAGACAATACACTTATATGTGTATATATATACTTAATATATTATATATTATTATATACATATATATGCGTGAACTCACAATAATGGTTCCCACTTTTTTGCCACTTTTGACACTGAGATGTACATTTTTAAAATAAGCTTCAACTTCCGAGAACTATAACTTTTAAAATATTAAAAATTTGAAGATGATGTAAATTAGTGATTTCTAGAATTTTTTTTGTAGATTATATATACATTTTTTTCAAAATTTTTTGAAGGATTTTTTTTCAAATTTTCCATCTCCCTCGAAAAGTAGTTTTTTACAACAAACTACATTTTTTAAGAGTGCTGTGCCTCCCGAAACGCATAATTTTTTTTCTATAAATGATAAAAACTCAATTCTTTTGAATTTTGGTTTGTAACATCAATATCCAAGGCTTGCATTTGGTTTTATAGTGATATGTTCAATATTTTTCATTTTATAAAGTTTTGAAGTCCGACTAGTCATAATTCAGACATAGGTTTACGTTTGAACACATAACTTGTTCTATATAAATCAAAATTCAATTTTTTTTTTTGTTAGAAAGAAAACATCAATAACAGGGGCATAGATATTTTTCAAATTTTTTTTGAATTAGTTTCTTATTTTTCCCAATGCGTTGAACAGAGAAGTTCATGTTCGGTGAAAAACCAATTTTCCATAAAATTAAAAAAACAAGAACATAATAAATTCAAAATATAACAAAATTATACTCGTTGGAAAGCTTGCTCCGAGTACTACCATCTAATATTTTTGGGTTATCAAGATTATTTCATTCGTGCTTTGAACCAGAGCTCCGAAGTCATTAATTCTTCAGAACTCTGAAATTTTTTGGGAGAAACCTCTAATTGGAGGGTTCGAATGAACAGTACTTCGAGCGAATGGGGTTCACTCGAACCATAAGGGGTTTGAGTGAACCCCCATTCACTCGAACAAATGGGCTTGATTTTGGCCTGTACTTTTTTGTAACGGTCATGTTCGAATGAACCCGACCATTTTTAACTGTCGAGTTTTGTTCGAACTCTGGTCGACGCTTTTTTTGTTTTTTATTTTATTTGTGGAGTCGTATAAATGTCCATAATTTTTTTCATTTTTTATCACAAATGATTAAAATAGTTCACATATTTGGATGAGAGAAGACATTTGAAAATTATTTTGAGGGCAATAATTTGAAAGCTTTTTGTAAAAGCAAGGGGAACAAGAAGAGAAGGCAAAATAAGACTTCAAGGAATTATTCTCTCGAAACGGAAGAAAGATATCGAGAACAAAGAAGACAAAGATATCATGATGCAAGTATGTTATTTTAATTTTATTTCTATTTAATTTAATATGTATTACGTAACAATTAATTAGTTCAATATTTTTTATCTAATATTTTTAATGAAAATTAATTTAAAAAATCTTAATTAAATTAATTGGAAATAATAGGATTAAAAATAATCTTGTTTTAATTGGAAAGCATAATTAATTTGAGATAATACATGTGTATTTGCAAATTTCAAATTCCATCAACTTGCTTGTTGTGTAATTGCATTTTTCTCCTATATAATTAAGTCCATTTATAATAGATAAGACCTATTAAGTCATAAAATTAATAAGACCTATTATGTCATAATTTCTAGGTTCTAAATTATATATATTCAATATTTAATCTACATGTACAAGTAATTTCATGTGATAGGTCCTTTAATATCACATAATATATCTGTCTTAAGGGGAGTTAAGTATATTAATTGTGAAATGTTTTTTCATACGTGGTCATATTGATTTTAATAATAAGGCCTATTAAGACTATTACATTGATTATAGGTCTTAAATGTGACATAAATTTATAACCTATTACATGTTGAATAATTTAGGTGAACTATTTATATGACTTCACATACATGCAAAAATATTTCAAATTAGGAGGTCTATTATGCAATAACAGGTCTTAAATATATAGACATGTGACAAATTATAGTCCACCTACATTATGGTCCATAACAAATTAATATGAGGTCACCTTTATCTTATGCATGCATCAAAATATTTGTACTTTTAAATTTCAAAATTGGAATTTCTAATTTATCAAAATTTTATTTTATGTGTTAAATTAGTGCTCAAAATTACAGATTGAACTTTAATCCTAACCTGAGAACAAATTGAACTTTAAACCTAAACAGGTAATTTAATTAGAGTTATAACAATAAGGTCCTGAAAGTAATTAAATTTAATAAACCAAATTGAACGGGCTAATTTTAACATGTAAAGATTTAAGCCAAATTCACTCCTATTCTTAAACCTAATTGAATAGTCTCTCATTAATTCAAGAACCTTACACAAACTCTTAAATTATGTGCAGAACGGGCTCGAGAAGAAGGGATTTCTGAAGTGAGAGTCGAGGCAAATGAACCTGTTGAAGAACACAATATAGTTTATGAACATAGGGAGGAGATTGTCCAAGTTGAACCAATGGAGACCTTTGAAGGAGAGGGGTCAGGCTCCTTACCTCCTACCACTGATATGGATGAGCATATTGTGGATCTAGCTAAACAAGTGAAGAGAAATATTTCTTATAAAAATTTAGATCATTTACTTGAAATGGATGTGGATGAGTTGAAACGTCTTAGTGAAGAACCTAGACATACTAAAAGGAGGTCAATGAATAAAAGTGGAAAAGAAATAATGTCTCATTTCAACAATCTTGATACTACACTAGAAAAAGCTCAATTGTTATCAATTGTACTTACTCATAAAGACTTAATAGATCCAATGAAATTGTTGGGTATAGATACAACAAGTCAAAAGAGGAAAACTTCTCAGCTACAAAAATCTATTGTTGATAATGTTAAGAAAGGTTTGGTGAACATTGGTAAAAAATCTTGAAAACTAGATAAGACCATTTCAAGAAGAGTGATGTTGACATCTTTAGTAAATGAAAGATTGCCTCAAAAAAGACAAATCTCTTCACTGTCATCTGAGTTTGGTTTTAGTAGAAGGACAATATCTAAATATGTTAAAAGAAGAAATATTTTGGATGATCCTACTTTAGAAGGGAATTGGGAAATTATTTGTAGAGCTCCTTGTTCTGATAGAATTGAAGATGTTGTTAGGAACTTTGTGACAAGTTTTTGGAATGATAATACTCGTCCTTCATCAAATAGTAGAGATGTTATCAAGCAAAGGATTGGTCCTGATTGTTATGATCTCCATGTAAAACATTGGATAGACACAACAAAACATGAATTGTATGTATTGTTTACTAAAACAAACCCTCATATAAAGATTGGACAAACCATGTTTGAACGGTTAAGGCCATATTATGTGAAGTTAAACAAAATTTTCGAAACTTGTTGTTGTCGTTATCACATCAAATTTGACTTGTACTATCAGGTTTTTTGAAAGATTAGAGAAGATAGTGATGGTTATGAAAATGCTCCTCCTAAATGAACAAGTCAATTCATAGCATCCATCTTATGTGATAAATCAAATGATAATGCAACCGGTCAAATAAATTGCATAAGAGGAATTTGTGTAACATGCGGGGACTTGGCTAAATTGCCTTTGAGAGATGAAGATACTGACACGAGGAAGATGGTAAATTGCAAGAGTTACAAGTACAAAAAATTTGAAACAAAATTTGGAAAGGAATCTGCAAGGCTAGATTATGTAGAAGAGGAAATACCTATTGGAGAATTTATGGAAAATTTTCGTAAGTTGATAAAACCATACATATGCCATGGTTTTTTTGCCAAGTGGCAAGCAGAACAATTTAAAAGATTAAGAGACACTTTCCCACTTGGAACTATTCTATTTGTAGTTGACTTCGTAGAGAATTACTCTTTTGCACATCAAAAAGAGATTCAATTAGAGTATTATTTTTCAAAGCAAATCACTATTTTGGTGCATGTGTGTTATCGACATGCACAAATGAATTTGGATGGTGTTGATAGTACATTTGAAAATCGTGTCATTAAGAAAGAGTACCACTTCTATATCAGTGATGATAAGGAGCATGACACACTTTTTGTACAACATTGCTTTAAGAAGTTTTTTGAATATTTGAAAGATAGAGGCATAACAATAGTTAAATATTTTGTTTGGTCTGATAGATGTGCAACATAATTCAAATCTTTGAGGCCATTTTATGCACTATGTAGATATCATCGAAATGACAAAATACCACATGTTTGGAGTTTTTTTAGAGTGGTCATGGAAAGGGTGAACATGATGGTGCAGGAGCTTGTATCAAACGTGCTCTAAGAAAGCATCAAATAAAGTACATAGGAGATCGTATTGAAGATGCACATGATGTTGTTGAATGGTGTGAGAAACACTATGGGCAACCTAATTATCATGGGGAATCATCATTGAGAACATACAGACCCGTTCCATATAGAGTGTTTTGGGAGATAACCGGTATGTGTTCTCTTTTAGTGTTTTATTTAATTTTTTTAAATCTTTTAAAAAATACATGTTCCTAGTTCAAATGTTTCAATTTAACAACTTGATCTACATGTACATTCTTATACACATGTACATTTTGTAGATGTGGATAGAAAATCAATGCATGGATGCAAGAGCGTGGAGAGGACAAGATCTTTGCATTGTGTCATGAGTACAGATAATCACCCATAGACATTATACACTAGGGATTACTCATGTTTTTGTTTTGAATGCATTTTTGAAAACTATGTTGATTGCAATAACCAAGAGCTTGGATATGTTAGTGAATGGAAAATGGTGCCACTAGATGTTTCTGACACATACAAGGATTCAAATGAGGATGAAAACTTTGAAGACATTCCTTTGATTTCTGGTGATTACGATCATATTTCAGGATTGATTAAAAAAGGTACATACATGACGTACACATGTAAATATTTCCTTAAAAATGACATATAACTTAGAATTTATTTAACTTGTGTCAAATTGCAAGAGATATTTTTGCAATCATAGCAGAAGATGGAAATAAGAAGGTGTTAGTTATTATTTATTGCGTTGCACAGAAGAGAGAAAGAAGTTATCAAAATCTGAGATGAGTGATGGAATGTCATTTCCCACAGGTTTGAGTTCTGATTTGAATATGTACATGTACAAATCGCTTATGTGGAAATTTTTAATTTCTCACGTTTCTTATATACATGTACATGCAGGATCAGTTGTAGTGCAAGGGACATATTTCAAACAAGTTAAAATTATTCAACATGGGATTCATTTCACTGAATACCAAATTGACAACAAGGTATATCAGTATAGTCACTTGGTCATTGCTGTTAGCCTAATTCTTCAAATAGTTCCATGTCGAGGGCGGTCTCAAAAGCGGAGACTAGATAGTGAAGATCATGACAAAATATTAAGTGTTATTGAAGAGCATTCTGAACCACTTGATGTGGTATGAACTATATATATATTTAGTAATCCAAAGTACACATTTGGTTCAGCCCACATGAATTGAATTAATACTCAAGATAAATTCTAGATCTCTTAACTTGTTTTGAAACTAAAGGATAAATATTTTTTAAGTTTAAATACATTATATCAAATTAGGATGTATTCAAAGTTAATTCAAGTACATGTACATGTTTAAATGCATGTTTAATTTTTATGTATAAGGTACTGTATCTAATTCTAAATGCATGTAATTTGTAAGGACCACTAGTTGAAATAATTTAATTTAAAAATGCATATTTAAATTAGAATGTAATATGTACATTTGTAAAATTGATATAATATGGAATTAGGACATGTACTTGTTGTGAACTATTTAACTACAGTATACATACCTAGAAGCTCACATACCATGTGAACTATTCAATACACGACCTATTAAGTTTAGTTTGTTCATTTCATACATACTCTTTTGTTTGAACATGTTCTTTTAAATTTTAATGCATATCTACTTGTATTTCTAACATGTGCACGTGATATATATATAATCCAATCCAGTCCATTGAACATAAAGTACATATATAATCTAACATGTATGTACATGTGCACATGGAATATATAATCTAACACATGTACATGTGCATGAAATATATATAATCTCTAGTCTAAACTTCATATCACATGATGCAGTGGAAATATATATAATCCGATCAAACACAACAGAGATATAAAGTATAATCTAGTCTAAACTTCATTGTACATGCATGAAATATACAATCTAATCAAACATGTATAAATCCAATATAATCAAACATGTATAAATCTAATCTAATCAAACATGTATAAATCTAATATAATCAAACATGTATATTCTGATCAAACACAAACCAAGTATAAAGTATAATCTAGTCTAAACTCCATGTACGTGCATGAATAGATATAATATGAAAGTCTATAAAAAGATAAATGTAAATGAGCTATAAAGTCTAGAGCAAATCAACAGGGATCATGTCGGCTACGAACTGAGTGACCATCTGAGGGGGAGTCCTGCAAAAGTAGAATTTATTTAAATATTAAATATAATATATCTATCTCTCTAGACGTGCATGTACATCAAATCCAAGTAGAGTTAAATAAAAATTTAAATATAAATTGTAACGTGCATGTATACATACATGTACATCAAATCCAAGCAGAGTTAAATAAAAATTTAAATATAAATTGTAACGTGCATGTATACATACATGTACATATATGTACCAAAAACCATAACTAACCTGTACACTAACAACATCTAAAGAATCTCTCCTACGCACATGCTCAGAGCTCAAGGAAGGAGTGACATGAGCTAACTGTCAATTTAAGGATTAGTCCACGATCAATTTAAATGATCTACAAATTAAAACTTAGAACTCTAGATTATTTATTAAACATGATCTATATATATATATCCTACAAATTTGTAACATGTATACATATCTTCTAAAAATTTAAATGCACATGTACATGTACATACTTGTGTATCACCTGGAGTAGGCTGTATAGTCTGATCCTGTCCTGTGATCATATCAACAAAATCACTTGTGCCTGCATATCTCTCTCTCTAGCTATACGTATCACTAAGGAGTGCAAGGGGCTAACTAGATGAGTGGGCATCGTGGATGAAGTGTCTGACTGTAGTAGCATGTCCATAAATCTAGTATGGCTCAAATCTCTCAGTTGATCCTCAAATGAGTCCAAACCCTCATTTGTGATATGGACCTGATCAACTCGTATCTCCTCCTCAAATGAATCCAAGCGACCCTCATCTATGATATGGACCTGATCAACGCATAGCTCCTCCTCTGCAGCAACAGAGTGATATGTAGGTGGGTCAGTGCCTGGAGCATGCGTAGAGTGATGAGAATGTTGTGACTGCCTTGGGGTATGCGTCGATGTCGTTGTACCTTGACCATCTCTGAGAATCTCCTCTCTAACATCAGCCAATGGTATCCCAAGTCGAGATGAAATAAAACTATAAGCATGTAGTAGGTCCTCGGCTAAATACTGTGACATCTGTACATGTCTACTACCTTCGACTATAGCTGCTACCTCATCTAGGGAGGGGATGCCAGCAGAAATATACCGATCATTTGAATCTAAAGCCCCCCCATGACTAGAAGATGCATGATCTGTGGATGATTACGAACGTGGTCGACTCATCATATATCTGCCCACCCTGTCAGAAGATATGGTGGCTGCTGCTGATGTAATATGTCCAATCCTATCAATTGCTTCTCTCTAAGAAGCAATCACAACGTGATCCGCTATGGGTGCCATGGCTGAGACTACTACAGGAAATCTCTGGCCAACAAGGTCCCTGTGTCTAGGCGGAGCTCTATCATGCCTATGATATGCATCTCTATTAGCAATCTTGTCCCTCCTCTGTCCATAATATCCTAGAATATCAAGGTAGTTTGGTTTCATCTGACAATGTACCTCAGCAAAAAACTGTTGTGCAAAGTATAATGGTATCTGGTCGTTATTAGGATAACGACCATGGGCAGCTAAGAAGCGTGGGTAAATCAGTGATGCAACCTGTGGGTCGATACATCTAGTAACCTAATATCCCCTGACCTTACTCTTCTCCTGATATTGTAGAAAGAATCTTTCCTTGATGGTCTCCTTCGAGACTACCCCCACCACATCAACAATAGAATGAGGACCCCTCACCTCACTCCTCAACTGTCTATATATATCCTCTATAACCTCAGGTGAGAATGAGGTATGAGAAACTAAGAAGTCCCTCAATTTCTGCAAACTATAAAAAATGGATGTGCATGTACTCTTGGACACGCCATCAGTACGAGGGTCATCTAATATGGCCCTCAACCTATGCAACTCTCGATCACTGTACTAAAAAATAGTAGCAATGTCGGGCAAGGGGGGATCCTGCTGTGGAGGATCCTGCTATGGAGGATCAACATCATCAATGTGTGGCTCCTGATCAGGAGCTTGCGCAGGTGGATCTTGATCAGGAGCCTGCAAAGGTATATCCTGGGATGCCATCTATCTAGGTACATGTCATAAAGTTAAAATAAATACATAAGCAGAGAGAGAGAGATCATTTTCATGAGAGAGAGAGAGAGAGAGAGATTATACATATAAATCTTCATGAGAGAGAGAGAGAGATCATTTTCATTTTTAAAAAATACATGTAAAAATTTCAAATATTTCAGTGAGAGAGAGAGATAACATATATTTCAGATCTAGAGATAACATATATTTCAGATCTAGAGATAACATATATTTCAGAGAGATAGAGAGATCTAACACATGTATATTTAAATCTTTGACATACATAAAAAATTCAAGAACATGATATATAACATTTGGGCCCATATGATTATATTTGGGCCCATATGATTATAAAAGTATTAAATCTGCAATATGTGATCTTAACGAGAATGTCATACGACCCCTTAAGACACTATGTGATGGACTAAGGGGTATGTCATTCACACTAGAATTTTATAAGGGGTCATATGCGGTTCTAAGGGGTCATGCATATGTTAGGACACTATATGATCCTAAGGGGAATGTCAAATGTACAGTAGGATGTTATAAGGGGTCATATGTGACCTACTAAGGGGTCACGCATGTGTTATAACACATGTGTGACCCCTCAAGACCACATATGACCCCTTAGGACACATAGGAAATGTCATATGTATAGTAGGATGTTATAAGGGGTCATATGTGACCTACTAAGGGGTCATGCATGTGTCAATGCATGCGTGACCCCTTAGGACCACATACGACCCCTTAAGATACTATGTGATGAACTAAGGGGTATGTCATTCACACTAGGATTTTATAAGGGGTCATATGTAGTTCTAATGGGTCAAGACCACATATGACCCCTTAGGACACTATATGATCCTAAGGGGAATATCATATGTGCAGTAGGATGTTATAAGGGGTCATATGTGACCTACTAAGGGGTCCTCAAGACCACATATGACCCCTTAGGACACATAGGAAATGTCATATGTACAGTAGGATGTTATAAGGGATCATATGTGAACTACTAGGGGGTCACACATGTGTCAATGCATGTGTGACCCCTTAGGACCACATACAACCCCTTAAGACACTATGTGATAAACTAAGGGGTATGTCGTTCACACTAAGATTTTATAAGGGGTCATATGCAGTTGTAATGGGTCAGGACCACATATGACCCCTTAGGACACTATATGATTCTAAGGGGAATGTCATATGTACAGTAGGATGTTATAAGGGGTCATATGTGACCTACTAAGGGGTCACACATGTGTTATAACACATGCGTGACCCCTCAGGACCACATATGACCCCTTAGGACACTATATGATCCTAAGGGGAATGTCATATGTATAGTAGGATGTTATAAGGGGTCATATGTGACCTACTAAGGGGTCATGCATGTGTCAATGCATGTGTGACCCCTTAGGACCACATATGACCCCTTAAGACACTATGTGATGAACTAAGGGGTATGTCATTCACACTAGGATTTTATAAGGGGTCATATGCGGTTCTAATGGGTCAGGACCACATATGACCCCTTAGGACACTATATGATCCTAAGGGGAATGTCATATGTATAGTATGATATTATAAGGGGTCATATGTGACCTACTAAGGGGCCACACATGTGTTATAACACATGCGTGACCCCTCAGGACCACATATGACCCCTTAGGTCACATAGGAAATGTCATATGTACAGTAGGATGTTATAAGGGGTCATATGTGACCTACTAAGGGATCATGCATGTTTCAATGCATGTGTGACCCCTTTGGACCACATACGACCCCTTAAGACACTATGTGATGAACTAAGGGGTATATCGTTCACACTAGGATTTTATAAGGGGTCATATGCAGTTCTAATGGGTCACGCATGTGTTATCGTTCACACTAGGATTTTATAAGGGATCATATGCGGTTCTAATGGGTCACGCATGTGTTATAACACATGCGTGACCCCTCAGGACCACATATGACCCCTTAAGACACTATATGATCGTAAGGGGAATGTCATATGTATAGTAGGATGTTATAAGGGGTCATATGTGACCTACTAAGGGGTCACGCATGTGTTAATGCATGCGTGACCCCTTAGGACAACATACGACCCCTTAAGACATTATGTGATGGACTAAGGGGTATGTCGTTCACACTAGGATTTTATAAGGGGTCATATGCAATTCTAAGGGGTCATGCATATGTTATAACACATGCATGACCCCTCAGGACCACATATGACCCCTTAGGACACTATGTGATCCTAAGGGGAATGTCCTATGTACAATAGGATGTTATAAGGGGTCCTATGTGACCTACTAAGGGGTCACGCATGTGTTAGTGCATGCGTGACCCCTTAGGACCACATACAACCCCTTAAGACACTATGTGATGGACTAAGGCGTATGTCGTTCACACTAGGATTTTATAAAGGGTCATATGCGGTTCTAATGGGTCATGCATGTGTTAAGACACTATTTGATGGACTAAGGGGTATGTCGTTCACACTACAATTTTATAAGGGGTCATATGCGGTTCTAAGGGGTCATGCATGTGTTATAACACATGTGTGACCCCTTAGGACCACGTATGACCCCTTAGGACACTATGTGATCCTAAAGGGAATGTCATATGTACACTAGTATGTTATATGTGATCCTCTATGACCTCCTAAGGGAACGTATAGTGTCATCAGGGCAGATGTGGTCTTAAGGGGTCATGTTGTGTGTGTAATAGGATGTGAAAATGGGTCACATTGTAGAGGATTTATTTTGTCTAATTTGTTTAAATTTGTTATCTAAATTTTCTAATGTTTATTTAAATTAAAATTTATTAATTTTTCTAACGTTTAATTTATTATATTTACGTTTGCAACATTTTTCTAATTTTGTTTTTTTGCTAATGTTTTTCTAAGTTTTGATTTACTACCTTAGTTTTCTATGTTTTTCATAACAATTTTTTAAAATGTTGAAAAAAATATACATATATACAATTATATAATTTTAAAAACAAATTGACGCATTTCAGTCAAAACATTAAATTATCAAACATTTTTCTAAAATAATGAAAAATAATAAATTATCAAACATTTTTCTAAAATATTGAAAAACAATAACTATATACAATTATTTAATTAAAAAAATAAATTAACAAACAAATTATTTATTAATTTAATAAAAAAAGAAATTATTAAACCAAACAAAGGGTTATTTTGTGCACCTGATATAATAAAGGTCAAAAACTGAAATATGAAAGACGCTAGTTGCTGCAAACAAAGCTCGGTGACGTGATGTTGAAGACTGGTTCGATCCAACCCCCACCAGACAGAAAAAGACAAGTTTGATAATGACCCTTTAACTGTCACTTTCGCTATTTATAAATGTTTTAAAAAAACCTAACTGAAAAAGGGTTTGAGTGAAGGGGGGGTTCGCTCGAACCCATTAAAATAATAATATTGTGATGGGTTCGCTCGAACTCACAGGGGTAGTTTGAGCGAACACCCCTATTTCGCTCGAACACCTAGAAAATCGAACTTCCCACTTTCGCCAAATTCCTTCGTTGGCGAAAGTGGGAACCAGCTTTGTGAATTCACACACACACACACACACACACACACACACACACACACACACACACACACACACACACACACACACACACACACATATATACACACACATATTATATATACAATATCATATTATACACACTCAAAATTTAAACAATAGCGCGTACACGCTGTTTATAGTAAAAAGAGCGCATACGCGTTGTTTATAGCAAAAAGAGCGCATACGTGCTTCTTACACCACAAGTACCCCGTACGCGCTTTTTATACCATAAGTACCATGTACGCTCTTTTGAATGTTTAGGATTGGAAATAGGCCTAAATGACAAAGCTACGATTTGGAAGTTTGATTTCCCTCCATTTCTCTCATTTTTGACATGTTTTATTTTATCAAATTGGTTTATCGACTTTGTCATCATTAGGTTTACACTTCATCAAGTGGGTATTTCTAAAATTGCCACCATATTTTCACCCATCTTCTGAGCTTTCTAACCATATAATTTTATTTTTTAAATTTGAGCAAAAATAACATATTATTATTGAATTTCTTTTACCAATGTCTCCATAGTTCTCACAGACATAGGTGCACCAGTTTTTTAATAACTTTTGATATACTTATCCAAATTTAAAAAACTTTATATATTATTGTAGTGCACTTGATTCTTTACAATTTTTAAAAAAAAATTGTACTTTCGATTTGTTTAGTGCAACTTATTCTTCGCGTACGAACAAGTACCTAATTTTTAGGATGTGCTCGATTGGAAAAATCATTAAAAAAAAATACTCAACAAAAAATTACAAAAAATTACACATCTTCTAGTGCTCACTCTTAACTATGTTTATGCCAAAGGATTTGTCAAAACACTAAATCTAACTATGACTTTTTCGATGCGCACGTCAGATACTATGTTATGTTTTTTATAAAAAAGTAGGGTCTGTTTTTCGTGCGTGAAGGATTTGACCTCCTTAATCTTATCCAATTTTGAAAAACTTTAGTAGTTTGGAAACTAGATTCAGAGTACTATAAATTTTGTTCTTTGATTATCTTCATATCTTTAGTGGATGACTTTCAAATTTTACCTCCAAGTTCAGGTTCACCTGATTTCAGAAAAAAAGTGTCCACTTATACCCCCCTTTTTGACCACCATCTTTGTGCACTTACCCAACATGAGTTGGCAGAAGGATCTAACAGATGAGTCTGATGGATAGATGGAACCGGTTGACAAAGAGCTCATGGTGACAAACCAGATGAAGTCTTGTGGTAGAAAAAATCCTGAGTTGCAGAAGAAAGAAGGCGATACACAGGGATAATGTGCAGATCTGAAGCAAAGAAAGAAAACCAAAGGGAGTCAAAGGTTAGAGAAGCTAGTTGAGGCACCAGAGGAGCCAAAGCAGAGATTGGCAGATAAAGAAGATGTTTGGATCATAAATGAGCATGGGATCTTCATCCCAAATCTTTTTAGGTGTTCATGAGTTGTCTCTCATGGAACATCTTTTTCTACCTGGGTTGTCTGATGCAGGAGCATCCCCGGTCGATGAGCAATCTTGCATCAACCAAAAACATTTCCTTTCTTGTTTAGTTATTTGCGCGATTTCAGTATTCTTACTTGTATGTACCGGTAGTTGCTTGTTCTTCGTGGTAGATTTTGTTTGCAGTTTCCTAGCGGTTTCATGTTGTTGATTCCAGATTTCTAGTTCATTTGGGTTCTTCTCCAGTTAGTTATCGCTTCTAATTGGTTGTTTCTGGGTTCTCGAGATAGTTTTTGTGCTTATCGGTTGGTTTTCCTTCATTACCGACGTGATTCTTGGCATGTGGATCCATCTTGGGTCTTGTCTGATGTTCTTTGGCATGTGGCCAACCTTCCTGTTGATCCACCTCATTTGGTTGTTATTTTTCGGAAAGGTTTCTTGAATCTTAAGGTCGACCTAATTACACGTTTCATTTTCCTGCATTGGTGAATGTAATTTTTTGAGGCCGGGCCAGATATGTTTCGATGGGTATAAATATGATGTTATGTAATCATTTGTAAGGGCAGAGGGAGTAGAACAGAGAATAAGGATTGAGATTCACATGTTGTGATTCGATTGATTCTTAGAGTCCCGGTTGGATTGTATTTGGCTTGAGGCCTGCATGTAATCGGTTAACTACCGAATGTACTTTGATGATAACCCGATGATTACCAGATGATTGCTAAAAGTTCTATGACTTGAATATGATCTGTTTATATGAATTTTTTATGTTTTCTTGTTGTTTGCATTGTGTCTTTCTCGCTACATAAGCCAATTGACTCTTTTTCAGGGTTCTTACCGGTTATGTCTGCATCACTATGACAAGCTATCTAGAACATGTATAGAGTCCAATATAGTAGTAGAGCTACCCCTAGATTCTACAAAGCGAAATGAGTAGGAAAGAAATGCAAAATTCTCATTCATTGGCCAATCTCCTAGCCATCTTGATCATATAAACTCACCAATTCTAAGAGAATATTGGATTCATCTTGGAGAACCGATAGAGTTTATGTATGCTCGGTTTATGCTTCCATATTCACCAAACCATTTTTGAATAATACACCTAAAAAATATTGCTTCCATTATGCTTTGATAAATGTTTGAATTCATTTTATTTCCATTACTACCCAAAAATGAGAATTATACTGAAGAAAGGATTTTTCCAAAAATTTCAAATATTGAATGGTCTATCAATAGTTTAGTGGTTCATCATAACTTATTAGCTCTTGATAAGAGTTTCGAAAGCACTCCTCATTACTAACAAAGAGGAAATAATGAATTATAACATTTGTCAACATTTTAATGTTCATTCATTCACAACCTATCAATAAAAACAAAAGATTTTAAAACAATCAAAAATCAATTTTAAGAGTTTGAATAAGTTTTTTATAGTGATATATTATATTAAAATTATATATTAATTATATATTTATATTAATATAATCTTACATTATTAACTATATAATATAACTATACATTTATAATTATATACTAATATAATATTATATATATAATACATTAAATGTTTGCTAATATTATTATAATTACGCCGAAGGGTCTCTTTATATGAAATGGACAACCTCTTATTTAAAATCAATGGCTGAAAATGTAGGAGGAGGTTGCAAGACGATTCAAACAGTATGAACCGTTTGATTGAAAGCTTTAAAGCAATAGTGATGCGACGTAATGGTTCTCCAATAATTCACTCCAACGGACGCGTCTATTCCCGTTCCAAAAAGACAGTACGGATTGACTAACACGAGTGTTAATCGCACATTTTACACCGTCAATTTTGCAGTTAACGGTTGCAATTGACTAACCTGTCACTAACACGCTGTACGACAGATCTGTTTTGAAGCTAGAATAGCTACGGCCCACTCCAACAGACTTTCAAAGAGTGTAGTGTGACTAACTTGACTATCGCTTTACTTGGTTTGGTCAACACGCGGTTTTACCCCTCGAAAATAAATGCCTCGTCTGCGTACGCTTATGAGATCCATAGAAGATAGATGGTTGAAAAGGCTTTATAAACTTTCAAGCGATTGCAGTTGGTTGTAAATCCAGCTCTCTCAACCTTTGACAACATCCTTCTTGCGGGTGATAGAATGGGAGCTTTGGAATAGGGTATGGACATTTAAATTGAGAGAACTTTTAATGTAACTATATTCTTGCTGACTTCCCTGGTGGTGTAGATACAAATGTGAATTGTGCTAAAATGTGGCTTACTTTTGGAAATCCATTTTATCTTCTAATGCTTCTTCCCTAAATTTGGCTTCTACTTAATCAGTTATACAATAATCTATGTTCCTGGCCTTATTTACCTATCTTCTCACTTAAACCACGATCGTAGCAGAAATACATGATCTTCAAAGTATGCATTCACATTTCACAGCCCGCCACTCCTCTTCCGGGATTTCCTTGGCTTGCCTTAGGCTGTGTTGAATTTCCAATATATACTTTAAACTGAATTGAAAGCCCTAGCTGCTGACTTTCTGATAGCAGAAGCTGCTGGAAGACTCTAGAAAAAAATCTTATACAGAAAAGTTCTCATTCATTTATGTCATCATGGCACTCATAAAACTTACGCAACTATCCTTAGATTAAGTTATGCCTGAAGCTACTAGTACATTGTTTACTACATTTACTCAGACACAACTAAGGAAAGGATGTTTCTGTGTTAAATTTTACTTAAATATTTCTTATATTCACAATCCATGTTTCAAAATTAATGATTAAGAGAAAGACATCAAATTTAATTTAAATTTTTTTTTTTATGTATTGCTAAATTTTGAAAAAAAATATTTATTTAAGAAAATATTCTAAAAAATTCTACAGAACGTATTACAAACATTTGAACATGAGTTAGAAACATGAATCTACACAATTATAGGCTTGTATGTGAAAATAAACAAGTAAAACAAGTACATGGGTAAAAATAAACAATGGTATAGTGTAACTGAATACCTCTATTGACAAGAAACAAGTGCACCCTCTATCCCTTATCTCTTTCCCTGAATTTCTATTCCTCTCCATATATATATTGTTCTCTATCTATATATCCCGTCTTGCTCTCCCTCTATATATATTGGGATACCTCCATTGACAAGAAACAAGTGCACCCTCTATCCCTTATCTCTCTCCCTATCTTTCTATTCCTCTACATAAATATATATTGTCCTCTATCTATGTATACCTCTCTCTCTCTCTCTCTCTCTCTCTCTCTCTCTCTCTCTCTCTATATATATATATATATATATATATATATATATATATATATATATATATATATATATATTGCCCTATCTCTTTGCCTCTCTATCTCCACTACCCCATATTTCTTGTTCCATCTGTTCCACTATCTCTATCTCGTTATATCTCCATATCTCTACCCCTATTTATCTCCCTTTCTCCACATCTCTCTATATAACACTTCCTATCTCTACCTTTATCTTTCTATATCCCCCTCTCTATATATTTATCTCTTCTATATTTATATATCCCTTTCTTATCTCTCCTCCTCCTTCTCTCCATACCATTCTCCTCCATCTCCATCTCTATCTTTGTCACCCTATCTACCTCTATCCCCTTTCTATATCTCCTCACCACGCTCTCTATTTCCCTTCACCCCACTATTTCTTTCTATCCATATTTTCCTCTACCTTTATCTCCCTATCTTTGTATCTATTTCCCTATCCTTGTCTATCTCTTTATATCACCTAAGTTATCTATATCTCTCCCTCTCTCCATCTCACTCTACATATTGAGCTACCTCCCCCTCTCCCTCTTCCATGTTTATCTCTTTCTCTACTTCTCTCCATATTGCTCTACCTCTCCATCTCTATCTCCTCAGGCCTATCTCTATTTATCTTCCCCCTTTAATTCTCCCTCTTTTTATCCCTATCTTTCCCTCATTGTAACTCTCTCCCTATTGCAAATATAACATGATCCTATTCCTAATGGAGCCTAATTATCCTCCTGATTTAGAAAATTTTATCAATAAAGTTTGGATCCTTCTAAGTGGATGCATAGTTGATTTGAACCTATCACTTCTTAATCGAGACCTTTGTTGTACAAACAACATCATTTTCTACACCGCCTACCAATTGACCTCATGTACTACACAAATTTATGCAAAATAGACTAAAATGTTTCCTGCTTGACCTCCCACACCTTTTCGACGTACCATTAGCATATAATGTAATTACTATTATGATACTACATTATAGTTTTGTGTGTGTGAGAGAGAGAGAACAATAATAATTATAATGATATTATTAATATGGTATAACACCAACAAAAAACTATTTTGATAATTTGGGATAAGATCTATCATATGAAAATTCTTTAAATTCTCACTCCTATAATCTACAAATCATTCAAACCTTTGAATAAAAGTAAATTGTGATTAAGAAGGATTTATGTAAATTGTAATTTATTAATAATTTTTTAAATATACATCTTTCCACTCTTCATAAGCAAAAGTTTAATTAAGCTTATCAAATTTCTCTCATCACATTCCAAAAATGTGCTAGAGCACTCCAAAAAAGTACAATTCCCTACTCATCTATACAAATTTACTTTCAATCGTCTTAATATTCTCAATTTATCATAATCTTTGTGATCAACAAACATCAACTCATTTTTATCCTCTAATTTTATCATCTAAGTCTGTTACCCTTGTGTCAAACTTACTCTTACCCCAATGCCTTCACATCAGACTTCCTGAAAGTCCACACTCTGAAAAGACATCAAATTTCTCCCATCATATTCCAAAACTTTGCTAAATCACTTTAAAAATCTACACAATTCTCTATGTCCATACTTACACAACTTTGATTTCAATTACACTATTTACGTCATCAAATTAAAAACGACAACAATTTTTATTTATTTCAAAAATCAAACAATCAATCAATAACAATTTTACATTTTATTCATTAAAAAATGAACATTTTAACCACAAAATATCTGATAAGTAGGAGTTATCTTCCACAACAAGTCAAATTATGATATGACTATCAAGATTCAACTGTGTAATTTTTTGAATCAAATTCTTTGACTCACATTTCATTCACAATACCTCCTGATCAATCAAACGGACAACACTAACCAAATCATCACAACACACACGTCAGATCTCAGTAAAAAAGCTCGATGTTGAAGAACAGGCGCCTAAAAGTCCCATTAGAGCCAGCAGTATCTGTCCGGACGTTAGCCACTCCAGTGGCAAAGGCAAAATCTCCAGTCCCACCGACAACAGGCATGTGCTGCCTGCGCTGGTGCATTCCACCCGCTGCTCCAACCAGTGTCAGACTCCCGTTCAAATGCGGGCTCTCCACAAAGGCTGTGAATGCAAACCAGGCGACAAAGAAATCACCCAGTTGGTCATAACTAGACGTGTAAACGCCCTGCGCTCTTCCCACCACAGTCGAATTCAGAGTCGGTCCAACCGTTAGCGGGTCGTCGAACACAACGGTACTTCCAAAGCCATTATTACTCGGCACCTGGTTTGCATTGGTCTCGTACAGAATGTTGTGGTAGTAGAATGCCACAGATGAGGGGGCTTTTCTCTTTATGCCTATGCCCTTTCGGCACCTGCACAGAGCATTGGAACCACCGGAACATGACAGAATTGCTAGCAGAATAGTGAGGGACGCTATCTTGGTTATGAACATTTTATCTGCTTGTGGTGTTTTGGATCTGATGACTTGGATGGTTATGGCAGATGGGATTTTATACAGAGTCCAGTACTGGTGTAGGCGGCCATGAATCAAGTGCGCCGTTTGAGGTTAATTACTGGTAAAGGGGTTTGGAGTACAGCATAACTGTGCTGTAAGTAATGTAGTTAGGTGGAAATGGCAGAAGGGATTTATCTTGGTGATGAACATTTTATCTGCTTGTGGTGTTTTGGATCTCATGACTTGGATGGTTATGGCAGATGGGATTTTATAGAGTCCAGTACTGGTGTACGCGGCCATGAATCAAGTGCGCCGTTTGAGGTTAATTACTGGTAAAGGGGTTTGGAGTACAGCATAACTGTGCTGTAAGTAATGCAATTAGGTGGAAATGGCAGAAGGGATTTATACGCCGTTCTGGTTTGAAATCGGCTTTGACTTCGGAGTTAAGAGTTGGTTTTTTGATTGTAGTGCACTACGTTTTAAGTACTTGATTTGGTGGGAATTTGGGCTAGTAATGGGTGAAAAAGTTGAAAGGGCGGCCCATTTTTTAATTACCTAACTTGATGTAAAAGAATGGATTTAGTGGTTGATTATGTTTTGGTACAGACTAATAATCTCCATATAAAATGATGCTTCAAAAGAATTTCAGATATGCAAAACTCAAAGTTTTTTTTGTTAGATTTTTTGTGGTTTAATAGTAGGGGAAAAACATCAGCTATCATTCACGTTTCAATAACGTTTCACTCCTTATGCACTTAACCCTCCAATTACAAACTTTTAAAAAATCAAAAAATAAATAACTAACCACAATTGGCCAACTTGTGCACCTTTATTGGTACCCATGGCGCACGAGTATTGGGACATTTTTGCATAAGTATTGGCGATTTTATGTGTATGGTTATTGGAACATCTTTAAGCAAGTATTGGACGACACTTTGAAATGTGTACTTTTTGATATTGTAGCCATAATGGATCCCACAATGTGCATCGTTACTACCCAAAAGCCAAAATAATAGCTATAAGCTATTAAGACGCATGCAGAGACAACAAAAAAAAAAATCGTTAAAATCCAATGTACAATTTAGAATCCGTGGGTGTGCGAAGTTAGTTATAACACCTACTTGTATGCTTCCCCTAATGGGGATGCAAAGCATGAAGATTTACTCTTGAAAATTTCGGAGAAATCAATTGCATTTTGCTGATTTAAAAAATTGTACAAAATGCTCTTTTGTGTGGAGTTTAGGGGCTTGCTTATGTTTTATGGTTGTGATTATAAAATTATTAGTATAATATTAGTGGTTGTGATTATAAAGTTATTAGTGTCATGAAGACTCTATAATTGAATGAGATGTATTTTTTATCTTTAGATTTAAGAAGAAACAAATTATGTGATGTCACATTAGTGAACAAATTAAACATGATTTGATGTACAACTACGACATCTTTTTGGGTATTTTTGGATACCTTAACAAAATATATTTTTATGTGGCATCATATTTGAGGATGTGGACTTGAAACCTTAATTATACGTACACATCTTGTCAAGCTAGTTATCATTAAAAATTGAGAGTGATTCAAATTATCATGTATGATTTTGAGAGGCTGCATGCCTTAACAAAAGATGTTTATGTGGTATCATATTTGACGATGTGGACTTGAAACCTTAATTATAAGTGTAGACACCTAAAAGTTGCACAATGAATTAAGTGAATTTTATTCATTTAATTATTCATAATTCTTCCAATTAATTAAATTAAGATCTAATTGATATCCATATTCTTCTAATTGACCTTTTAATCAAACTAAAAATTTGATTAAATCTCCTTCTTCTAGCCTAACCTATTAATTAAACTAAGGTTTGATTAAATACCCTTATCCATTTGATTAAATAAATCTTATTTATTTGATTAAAATCTCTTTTTCCCCTTTTGATTAAATTCACATTTAATTGAAAATCCCTTTTGCAAATAAATAAATAATTATTTATTTGTGAATAGTCCCCCCACTTACAAAATCATACAAATGGAAGTTGTATCCCTTTTGGCTAAATTAAATCATTTTAATTTGCTAAAATACCTATTTTCCTCACCCACTTGCAAAAGCCTACATTTTTCATTATTCCCCTAATCATCCTTCTAGAAACCTCCTAATCCCATCCTAATCATGTCTAATATTCTAATCATGTCCTTTCCCTAAATTTTGGGGAGTCGCTTCTCCAAATTTGGAAGAAAAGTCTTCAAAATACATTTAAGACTTTATCTATTTCAACAAGTTAACTTGTTGAGTCTTCCAAACATGTAAGACTCTTACATAAACCACTAGTGGTTTTCCTCTTTGAGCAAGTTAGCCTCCAGAGTCTTTAAAAGACATTTAATGCCTCTTACAAGCCCACACCCCTTAGCCATCATGGTTGTCCCTTTAACCATTTTCTCATGTTGCACAAGAGTTTACCTCTTGGGTAATAACATGCCTCCCTGGTTCATGGCATTATCCAATGGTGTCACTCATTAAGGTTATCCCTAATTGCTTGCTTAGCATCTAATGCTTGTTTAGCATCCTCTCAAACCCTCTCAAGGTGACATTTGTCAACTTGGGATTGGATTGAATCTCTCCCATAGATTGATAACTTTCAATCCTAGCCCTTGTTGAGATTCCTCAATCTCAACCATCCATTTCTCTATTTTGCTTATAAATAGAGCTCATTTCTTCAATTCAATGATCTCAATCTTGTGCATCCAAATTATAGTCATTTTGCAGTTTATCAAGGAGCTCATTTGTCATCTTCAAACATCTAAATCTTCTAGCATTAGCATCATAGCATTTAGCTTAATTGCATTATGTTTTAGATCATTTAGCCTAAATTGCATATCAATTACATACTTTTTCATCTTCATCTAGCTTAATTAGCTCATCATAATCTTCAAATTGGAACTAACTTAGCCTCATATCATCTCCACCATCTTGATCATAACTAGTTTATCATCTTGCATCCTTAGCTTTCATTCATATCATCATCTCACCATTCACTGGGATCTTAGTTGCATTCATTTTGATCCTAGAATCCGTTGGTTTTTGTATTTGGCATCTCTGTTTTGGCACTTTGATGGTTTTTCCATCTTGTGTTGCCATCAATGCTAAAGGGGGAGATTGTTGGTATTTTGGTATGGTTTTGTTATTGATGTCAACACCTACTAAAACTCTAGTACTTTGGAGATCCAGCAACATTCACCGACAAACAAGTGACTTTTGCATAGTCCCCGGTATATGGTACACTGACAGGAAATAATGATCACCGACACATGGAATGACTTGGAGAACACTTGGTAATGTCGAAGACATTGTTTGGACATCTTATCTTAGAGAATTGTTTATTGGCATATTCGTATTTGCATATTTGTTGTTACCGGCAAATAGATCCAGGGTTACACCGATAGGTTTATCTTTTCCAGATCAGCATGACATGTTATGGAATTGATTAATTATTGTTGTAAATGTTTTAAGCCGACATGTTCAATCGATTATTGCATTGGATATTGTATTATTTGTAAAATGATTTTATTGTAATATCCTGTAGAGTCAACCTACTAAAATTGATCTTAGGTTATGGTATAAATGTAAGGTCTTAATTGTAAGATCGATGGTGGAGTGTGAAAAAGGTTTTGTGCGAAGGTATATGCGAGATTTAGCAAAGCTATACACACAGACATCATTTGAAGGTGAAACTAGGTTTTTGTGAAAGCATATCAGAACTACACCGGTATTGAATCCAACATATGAAGATGCTATTTTGTGCAGTACATTCTTATTGGATTTAACCATCCAACTGTAGTTAGTGTGACTCCCATTTGTAATTGAGCAGTGAGTTGTAGGCGCTTGGCCTTTCTGCATGTGCAAACCCCATTTATATACATTTACTATCTGCAGTAGTATCATCTGATTGTGGGTAAGGTTTCCCACCGTGGTTTTTCCCCTTACATGGTTTCCACGTACAAACATTGGTGTTATGTGTTGTGGATGATTTTGTCTTTTAGTTTCATGCATTAATCTTTACTGGTATTGCATCTATCTGTTAAATCTGTCCACCAGTATAGTAGACGGTTTCACCGGCATTAAGCAGTAATTTGATTAAGTTGTTTTTGGTTTAATATTTTTAGACAACTGATTCACCCCCCCTCTCAGTTGTCTCCAGGACCTAACAGAATCATCATTTAAATATCATTCTCTAGGTTGATATCTAAGAGATCAAGTGCTCTTCCAAGTGAGGGCCACCTTGAATCTTAAGGATCTTTAGGGATACAGGAGCATGGAACAATTTTGAGAGATTTTTGTTCACTAACATGTTTTTTTAATTACTAACTCTAATGCAATGTTTCATGTGCATGTTTGAGGTGTTTTCTTCCATTTACAAGATGATCCCACATTTCTGGCACACATCTTTGGCGCCCACCATGGGGCTAGACCCCTGAAATTTCAAAATTTCTAATATTTTTCAGCAGGATTCACGCCCAAAAATTTCAACTCCAGTTTGGCGCATATAACCTCTGTTTTGGCGCATATGTGCCTTCTTGTAGCGCATATGACAGTTCTTTTGGTGCACTGATCATTTCTGTTGTGCATATGATAGTTCTTTTCACGCATATAATAGTTCTTTTTGTGCATATGATCTTTGTTTCATGCATATGAGACAGAGGTAGAAAATTGTAACCTGGGTTGGAATTTAGGCTTGTGTAAGCCCACCAAAAGATTTTATTTTTCACTAACTCTTATTTTTGCAAGTTTTCCTAACAGTTTCTTGCAGATTTGGAAGGGTTAGATTAGGATTTTTTGGATTTCTTTCTAGCTTTTCAAGTTGGATTTAAAAAGAATCTCATCTTTCATTTTGGGCTTAAAATCAACTATATTTTCCTTTGGGCCTTAAAAATAACTTCATTTGCAAGGTTAAAAGGAACAACAAAATCAAACACTTTATTTTCTTGCAAGATTAGGGAAAAACACTTCAAATTTGGTGCTCTTAAAAAGGACAAAACAAATTTCAATTTCTTGCAAAGAGGATAAAAAGCACAATCAACCTTCTTTTTGCAAGTTAAAAGAACAATCAACTTGTCCATTCTTACAAAGCAATTTACTTTCAAGCAATGTGCTTTCATTTTGTTGACCAACATTTTCATTTCCTAGTTAGAAAATAAATTAATATGTGGGATTAAAATAAACACCATTTTTTATTGGAGCAACATCTCCAATTAGGATCTAGAAAATCATTGCTTTGAAGGTTAAAAAGAATTTTGTTTGCCTTGTCTTGAGTGGTATATGTTGTCCCCTTAATTGGGTGACCAAAAAGCCAAACCCACTCTTTTTCATGCTTTCTTTACGTTCAAGCAAATCAATCCTTTAGAGGGTTTGCCTTCCCGAAGCCTTGAGGCGGCTAGTGAGAAGGGTACGACCCAAGTGGGAAACTACTTTATCGCCAAGTTTACCAACCTTCTATTATCAAATGTGGAGGTTGATGAAAATCCCCTCCAACGGAAGTGAGTATTTGATAGCCTTCCCCTAGTATCCTTGTGATGCAAAAAGCCTTTGTTCTAAAGGTTGGGAAACCTCTTAATTGAGTTTATCATTTGTCGCGTTGACCGAAATCTTTATTACGAACCATAGAAGTAAAATCTTTAAGCTGAGTCAATTACCATACATTGGCAATATCATAGTGCAAGAGTGGGGAATAATTCGCCCCCAAGATTACTCATCATATATCTCCAAAGATAACTACCCAATTGTGAAGCAATTCACTTTGGGTTAATTTTTGGAAAAAGACAAAAAAAAGGGCACCCTCTAGGGGGTGACAAGGTTGTTTGAGCTAACGGAGTATCGAGACTAGTGGGCTATGATATTGTCAATGACCTTTTAATAAAGAGTCTACTTGGTGTGTCTTATTTGTATCCAAACCAGTGAAAACATCAAGGATTTGAATACAGCCTCAAAAGAACATACAATCAATGTTTAGCATTAGGATGGCCATTGTCTTCATGTGTGCTATGTATTATTGTCATAAATGCTAAAATATCTTGAAAAAATATCCAAAAATCAAACCAAAAATTAGTTCAAAACAAAGAGGGATCATAAGTGAAGAAATTTTCAAATCCAACAAAGTACCTTTAGAGGTGGTTATCAATGTTTCAACTATCTTTAGGCGAGACTCTTTATTAAAAGGTTTCAATGTTTCAACTATTAATGTTTCAACTTTCATCCAACCAATTTAGAGGAGTATCAAAACCAAGTGATCAAGAGTTTATCATCCAACTATCTCAACAACAATACCTAGGTAGGTATTCAAGTTAGTCAAATCAAGTTTCCATATCGAGAGACTTTATCCATAACACACTTCATCATAGGGGCCTATTGAACAAACCCTCTATTCGACCTAGTAAGCTTGAGTATTCAAAATGAAGTATCCAGATCAACAATCAACATCAACACTCTTAGACCATTTGTATGACCACTCCTCGTATTTTGAGAAGAAGTCTTCATAAAAAGACTAAGTTAAAGAAGAGACAACCTAGTCCTAGGACACTTATCAAGAGGAGAAAGTTTGTCTACATCAACCGTCAACTCTTTGCATCACATCACATTTTCTTGCGTCATATGTGATTGTACCTTGAAGAAAAATCTAACGAATTTGACAAAGAACCTTTGAGAAGTAGGGCTTACATTCAGAAAACAACATTCAATCAATGCCTTAACCAAGGGGGAAAGATCAATCCTGCCTTATTTCCAAGAATTCGCATCACTTACAACGAGGCTTGGCTTGAGCCACCAACTCCACCAAGAACCCCGTTAGAAGGGGAGGAATTCACTACTATAGAAATATATTGATGCTCGTTGGTACTAGATCTCAAAAAGGAAAAGAATTGGATCCACAACCAGAATCTAGCACATGAGTTGTAGGGAATCTAACTCTTTTGACGAATACACAAATATGGAAGAAGAGGAGATCATTGAGGAACTCGTCCAACAATGTCAACAAAGCGTCACCTTCCAAAAGCTCATGGAAAGACATAGAAGCAAACAAACAAAAGTACCTCCTCATGCTAAATAGAAAAGGAGTCAAGATGCCTGATGATTTTGACATAGAAAATTCAAGGAATGAAAGAATCCCAAGAACAAGGTCAAGGGAATAACAACAACAATCTGGGGAACAACAATAACTAAGGGAGTAACACTAAGACTCCACCTCCCTCATATTGAAGAACGTATACACCATTGGGACAAACCCTAGAATCTGCATTTTGAGAACTATTGACAAACAAGATTATCACATTGCCAGTCATAAGAAACTTTGAACCCCAAGTCAAACCACCATGGTGGAATGACTCGCATTATTGTGATTATCATTGAAACAAGGGTCATAGAACAAACGATTGCATGAGGTTGAAAAATCTAGTTCAAGATATGATAGACAAGGGAGACATAACAATCGATGGTCATAAAACTAATGGTGGTCATGAGGCTTTCAAAAATCCTCTTCCTAATCACGACAAGGGAGGAGCATCAACGTCAAACAACAACAAACGAGCCTGCATCAATCACATATCGACATGCGACAATCAAGTAAATGTCATAAAAATCAAGGATAAACAAGAACATGTGCCGGTAAATGTGACAACGAGGGCTCAAGAATATGTCTTGAAGGGGAGCACATCTAAAGTAACAACTATCCCCAAGACTCAATTTAGCTTTGTCGACCATCTGCAAAGGACACCCGCTCAGATATCAATACTGGAATTGCTCAAACTTTCACCAAAACATAAGGATATTTTGGAGCAAGTTCTTATAGAAACAACAGTTCCAAACAATCTAGATATCAATCAGTTCCAAGCCATGGTGGCACATATGATAGTGCCACATAACATATCTTTCTCAGATCATGATGATGTCTCTTTGAGTCATCCGCACAACACCTCGCTCCATATCGAAGTCTTAGTCTACAAACACTAAGTGAAAAGAGTGCTAATAGATGGAGGAGATAGTCCCAGTATATGTACCTTGAAGCTTATATGTGCATTGGGATTCTCTAAGAAAGCTATTGACCCTAAACAAAAGATCACTATCAAAGTCTATGATGATGAAGAAAGGTCATCCAAAGGAACAATGGTACTACCCACTTAGGTAGGACCTGTGAAAAAATATACAATGTGCCAAGTCTTGGACATAGACTTGACATACAACATACTCTTGGGTCATCCTTTGATCCATGAAATGCAAGTGGTACCTTCCACATACCATCAATGTCTCAAATTCGCGTACAATGGACAATAGATTTCAATATCAATAGACACTAACCCCTTTCAGTACTGCAACACAATGGGGGCAACTAAAAATGTTCTGGTTTCACACAACAAGGAGGCCCAAGCTTCCTCATCATCCACCAATCAATAAAAACTCAAGTCATTGTCCATAGACTTTGAGCAAAAGATGAAGATAAAGGACCAAGGTATGGGGGAGTACTCTTTTTAACCCCTATGTCTATCAAAATTGTCAACTTCGCCAAAATATCATGACAACCTTCCACATTAATACATCAGGCAACACAACCCATCAAGAAATTTGATGGTAATTTTTTCCAAATCGACACACTGGCTGAAGAATCAGAAGACAAGGATATCCTCAACTGGCTATACAAGGATGAGGAAGAAATAAGAGTTGTTGCCTTAGAAGTGGTCATTCCCACAAAACAATATGGCAATGGGTTCAGAATCATGCAATGAATGGGATACAAAGGAAAAGGACCTATTGACAAGCGTCAAGAGGGCATCATAGAACCCATACAACCCCATTCACAACTTGCAAAAGACAAATCAGGACTTGTGTATGGTCAACATGTTCAACCTGTGCAAAAGAAAGATCACCCTCAAAAACCCCAATGGAGAGAAAAGGTAACACAAAATCGAAGAATCCTAGAAAGAGGTGCTAGACCAAGCAGCCCAAAAGACAAGAAAAGAACAAGAGCATGAAGAAAATGAGAAGCGACAAGAAGAATTTTCTATCCAAAGAGAGGATGCTTCTTATAAAAAAGTATATCATGTACAAGCACTTGATCAAATTGAATTTGAGCCACAACATGAGAAGATTGCTACTCAAGGAAGGGAGACTGTGTATGAGCAAATCTAAAGAATACAAACAAGCACAAATCTTGAATCAGCACAAGCTGCCCAACTTTCATCAATTATCACTGAGCTCTTGTTCGCGATACAACATTCATGTCCAGTTTAGTGGGGTAACCTTGGTAGTGATTGTGAAATAGATTCCAATGACTATGAATGGGACACTTGTTCGAATATCACTGAGGATATTGAGGTAGATACAATTCACACCTATACACCCATTCCTTATGAGGGACAAGGCTCAAGATCTAGATCATTTCAATTCAGACCACAACATATCTATGAGGCTAGTGAGAATGAGCAACTTCAATATGAAAGAGGCAATATCGACGAGAGTACCATCGAAAACCTTGAGACTGTTATAGACCTCACCCATTCTACGAAAAACTATGACAATATGTCTATCATAACTCTTACATGGATAAATCTTAACCCGCCAAATGTCTCCCTACCTCTCATATATCCTGACCTTATAGACTAGAAAAGACCTGAGCACAAGGATATACCAATATTCCAAAACGATGAGTCCATTGTTCAATACCTTTTCTCCCTCAACCCAGAAACATGCTCCACCAACGACTACATAATGATATCTGCAATCAGGGGAGTGTCAAGTCTCTTAGTCACAAAATGAACAAAATAAAAAATCAATCTAATGGTGAAAACCATCTAATGACAGTATTAGATCACAAAAAATAAAAATTAAAAATTAAAAGACATATATTATGGTGAAAACCTCTTCAAGGTGCCTAAAGATGAGAGACTTGACACTCTTCCTGAACATTACCAAGAGAGATCACCCATCTTGATTGAGCCAACACAATCAATAAATATCAACATTGAAGAAACAACAAGGACCATACATCTAGCGAAATCACTAACGTAAAAGGAAAAACTTGACCGTGTCAAATTCTTCAAGGAGAGGCAAATCAATTTTGCTTGGTCTTATGCAGACATGCCAAGGGTCGATCCAAATCTCATCATGCATCACTTGTCCATCGCTCATGGAGCTAAACCTGTCAAACATAAATTAAGAAAGATGAACCCACATGTCGCCATATTGGTCAAAGAAGAGTTGAAGAAGTTACTTGATGTAGGATTCATCCAACCCATTGATTATGCTGAATGGATTTCTAAAATTGTGCCAGTCTCTAAACCATATAAAAGCATCAAGATTTGTACAAACTTCAGGGATCTCAACAAGGCTTGTCTGAAGGATGGCTTTCCTTTACCAAGCTTCGACACCATTGTTGATCTAACAACAAGACATGCTATGTTATCACTCATGGACTATTTTTTAGGCTACAACCAAATCAAGATAGCTCTAGAAGATCAGGATAAAACTACATTCACATGTCCATGGGGTACATACTGTTGGAACACCATGCCTTTTGGCATGAAAAATGCTAGTGCAACCTATCAGAGAGAAATGACAACAATCTTTCACGACATGATGCATACTTTTATGGAGGATTATGTGGATGACTTGCTAGCCAAATCATTCACAAGAGAAGAACACTTGGACATTCTTGATAAAATCTTTCAATGACTAGAGCAATTCAATGTCAGATTGAACCCTAAAAAGTGTGTTTTTGGGGTCACATTCGGAAAACTCTTGGGCTACATTGTATCAGAAAAAAGGCATTGAGGTGGATCCAGCAAGGGTTCAAGCTATCATGGAAATGCCACCTCCAAGGAACATTAGTCAGCTATGATCTCTTCAAGGTGGGCTACAATCTATCAGATGATTCATTGCTCAATTGGTAGAGAAATGTCTCCCTTTCAACCATCTACTTCATAAAAATGTACCTTTCAGATGGGAGGACAAATATGCAGAATCATTACATCAACTGAAGCAATATCTCATGAATCCACCTGTTTTTGTACCACCAATAGAGGGAAAGTCACTCATTCTCTACATATCAGCAACGAAAGTGTCACTAGGGCATTACTAGCACAAGAGGACTCAACAGGAAAGGAAAGAGTCATCTATTACATTAGTAGGACATTGAATGGTTATGAACTCAAATACACTTTCATCGAAAAAATATTTCTTAGCTGTAGTATTCACTTCCCAAAAGCTGCGACACTATATGTTAGCTCATACTATCAAGCTAGTGGCAAAGATCGACCCACTAAAATATCTACTCAACAAAGCCTCTCTCACGGGGAGGTCAACAAAATGGGTCATGATCCTAGGCGAGTTCAACATTCAGTATACAGAACAAAGGGCTATCAAAGAAAAAGCAACAATAGATCAACTGGCAAAGGCACCTCTACCAAAAAAACACCCACTATAGGTGGAATTTCCAGATACTGATGTGCTCATTGTTGCATCAAAGTAATGAAACCTATACTTTGATGGATCTTATACACAACATGGATCAGGTGTTGGCATATTTTTTGTTACTCCATA
The DNA here is from genome assembly GCF_030272615.1 of Cryptomeria japonica. Classification (NCBI taxonomy): domain Eukaryota; kingdom Viridiplantae; phylum Streptophyta; class Pinopsida; order Cupressales; family Cupressaceae; genus Cryptomeria; species Cryptomeria japonica. The sequence goes on from NC_081414.1 coordinate 699,500,729, forward strand.
AGGACACACAATTCAGAGATCCTATAGATTGATGTTCCCATGCACCAAAAATATCGGCGAGTATGAAGCTCTAGCGACAGGTATCAAAGTAGCCACGGAATGGAGAATCACAAAATTGAAAGTATATGGGGATAGTCAATTAGTTATCAATCAAATCAATGATGACTATTAGATGAAAGATGATAAGATGATGTCGTACAAACGCATGGTGGATGATTTTAAGAAATACTTTGTATACATCTCATTTGAACATATTCCAAGGCTAGACAAAAAAGTTGCTGATGCAATGGCCACCATCACCTCGCTTCTACAAATTCTAGACAGACATAATCACTATGAATTCCTGGTGGAGCAATTGTTTTCCCTAGCCTATGACAATTTGGAATCCCAAGTCATATGTACCCTAAATGGTTCTGATTCCCCCTTATGCGGGAAGAGCTATACCTACCTCAAAGACAATACCCTCCCACCAGACCTGTCTCGTAATAAAAAAAGAAGCTTTATCTGAAAAGAAGCTCACTATACCTTAACTGTTGATACACTTTATCACCAAGGTCTTGATGGTACTCTTCTTCGATGCCTCAATTGTAACAAATCTGACTCTGCCTTACATGAGCTTCAAGAAGGTATTTGTGGTATGCATTCAAGTGGTCCTACTCTTACCAAGAGACTACTAGGATGGGATATTATTGGACGATAATGGAAAAAGTGTCCTATTAGTTTGCTAGGAAATGCCCTAAGTGTCAAATTCATGGTAACCTCATACATGCAACAGTGCAAGAGTTGCAACCATTCACTACATCTTGGCCTTTCTATCAATGGGGACTCAACCTAGTGGGAAACATTCATCCTTCCTCGTCAAATGGACACAAGTTCATCATCACGGCCATTGAGTATTTCACCAAGTGGATTTAGGTAGTTCCATTGACTATAGTGACCAACAAACATATAGCTTCCTTCATTCCGAATTACCTCATCTATCGGTATGACATCACTAGGTCCATTATCACAGATAATGGAAGATCTTTCAAAAATCAAGATGTACAGGAGATTTGTGACCGGTTTCATATCCAACATCGCTTTTCGACACCTTATTATCTACAAGGGAATGGCCAAGAAAAGGCCTCAAACAAAACAATCTTGAAAATCCTCAAAAAGATAGTGAATGTTGCTGGTAAAGATTGGCATGTCCAGCTTAATCCCGTACTTTGGGCCAACAAAATGAGTATCTGCACACCTACAATAGATACACCATACTCATTGGTGTATTTATCAAAAGCTATCCTACCTATTGAGGTAGAGATTCCATCACTCCGGGTGTCATTGAAAGGCCTCATTCTAGATGAGGAATATCGAGTCAATAGATTGCAAGAGCTCAAGCTGCTAGATGAGTGTCAACAATATGCCTTTGATCATCTCAAGGCATATCAATAAAGAATGTGCAGAAGCTACAATCACAAAGTCATTCCATGAGCATTTAAAGTTGGTGACCTAGTCCTAAAGTAAAATCCCTGAAATCAACAAGATCGTGAAAAGAAAGGGAAATTTGAACCCAACTGGTTGGGACCATTTTTCATCATATCAACTTATAGATCAGGAGCATATCAGTTATCAATTTCAGAAGGGGATGTTCTTGACGAGCCAACCAATAGCATCCATCTGAAGAAATTCTACACTTGAGTCATCCAATGCATGGATCAAGCAAAAAAGAAAAAAATTTAAAAAAGTCAAAAAATTGTCACTAGGATGAAAACTTGGCAAACAGGCACCTTGTGACACAAAAAAAACAAAAAAATCAAGAAAACTACAAAAACAATTAAAAAAACAATAAAAAAGTGCAATAAAAACAAGTGGTGAAAACCTAGCAACATGCACCATTTGTGAGAGAGCCACTCCTCTATCTATTAGTGCTTGTATCATATCTTTGGCTCCATCTGATCTAAGCCCATAGACACCGCAAAACACTTGTACATGCAACGTTATCTCAAACATAATTAGCGTAGTCACTATCCTTGATTTATTTGAATTAGTTATCTGAATCATATCCCACCATGGCTTGGTGATCAGTGTAAATATCCATATCGAAGTAGTACCAACAACAAGGGGCAAAATCCTAACCTCACTGGGGGCATTTTGCCTTGAGGGTTTTCGAAATCAAACCAAACACGTAGCAAGACAACATGGATCAAAACAACCAACAATGACCACAATAATGCAAGGAGGCTAGACATCAAGGAATTCAACTGATTTAAATTGATTTATTTGCAAGATGTTTTACTTGACAAAGAATACATTTCAGATAGCATACATTCTTACTTATGGTTGTTAATTTTTGCTTATCATATCTCCTAAGTGACTCAAGGATGTCTCAACAAATAGAGAAGCAAGGAAGGAATGCAATGTTTTCTTTGTCTACTGTTTGGGAGTGAAGCCTTCTGCTATGCGAATTTGTCTTATGACGTGATTGGCTAACATATCACTGAAGACATTTTGGATTCGTATGGGACTAAGGTTAACTCTTGTCTATTATACACAAGCAACACTCAGGTCATCTTGGTTCAATTATACCTCGACGCTTGTGTCATCTTGCAATATCAAAATCTATGTAAGTTATACTGAGGTCATTATGGTTTAATTATACCATGATGCTTGTATCAACTTTCAACAAATCAAGGCTCGACGATGAAAACAAAGGAAGCACTGGCACTTTGATCAAAACAAATGGAAACATTTGGGAACGAGAATGCATTAGTATAATTTCATTGTCATTATCATCTTAATATTGCATTAGGTTTCATATCATTTTAATCTTACATTATTATTTATCGTGTGTGTGAAGTAGGATATCTATAGCTGCAACAAAAACACTCAATAGGTCATTACAAGCATGGTTAGCAAATTGAAATCAAACAAAAGATAAAGCATGACAAAGCGACCTATCACCTCCTAAGAGATGCGAGTGTGGATTTTCTCTCAGATATAGATGAGCAATCCCAATGACTTGACTACACCAAGATGGAGGATTTAAAATGATATGATGTGCAAGCTAGATGAATGCATGATTGAGATAGATTGATCAAAGAAGATAATTATGCTAATGATATGCATTGATTATGCTAAATGAAGATGCAATTAAGCTAGATGAGAGATTGATTATGCTATATGATAAAACAATTATACTAGAATATGACCAACTTAAGCTAGATCTAAGATGTAATTGCCTATAATAACAATCATTGAAAATGATATGAGATGGGATGTGTCTATAATAACAATGCTTAAACTGAGATGAGATGGGATGTGTCTATAATAACAATGCTTAAAATGAGATGAGTTGTGATCCTTTGTACTCCAAAATGGGGGATATTTATAGGATTTCCAAGGCTAGGGGTGAGGTGGCAGGAATCAACGGTCAAGATTGAGTCTAAAGATATCAAGGGTTAAATTGGAGGAGGTTGGAGAACAGGTTAGAGGGAGGAACACTTGTCATCTCTATGGTGACAAGTGTCAAGGATCCTTTCTCATAAGAGGGCAAGTGTCCAAGCGAGGATACATGTGGCATAAGTGCCATGTGTCTCAAGGGGAGAATATCCACCCCAATAAGAGGTTAGGATAAGAAGGTTAGGATGTGCAAGATAGGATAGGGTTAGTTAAACCCAGGATTAGGTGGAATGGGTTAGGTTAAGGGATGGTTAGGTTAGGTGGTTATAAGTTAGGACACATATGGGTAATTTGAATTTAAAAATTCAAATAACAGGAAAAGGCTAATTAACTTTCAACAACTCATAAATTGATTTGTTTTAATTAATTAGGGGATTAGAAGAAAAGAATTAAATGGGGGGAGGATTAATTAATTTAGATTAATTAATCAAAGGGAACTATTGAAATGAACTTATTAAATAAATGCATAGATTTATTAATAAGAAGGTGAATGGGGAATTTAATCAAATTGCTAATGAATTTAATTAGATTGAGAAGAGGGATTAATTAAATAATTATTTATTTAATTAATTATCTTCAGACCATTTTTAGGTATATACAATATCATTTCATTATCATTGTCATCTTAAAATCACATTAGGTTGCACATCATTATCATATTAATCATGCATGTAGTTGCATTCTCACTATCATTACCATTATCATATCATATTAAGATCACATTAGGTTGCATATCATTATCATTATCATTGTCATATCATTTAAAAATCTTGCATCTCATACATCTCATTTTCAAATACATTTCATGTTTCAAATCATTATCGAAAAGTTCATATCATATCAAGAACATTTGGCATTCTAGATAGCATTATCCAAAGCACATAAAAGCACAAAAACATGTTAAAAACATTTGCACAATCATAAGCATCTGCAATCATCAAATCCAACCATCATAGGAATATCACCTTCCAAACATATAGTATCCATTAAACAAACATTGCAATCATCATAGAAGCATGTAGATCATAAAAATAAAAAGCACACACATCACATCATCTGCATCATCATCCAAGCACAAGTCATATAGATCAAAGGCATATCATATAGATCATCGAAATCAAAGTAGTTTCATCCATAATATGTATAAGCATATCTACTATCATATCATCATGCATATGTGTGACCACATGCTGATCCAAAGGAAAATCAATGATACAAGTCAGAGCCAATCATTAGTGAAACAATAAAATGTCCAAAGTCCCTGGATATCATATCAATAACAATGTCCATCAAATCAAACAACATAAGTGCCAAGGAAATCAATAAACATCAATAATCAATGAGATCATCAGAGCATCATATCAAAGCATCGATGAGTATCATATCAATGAGAGCATCAATGTATCATATCAATGAGATCAAAATACAACAATGTACCATATCGAGAGGAAGCATCAAAATACAATGATGTGTGTATATATCAATAAGTACATCAAGGTACAATATCAACATCTGTGATCATAGTCAATGGGTAGGATCAACGTGACCACCTCCAGAAATTGTTGGTTGCGAGATTGAGCTACTTGCACCTGTGCTGCTGCTAGGGGAATCCCTCCTAGGTCCCATGACCTCCTCACTGCTTCCATGTATGCGAGATCCACCCCACTGAGAATTGGTTGTATAGCTAGGATCCCGTTGAGATGTCGACATTGCTGTAAAGTACAAATCCTTGTAATAAGTGGCCCGCTTGATTTGATAGACGAGACTCTAGATAGTCTCGCCTGTTACTCCCTGTGTGGTGGCCTGTCGTAGGGTTTGCACTATCTCCTCTTCCCATCCCCGACAATCTCTCTCAGTATCCCTCTCAGTTGCGAGACGAGAAATCTATGCATGCGCCACCTACAAACCCTGTCGAGCACTATCCCTCTCAGGCATGGCACTATCCCTCTCGGCTCTGGCCAAGTCCCTCTCTAATGACACCGTGGTCACCTGTCTCTTTAGTTGTGCCACCTGTGCCTAGGCTTGTGTAAGTTGACCCTATATCCTATACAACATGGCTTGTAAACCTGCCAACTATGTCTGTTGTTGATGTGGAGGCACTCTAATCTGTACCATCTGTGGCTATGACGACTGCGGATCCTAACCACCAACTTATCGAGGGGCAGGCGGGGGCATATCTATCCTCTGTCGACGAGAAAGTGGTTGAACATCCTCCTGGTCCTCCTCCTCTTCAATCGCCATCCCCCCAATCCAATCAACCCTCCTCATCCACCAACCTCCTCAGACTCGGTCTCCTCATCGAAAGAATCATGAGTCTCCCCCTCAGATCCATCACCTAAGCTCTCCTTGGCCTCCATCGCAACAACATCCTTGTCCTACACTGGCCCTCTGTATCCCAACTGATCCCTCCACCCACCTCCTCTCCCCCTCACACCTTTCCCACAACCCCTCCCATCTCATCCCTCATCTCCTCCTCCACCCCCGCCACCACCTACTCCCTGGTTGTGACCAATCATACCACCTCTACCATCTCTCCCACCCCTTCTACCTCCCTCATCCTTGCTCACCACCTTGATGACCTCCCCCTCAACCCCGATCATCATCACATCATCAAACTCCTCAAGTGCAGGAATAGGCTCTCCTGGCTCTGTCAATCATGGGAACCTGTGTTTCATCATATACTAAGCATACCCCGCTGTCATTCCCACATTAGATACATCCACCTGTATGTTCCATACACAACAGGGCAAGGAGTAGAACTCGACACGGTCTGTGGCAAAATCCAATGTCGGTCCCCAATCTGTACTCTCCTTGTGCACCCTGGTATACACAATCATCCCCTACGACATAAGCTACACATGACCAAATTGTTGGTATACTCGAGGAAGAATAAACCACTCTACAACATAGGGGGTCCTACCCAACAAAAACCTGCTCAAAAATAAATATGGCACCTTGAATCCATCCTTGAGCCAAGGCTCACAAAGCTGATACGACCTCCACACCACCATCTCCATATCATATAGGGCCCATCTCCAATACTCTAACTTCCCAAGCATGGGCTAGGAAGCGACCTAGCTATACATCATCACATAAAGTGCTTCTACTGGTCTGAATCTACCCACAATCGGATGAGTCACTTCTATATGCTCCCATGCCCAAATTTGTAGTAGGGTGCACCCATAAGCTAAACTAGTTGCCTCATCATAGACAACCTAGTGGAGCTTATGATATAAGTGAGCGAGTAGACATATTCCCCAAGCATATCATGTGTGCATCTTCACCATCTATCGTAGAACTCAACCCCATCCAACCGACAACCCATGAGACCTCCTGTGAGGAATCAAGAAACCACCAATCAAGCCTGCAAATACTGAAGGGAGTAGGGCATAACTATCTACCATGCCCTGTCAAGCCACTGAGTAACCTACAATATGTGGATCATCAGATACCTCCCATAGACCATTTGTCCCACTGACCTCCTCCACATCATACACAACCAGCTCTCCTATAATCGAAATCTAGAGAATCTGATAGACGTCCTTGGGTGTCACTGTAATCTCACCCATTGGTAAATAAAAGGTGTTGTGCTCACTATGCCACCTCTCAGCCAGTGCGGTGAGTAGATCACTATTCTTTCGGTAGGAAGGCATCTCTAGCAAGTATATCAAACCACAGGCCTCTATAACTACTAAATCATCGGCAGTCAAACAATCTCTCACAAACAAGGTCTTCGGGTGTTTCTCCAGAAGTTGAAGAACACCTCGATAGACCTATATCAACAAAGGGGTATTATATCAGTTTTATCTATCCTAAGCAATCAAGCAATCAACAATCAAACAACAAGGGAATCTATCGAGTGACGAACGTCACGACATCACACAAGGACTATCTTATCAATCAAACAAAAACCATATCAAAATCAAGCTTCATATCGAGAATCAATCAATCAATCCCATATCAAACATCGAGCAACAAATCCCATATCGAAAACTAAATCAAGACCCATATCGAAAACCAAATCAAGAACTATATTGAAAAAGCAAGTTCCATATCGACAACAAGATCCATATCGAAGACCAAGTATCATATCGAAAACAAGCACCCTATCGAACACAAGAATCATACCAAATTAGGACCCATATCAACAAGAGACCCATATCGACTATCAGGACTCATATCGACTTTGTTCCATATCCATACTGAAGACCAAGATTCATATCAAATTTAGAACCATAACGACATTGACCCATATCGAAATTAGGACCCATATCGACAAGAGACCCATATGGACAATCAAGACTCATATCGACTTTGACCCATATCGAAGTTAGGACCCATATTGACAAGAGACCCATATCGAAATTTGACTCATACCGACCAAGAACCATACTGGCTTTGATCCATATCAAAATCAAACCAATATCGACCAATTGACCCATAGCAACACACATCAAAAATTGACCCATATCAACAGGTGACCCATATCGACCTTGAAACATATCGATTTTGATCGACTCGACCCATTACTGAAATTTTAACCATATCAAACTGACTCATCGACGACCGACTCATACGAATCCGAAATAAAAAAAATCAACAAATCAACATCACATCGACACAAACGACACAAACCGATAGTCAAACTTCATACCGAACCTAAAAATCAAAATTGCACATGTCGAAAATTTCTCAAAAATAAAAAAAAATTGCATTGTTTCATGTGCTAAAACATAAATCATATGTGTTGTTTCGAATGCGCTATTTTATCAAACAAATGTGCTATTTCATCAATCAAATGCGCTAATTTTTTTTCATATGTGTTATTTAATCTACCCTATGCGCTAAAACCCTAATCAAATGCGCTAACTAAAAAATCGTATGTGTGACGAAAATAATCAAATGCGCAAAAAGAAAATTCAGATAAACTAAAATAAAAAACATATGCGCTAAAAAATTCAAAAAAATAATAAGGTAGAAAAAGTAAACCCTAGCATTTAAAAAATTAAAAAATCTAGCTAAATCGACTTAAATCTAAGTTGAAAATTCATGAGAAGGGTTAGAAAATCAAATTCACCAGTGGACCATATTCCAGAGGCCGCTAATATCGCCAAACTCACTCGAATTGATGAAGATGGTTGGGGTGTGCCATTTCTCCTCTACACTCCAAAGTTCCAATCTTTAAATGCCAAGTGCACAAATGAGGTGGAAATGGGCTCTTGGAGGCTTATATAGCCCATGCTGATGTAGGTGGTTGTGATGCCTCGGTGGACGTGTGGGGCATGTACGCGCTATCCCCACATAGTCGCAACCCCATTTTTCAAATATTATTTTTGAATAAAATCTATCGGGCGATAAATATCGAAAAAATTAAAAAAATAAAAAAAAAATTTAAAAATCCAAAAAATAAAAAATTTAAAAAATAAAATAAAAATTAAAATCCAAAAAAAAAAAAATTTAAAATCCAAAAAAAAATAAAATTTACAAATTCAAAAAAAACCATTGTGCTTCGCATTGCTCTCTCAAAAACCGCATTTTTTGTCAATTTATCGCCCAAGGGGGCATATCATCATTATCATATCAAATCTTCGTATCAGTCTCATATCAGCTCCATATCGACCAATCAATTCCATATCAGCGTATCATATCGAAATCAATTTTTCATATCTAGGGAATCATATCGACAATTTTGGTGACAACATCATATCGAAAAAAATTTGACGACAAATTGAGCTTTTTTCTTTGAATCAACATGTGGTCACACATTGACTCAAAGAGGGGCAAAATGTAGACACCTAAAAGTTGCACAATGAATTAAGTGAATTTTATTCATTTAATTATCCCTAATTCTTCTAATTAATTAAACTAAGATTTAATTAATATCCCTATTCTTCTAATTGACCTTTTAATCAAATTAAAGATTCAATTAAATCTCCTTCTTCTAGCCTAACCTATTAATTAAACTAAGGTTTGATTAAGTACCCTTAACCATTTGATTAAATAAATCTTATTTATTTGATTAAAATCTATTTTTCCCCTTTTGATTAAATTCACATTTAATTGAAAATCCCCTTTGCAAATAAATAAATCATTATTTATTTGTGAATAGTCCCCCCACTTGTAAAATCCTACAAATGCAAGTTGCATCCCTTTTGGCTAAATTAAATCATTTTAATTTGCTAAAATACATATTTTCCTCACCCACTTGCAAAATCCTACATTTTTCATTATTCCCCTAATTATCCTTCTAGAAACCTCCTAATCCCATCCTAAACATGTCTAATCTTCTAATAATGTCATTTTCCTAAATTTGGGGGAGTCACTTCTCCAAATTTGGAAAAAAGTCTTCAAAATGCATTTAAGACTTTATCTATTTCAACAAGTTAACTTGTTGAGTCTTCCAAACATGTAAGGCTCTTACATATTAAACCACTAGTTGTTTTCTTCTTTGAGCAAGTTAGCCTCCAAAGTCTTCAAAAGGCATTTAATGCCTCTTACAAGCCCACACCCCTTAGCCATGATGATTGTCCCTTTAACCATTTTCCCATGTTGCACAAGAGTTTACCTCTTGGGTAATAGCATGCCTCCCTGGTTAATTACATTATCCAATGATGTCACTCCTTGAGGTTATCCCTAATTGCTTGCTTAGCATCTAATGCTTGTTTAGTATCCTCTCAAGCCCTCTGAAGGTGACATTTGTCAACTTGGGATTGGATTGAATCTCTCCCATGGATTGATAACTTTCAATCCTAGCCCTTGTTGAGATTACTCAATCTCAACCATCCATTTCTCTATTTCGCCTATAAATAGAGCACATTTATTCAATTCAAGGATCCCAATCTTGTGCATCCAAATTAAATTCATTTTGTAGTTTATCAAGGAGCTCATTTGTCATCTTCAACCATCTAAGTCTTCTAGCATTAACATCATAGCATTTAGCTTAATTGCATTACGTTTTAGATCATTTAGCCTAAATTGCATATCAATTACATATTTTTTCATCTTCATCTAGCTTAATTTGCTCATCATAATCTTCAATTTGGAATTAACTTAGCCTCATATCATCTCCACCATCTTGATAATAACTAGCTTTTCATCTTGCATCCTTAGCTTTCATCCATATCATCATCTCACCATTCACTAGGATCTTAGTTGCATTCATTTTGATCCTAGAATCATCATTTAAATGTCTTTCTCTAGGTTGGCATCCAAGAGATCAAGTGCTCTTCCAAGTGAGGGCCACCTTGAATCTTAAGGATCTTTAGGGATAGAGGAGCATGGAACGATTTTGAGAGTTTTTGGTTCACTAACATGTTTTTCTGATTACTAACTCTAATGCAATGTTTCATGTGCGTGTTTGAGGTGTTTTCTTCCATTTGCAGGATGATCCCACATTTCTGGCACGCAATAAGTAGACATCTTGTCAAGCTAGTTATCATACAAAAATTGAAAGTGATTCAAAATTGTCATATATGATTTTGGGAGAAGCGAAAGTAAGTTGTGCAACTATTGGGTCCACTTCCTATATTTGTATTTTTTTTCCTTATGGATTTATTTTCATTAGGCCATCTTTTATACAATGTTAAGTTTATAAGTAATATCATTTTTCTATTGTCATTTGTTTGAGTAATCAATTTTTAGTTTTAGTTTTTTTTCCTATTTATGTTCATGTGAAATTCATCTCTAGAGGTTAATTTTACATTTTATGGAAATGAACATAAATTTTTTAAATTCAAATTCAAATTTGAGTTATTTTTTTCCCCCCTTCCAATTACTATATGTTGAGTTAAAGTACAAAACATTTTACTTGCATTTTTGGTGTGGGATTTAAGGACCAATCCTAATTCATTTGAACATCTAAAATTTTGAGTATGTAAAAAATCATATATTGCACATATGAAAGAGCATCAAATGTTTTCAGGTAACATGACTTATGCATCAACACTCCAGAACATAACACATAATTGTTTATTGTTTTGTATCTTTACCAAAAGTTGCTAAATCAATCTCATAAGAATAAACAAAAAAAGATATATTCTTAATCACCTGCAAACTTCTTAATTCATAAAACTATTTTTATGCGAATTATGAAAAATAAATTTTAGACCTAAAATACAAAAAGAATATATTCATAATTAGTTTAGATTTACATAAAAGATGTATTGGACAATATTTATGAAATGTTTAGGATGCACCTTTGATCATATTTATTAATTACTTAAAAATCAAAATACAATATTTCTTTAATTTTTAATTAATTAATAAATACAATAAAAAATACATCATGAATGTGCATAGACAATATTTCATAAATGCTTGTGGACAGAACACGAGTGGCACCTTGGTGCCAACGTTCTTCTTGCACAAAATTATGTGGTGTCCTTCACACTGTTACACAATTTATACAGAACGTTCCCAGAAATTCACATAATGCTTCAAATATGTAAGAGTTATTTCAAGGTAGACCATTGGGGCAACCTTAGGTGTTATCTGATAGACTTTATCCATCTAAAACTTACGTTATCCTTCTAGAACTTCTCTTATCCTTCTAGAACTTACTTCTTTTACTGTGAACTTTTCTCCTACTCTTCCTTCTTAATCAATGCTTGTTGATTATGGCCTTGTGCGGCCAAACTATCCACTTCTTCAAGAGTGATGTCCTGTCCTAGTGCAATAATTCCTTATCCACATCAAACATAATTTTTGGCACATGCCCATTTTTATGACATTGTTACCAGAGTTAGCAGTCTTTTTCTACATCTTTCCAAGTGAGTTGTAAATTATATCTAGTTGGGCATTAACGATGTGGTGGTAGGTTGCTCCTAATTTTTTTTTCTCAAATTCTTATTGTTGTAATTGTTGATATGCAATACCCTTAAGGTGCATATTGACCTTCACTTGACTAGTTTCTCTATCAATATGAATATTATTCTTATGTTGGCTCTCTATTTTATTATAGACCTATTGCCATGCGCGCTTCTACCTCACACTCTTATAATTTTGTAGTAATATGGGATTATGATCTATATAATGCGCGCTTCTTATTCTTGATCTCAATATAATTCTCTACTCTTTACCAATTATACTCTTTGTGGTTTAGGATTGAATAATTGGTTGCACTTTTTTATGTCTTTTAACAATTAGTAGAATTCTATATCAAAATAATTTTGTTGCGCAACCAAATACAATCTACCATAACATATTGTTTATTGATTACATAGGATAATTGGGATGGTTGGAACTCCTTTCCTCCACTAGATAAATTACTTAGTAGAGATGGTGATATGTGTCATTAGGTTTATCAAAAACTAATTCTAGAGGAATGTGGTAGTATTCAACATATTCCTTGATGAGATGGTGTTCTCAAGTATCCATCATTTCTTTGTGTTGTGCAATATCCTCCCTAGTAGTAGAACTCAAATAATATTGCACAAGATATATTATAGAATGCCTATCCACATGGATAGAGATCATTACTTAAGTATCAATAGTATTGATGGATATGAATAATTAATATTGTGCCATGGAGAAAATGTACTCCAAATCTTATGATCCTTTTGCACATTTTGAAAATGTTATTTGCAATAGAAATTTAGTAATCATTAACTACACCTATTATTTTAATATGATGGCCACCCCATGTGGCAAGTAGTGTCATATCATTTATACTAGATTTTCACAAAAGTTTCATATTGATTGCTTTTCATACAATGTAAATGCATACATCTTGAATATATTAAATTCTATAAGTTGTGGCTTGAGTGCAAGATTTAAATAGGAATATACACTTCTTCCTTTGTAAACTTCTTGTTCAATAGTTTGTGGAAATCTAAATTATTCTTATTTGTCTAATCCTTGCTATGTGTTCTCCCCGCTTAACTTGTGCATAGAGAAGCCTTCTGAGTTCTTACATTAAAAGTGGTATAAATTCAATAGATTTTCCTTTTAAATTTATAGAATTCCAACTCAGAACAACTAAGGAGAAATCTTATTAGTAATGTGAACATCCCAAAGTATAGTTGCACACATCTCAAATATTTGATCATTTTGACTTCATATATTTCTTTGTCTTTATTAATCATATATTTTCCCAATTTCTCTATCAAGAGTTCCTCATTCTACTTCGTGAAGTGGGTTCTTGAGCCATATGACTCAATTATTTTTTCTCCAAGGATGATTTTCATTAACATCAAGTCATTGTTCTCTACTTCAATAACATCCATTAAGTGTTCCTTGAATTTTTTTTTTTTGCATTGTGATCATATTCATCCAATCTATCTACACGACCTTATTAACTTGTTGTATTTTTCTCGAGGATTCTAACATTGATGTTTCAACTTTAAACTACCAGTTTCAAATTATAAACTTCAAAAAACCAACTTCAACTACAATACAATGTGTTTGTGACACATTTATGATTCTATCAAAGTACTTCAAGATATAAACTTCTACTCATTATAATAATTTTTGAACTAAGAAAACTTTGATATAATTTTTCTTTTTACAAAATAACTATGTAAATGAATGGACAATAGTGAGGGATATTAATTACCCCATTAATGATATTTCTTTTATAATTGTAAACACTTTCCAAAATTTATCATTATTCTAAATTACTGATGCAAGAATCTAATATATCTAGTCTTATCCCTAAATAGTTATCCCATTTCTTCTTTTACAACTACTTTCAAGATTTCTTATTAAATTAATGCACATCAAACCATGCAAATATTAGTCCATCCATAACTATGATTCAACTCGTATAGTTGTGGTCACCCCACAAGACACCTTGTTCCTCATTCTTATCCTTGTTCCTCATTCTTATCAACATGGTGCATTTACTCTTATTGATTCAACATGCTAAGCTAGAGTAATAATGAACACCCCAAATCTCGGGATGGCCCTTTGGTGAAATGGTGGGGCTTCTTGCTTGTAGTGCCTACAACCTAGGTTCAAACCCCCATGGGTTCATCTCTACCATGTTAAAAATGGAACACCCTTACCTTGGGGAGAAACTTGGAGAAATAGTGGGGCTTCTTGCTTGTATTTCTTACATCCTTGGTTCAAACCCTTAATTTAGAATAGCTTGAGTTGGCCTAGTGGTGGAGAACTTGTGCTCTTGAAAGAGAGGTCACAAGTTCAAATCCCACAAGGAGGTAAGGTATATACACCTCGTCAACTTCGGCGCATTACCGATCAAAAAAATAATGAACACCCCAACTCACTTAATAGTTGGACTTCCATAAACATGACATAACTAGCACTAGTGCCAACAAACAACACGATCTTTCACATTTAAAAATAGTTACTTGCACACTCAAATTCTTAAATATCACATGCACTCATCACTGTACAAATATACTTTCCTTATTGCCTAGTGAAACTCTCTCTCATTTAATCTCTAATAAAATATAAAAATGGTATATTCATCATAAAAAAACAAAATCCATACCTTGTGATATAGCGTAGAAAATAGTAAAGTGTACAACATAGATGAACAAAAAGCCATATTTTGGTTATAGGTGATTTTTGGGAGTTGTGGGATTCACTATTAATTCCATCATGGTATCAAAGCACCAAATCTATGACTTCCTATATAAATTCTAAGAGATCTAGCCTTGAGGGAAAAATTGACTCATTTTAGAGCAAAACAAGCATTATAGTTGGATCAAGAACAATAAAAAACCCTAATATTTTCAATCAATTTGCTAAATTTGCAGAAGTTAAAAAAATGAAAAACTTAGCAACCAAAGATCCATGCACATAAATATGTATGGTCATATGACTATATGGCCCCTGCACACGATCCTAGCTTCCATAAATTCTCATGTTTTGAAGGTATGAGGGTTTCGTTAAAATTTCCATTTAAAAAAAATAATTATTTTTCCTAAAATTATTGAAAATTAGATAGAAAATATTAAAAGCTTTGACGATATTAGTTGTACCCTATATGTGTAGGACTAATCAACTAGATTGGAGGTCACATTGAGAGGAGATCTTTTAAAGCACCAATAGAAATTTTAACCATCAATGATGATTGAACTAACTAGTAAAAACTTGGCGGCTATGAAACCAATTTGGCAATGTGCCCAAAAACTTTGTTTGATGGTACCTACATTGGAAACTGGATGATGTTGACAATTTTCCATGGGTAATTGCACAAAGATGGGGGACCAAAAAGTGGGGCTACACCAATTTTTGGTCCCATCCAAGACATTACACAAGTGTGTTATAACATGCTCACATTATAATGTTAGCATGTTATAATGTGCTAGATTTATAACATGCTCACATTATAATGAACTCATGTTATAGAGTGCTAACATTATAACACACTCATGTTCTAGTTGTGTTTGAATAAGAAAATTTTCTAGCTTCCCATCTTTGTCTACATCTTATACTTATTCTCTTCATTAGAATATATACATAAAATATAACATTTATGTATAACTGACATTCAATATGTGTTTTTAATTTTATTATAATTTTTAGTTCTAGTTCATGTACATATTGGTAGGATGTTTTAGAGTGGTTTCAACTCTCTACTAGTCATAATGTAGATTCCAGGTTTTAGAAGATCTTATAATTTTTTTCACTTAGTTAGATTCTAGTAATTAGCGGGATCTTATCATAAATAATTGGAATGGTCCTATCATCATTCTCCTTCTCTTTGTCTCCCTAAATCTCTTCCTATCACTCTCCCTCTCTCCTCTCTCTACATCTCTCTATCTCACTATCCTCTCCCCTAAGATTTATATCTAGCTCTCTAGCTCTCTCTCAGCCTTCCCTCTCTACTCTATATTCACCCTCTCCTTTCCTTTACTTGCTAGACACACTCGTTCCTCTCTATCTATCCTCTCTCCCACCTTGACTCTCTCTCTACTTAGCTCTATCTCCCCTCTTCCTCTCTCTACATACCTCCCCCTCACTCCCTCCTTACCTCTATTTCTCTTCGTACATCTCCATCTCTCCTTCCCTCTCTACTTTTCTCCCTTTCATCCCTTCTCCCTCTCTCTACTTATCTTCTTGGTTATGAGAGGATTATATCCATATTGGAATTACATGATATAGAGAATGAACAAGGTTGGGTGTTGTTATGAATTTTTATTTGGGTTGTTTGGACGAGATTATACTTGACACGATGCGCTTCTTTGAGATGTTGGTAGAAGGACAACTTATGATTTATAGATTTTCTCTCTTCATACAATGGTTTCTTCTATAAGATTCATTATTATTTGATTTGGGAGGATGGTGAGATACTGTGGGAGAGTATGAAGTTGTATTAATTGCATGTGTGGATCATTGTGATTGTTCTTGGTGTACTGCATGTTTAAATTTACTTATCACACCTTGATATGAGTATTGATTGGTACACTTCATATGTTTTAAGCTTAATTTCAGATTTGGTATTACCCATGCAATAGAAGTTCTTAGATGTGTGTGTAAGTCTTCATTAACATGTTTCAATACAAGGAGCTTTATTGTGGTTCATGGGTTGATATTATGTTGGCATGAATTTACTTATGTTGTTTATAACTAGGAGATATGAATGGTTGAATGTATTGGCATGCGTTGTGGATGTCATTTCCAATCATATTAGTTTTTTGCTTTATGACAAAAACTTTTGTTATCACATTGAATTTGATGCTTGTGTTCTTGGATTATCTTCATCCTTGCTTGTTCCTTTTCCTCCATAGGTGGCATGTTGGAGGATGAGAGTAGTTCTTGCTTGAGATGGTGGTCACTTGGCTTTATTGCACATATATTGATGGAGCATGAGAGCATGTTGGAGATTCATGTGGTTACATGTATGGCTATAATGATGCATTTCGTTAATTGACCCTTATGCAATGCATACAACAAGTGGGAGGATGTTGGGATAAGGTGTTGTACACCTTGAATAATGGTTATAATGTATTACTTATTTATCATGTTTGTAGTACCCAGGGGAATCTAGATGGACATGCACCACTAGGAGTGAACTTTCTTGGGGCCACTTTATGTGTTGTATCAAATTGTAACATTGGGAATCATATTTAATGTTGGTGACACATTGAGATAATATTTTATATTTATTTAAAATTGGAGAATGTAATTTAATAAAGTGAAAACTTAGTACCCAATATTAAATGAGGGTTTAATGGTATTATGTTCACATGGTTTTCCTTATGACTAGTTGTATTTTGTGTGAGCTTGAGTTTATAAATCAAACAAATGTTAGTGGTTTTAGGTTGGTTGGTTCATTATTGATTCTTTCTAAGGGTTGCAAATGTAAATCATGGCATGGGATTCTCGTGGGTTCATGCTTAGACACATGGAGAATGCATTGGAGGGCTTGATGTTACGGGAGTATTTAGTGTAACTTTATAAGTACTTTGTATTTCTTTATATGGCTGAATAATAAAATGGAGTATGGATTCTTTTGGAGGATGGTTTTTTCCCTTACGAGATATTTCCTAGGGTATATATTGTGTTATCCTATGATTTTTCTATTTGATCTTTGTGTAATGTCGATTCTATAAGTTTGTATGCATGTTTTTCTCTCATGGGTTGTGTAGGAAATGGATTAAGTATGAAGCATTATTTCCTAACACCTCCTTGAAATATTTTGACTTATCATCAATACTCAAAAAAGAAAGTTTACAATAAAAATTTGGTGAGCTATACCTTTTAATTAGATTGTGTTGCCTTGTGGACCTCTAAAGGTAGGAGTACAATGAGCACTACATGTGCATCTTCCTCTATGTGATCATCCTATATATAATTGAACTCTTTGAACCCTCTTCTTGTTCTTCTCCATCCTCAAATCCATCTAACTATTCTTCCATATGTGCATCTTTTCGCTTTTCAATCTTTGTCTTTAAGTGCATTGTCTTTGTCTTCTCCTTTGGTTGTTCTTTGCTTGACTGAGTTATAAACTCCTTGAAAATAAAAAAATATATAGAAAACATCATTTTACAAGGTAGAGGATTCCAAAGCTTATAACCTTTTACATTCTCACTATAACCAACAAGATACATTTTTGAGCTTTTAGATCCAATTTGGATTGCTTCTCTTGAGACACATGAATTAAAGCCTCACAACCAAAGACCCTTAATTATGAAATCAAAGGCTTTCTACTTATCCACACTTTAGCGGGAGTTTTTTCAATAAGAGCTATTAATCAGATAATAAGCAGTACCAACAAGTTCTACCCAAAATAATCTATCAAGATTAGGACCACTTAAACATGCTCCTAGATATTTCCATTAAGGTTCAGCTCATTCTTTCAGGCACCCCATTTTGTTGGGAAGTATAATGGGTAGTCTTATGCTAAAAAATACTTGCATGCTTACAAAACTCATCAAGTTCCCTGAAACAATATTTACCCTCATTATTAAATCTCAACACTTTTATCTTCTAATATGATTGTTTTTCAAGTAAGGCCTTAAATTCCTTAAACTTCATGAAAACCTCATATTCAAAAACCATAAATAAATCCAAGTGTTTCTCAAGACACCATCAATGAAAGAAACACAATATCGAGATTTACCAAAAGAATCAACATCCATTGAACCACACCCATATAAATGAATAATTTTTAATGGCTATAAAAAGACACTGATACTATACTAAAAAAGAAATTGAAAAAAGATAACATAAATAAATAATGATACGGAGCATTTGAAAATGAATTTAAAAATTAAAAAAAATTGAAGTAAAACTGTTTAACTTTTCTTCTAGGTAGCAGTAATTATAATTGATACTAGAATGAGTAAAAGAGCATATACTAACTTATGAACATAAATTAAAATAGCGACGAGCTTAGAAAATACTATAAAAGATTTATTCTAACTTATGAACATAAAGTAAAAGAGCGAAGAGATTAGAAAATACTACAACTAGTAGACCATCTAGTTTCTTCAATTCTTGTGAACTATCTTATAAGAGGGAAAATATCATCAGGGAGATTTACCACCCAACCATAGACCTAGTGATCTCTTGCTCAACTTTCAACTGAAATTTTCCCTGCCATTCGCAAGAGTGTAAGCAAGTAATTGGTCTACCGCCATCTGTTCGTTAACAAATTTATCACCTGAACTCTATATTCTCATGCCCACAAAGGTGACAAATGTAACCACGGTTGAACCAATTTGAACAAACTATCTACTGAGTGATTCTCTGCTTGTTTTACAAGGTGGCAGCTACCTTGAGATGATATTCGATGAATAGAGAATTAATTGAAATGCTTTTAACCAGAAATCAAATAAGGAAAGAGCTTTTAACCAGAAAACTTTGTAAAGGCGTGCATAAACTAGATCATCCCAAAATATCATTCACAAATAATATCTTTGCAACAACTAAAAACTGAAACCATTCACCATCTCAAATATAAATGCATCCACTGATAACCATTGAAAAGAACAAAAAGCATTCACACATCATAATTCAAAGAATACGAATATCTGAAGCCACCAGCAATTTTTTCTATATTGAAATTAGTGAACAAAAATGTGCTTAAAGAAGTTTTGGTCTTAAGAGTAAAAAAAAGTTTCCCCAAAAAGATCCCCTAAAGATCTACTAATCTACTTATTTATAACTATTACCCCCTATCTTTTCCGTTTTCAAGAAACGGTTTCTCAAAGATAATGGTTTTGAAAACAACCATTTAAACATGCTTCAAAGAGAACAAAAATCACTCAACAAGCCCTATTCATGAACTATTAACTTCATACTCATTCCTCTTCGTTAGGAACTAGATTTTGTCCTGCAATTTGATGGTCAATCATGTCCACCTTCATTTCTTCTTCAATCAACACCCATAGGACTTCATTAAATTTATCTTCCTCAAGTATAGTAGTCTGGATGTAGTCACTCATGTCAAGAAGAATATCATCCTACAAATGTTCAACATCTGGCTGGATTAATGGGATCTTTCTTATCCTTAAGCACCATCTTGTTGAGCGCAGTTATCCGGGTTCCTTTTTGTTGCAAGCGTTGTTCGTGATTTTCAGCTTGCTCTGCAATCTTTTCTAATATGGTGACAACCTTCCTATATTCACTAAAATCAATTTGTGCTTTCCATGCAAAAGACCATAATTGTTAGACTATATCCTCTCGTTCCTTCTCTAGCCAATTCAAATATGGGTTATGAAACGACAACTCACCATCATAAGACAAAACCAGTCTGATACAGGCAAATCATGACAACTTCCTCTTTTTAGCTAACTTTAATGTTTTCTGCAAAAATGGCAACATCAAATGTAGTAACGCATGTCGCCACCTTTTTCGTGTCCTTATTTGCTTAAATTCCATTAATGACGTTACTTTGTAAATCCCCCCTTGATTTATTCCTTGGAAGTAGTACATGTCATGGCAGTCGATGAGGCAGAAAGGGGAATGGCAAGAAGTAGTTATTTTCCTGGCCTGATAGGTTCATTCAATTCTAGCGACATTTGAGTATGATTCTATCTTTTTCTCTACTCCTATAGCCACCCGAACAGGTTACATAAATAACTTGAAGTTACATCACCAAAATGCCCTTACTTTAAATTGAAGATGTCCCTTAAAGTTTTAAGAAAGCTCAACCTTAATCACAACATAAAGAATGTTGGAGGATTAGAAGATTGGGAAACTCCGCAACCCTCAAACTTATTTTAAAGAGAACTGCAAACCTGACCTCTCATGGTGACAACTTCCTACAGATTCCTCTAAGTATGTCAGGTGATAGGGTACTTCTATAAGTTTGGAACTTCGCGATAGAGGTTAAGAAACTCAGGAAGGCCACGACAAAGGAGGAAAATGAGGAGAATCAATAAATATTTACGCCCTATCAAATTTTTAAAAATTTATGGTTAACACCATCTGAGACAGGTTTTTTTAACCTACACAACTATAGTTGGTCACACACCATAGGAACCTCCTAACTAGCATATAGTGTAGGAGCACCTAGTTGATTTCACGCCTCCATGAAGCAATTTCATCATTTTGGTGTTAGTTTTGTGTCTTTAGTGTAATAAGGTCCGAGAAGACCATTTCATGTGTGTTGGAATCTAAGTTAGGTCATTAGGTGATTGGAATTGTATAGTTGTTATTAAAAATGTTAATGTTGCAAATGTTGTAAAATTGCACAATGTGGAATATGAAGGGTCAATGTTAATCAAGGAGGGGTTACAAGTCAAGAAGAGGTTACAAAATAGTTGGAATTTATCAAAAATGTATAAATATGGCCTCCAACTTGAATTCCATGGTTGGAGGTGGTGATTATTGAAAATCTTGAAGTTGTGAAAATGAAATATCTCTGTTTTTTGAAAATGTGAACAATTCCCTATTGTTGCTTTGCATTTTACATGTTTGTATGAATTGATATTGATCTGAAAAAAATTGGGGATGAAATACCATCGAATCTACTTTCTTTTTCTTTTTGTTTCATTCAGTTTCATTGAGTTTTGAGGAAGTTATGAATGTTTTAGTGGCTGCAATTCCTAGATTTTCCCTAAAGCAGTCCTATTGTAGTGTGTTGTATGTGCTTGTATGGACTTTTATTAGCTTGAAACAAATTGGAAAAGATGTATAAATGAATCTAGTTTCATTTTCTTTTGGTTTGGTTCAATTTCATGAAGATTTGCAGAAGTTATGATCATTTTTGTAAGTGTAGGTCTGAAACCCCAATAGGCCTAATTTGAGGGAGAACAGTCCAAATTTGTGTCGTGTTACAAAACACCCCCTACCAATTTCAATATATTTTTTAGAATGGAAAAATGGGTATCTAAAAGTGGTTTTATTTTTTTTATATGAAGCCTATATTGAAAATTATGCCCAAAAAAACCTCATTTGCTGCTATAAGTTTGTTCATGTAATTAGACCTAGTTGCAGCATTACTAGTTAATTGCTGAGGGTGTTGGTAAAAAATTACCCCATCCATAAATTGGATATGTTAAATAAGGTCAAAATGGGTACTCAAAAATTCTTTTACATTCTAGGTATGAGGTCTGCACATGAAGTTATGATGGAAAAACCAGTTAAAGAGTACTACTAGGAGAGGGAGGCCTAATGAATGAAAACCCACCATTTGAATGTTTAGAGATTGAAAATTTGCTTATTTAAGGATTTTTTGGAGTTTACCACCCATTATCTGCATCAAATTGGTATCAAATCGAGCTAGAAGACCTTGAGAGGGAGTTGTGAGAGAGAGTTTGTTGTATACTCCAATAGTGTTGAAGCTGGGTAGAAGGTGTGCATAT
The DNA here is from genome assembly GCF_030272615.1 of Cryptomeria japonica. Lineage (NCBI taxonomy): Eukaryota > Viridiplantae > Streptophyta > Pinopsida > Cupressales > Cupressaceae > Cryptomeria > Cryptomeria japonica. The sequence goes on from NC_081414.1 coordinate 699,523,393, forward strand.
TTTTTCCACTGAGAGGAAGTGGGTAGAAGAGGTCTTGGAGAGTGCATCTTCTAGAATCATATTGGGTAGAGGATAGTTATGTGTGTGAAGAATGTATGTTTGGAAGAGATACTTGAAAAGTGAGGGTTTACAAAATAAGAAACAAGAGAGAAAAATAGAGAAAAGAGAGGTAAAGAAGAAAAATGAGAAGGAAGAACAAATAAACATTTAACAAGAGATAATAGAGTTAAGGGAAGCCTTGGAGAAATTAAAATAAATGCGATAAGAAATGGAAAAAAGAGTGGAATTTGAGATGCAAAGTTGGCATTTACCAATAATAAAAAAAGGTTACATGGGCTATCAAGAAGATTATTTAGAAGAGAAGGCAAGAGGAGACAATAGAACCAAACATCACAAAATATTTGTTAATGAAGGAAGAGCCTAATCCATCTAAGAAAGAGGAAAAATATGTCCATTGAGACTCAATATTTTATTTTTAACAATACTTGTGAGTATGTGTTTATAGGTGCAACAGATGGAGATAAAGATGGAAAAGAGTATAAAGAAAAATGAGAAATGATGTATGCATATTTTTATGCACAATATGATGATGGAGATGAAGACATGGACATTGGCAATAAGATATATGAACAAGAACTTGAATTTTGGTATCTTGAAGTTGAAAATATGCTTAGTAAGAGATGGTACAAGAAGAAGAAAAAGGATCCAGTAAAAGTTGCAGAGATGGACAAGTTGTAGACACAAAGGAAAAATCAATCAAACATCAAGGCAACAATACAAAAGAATTGGAAGACCAAGAAGAAAAAGAAGACTTGCACTCAAGTGGACTTGAGTTCATTTTTGTCCAAGGGTATGGTGCAGGAGCACCTAGTTGATTTTATGCCTCCATGAGACAATTTCATCATTTTGGTTTTAGTTTGGTGTCTTTTGTGTAATAAGGTCTAAGAAGACCATTTCATGGGTGTTGGATTCTAAGTTAGGTCATTAGGTTATTGGAAGTGTTGAGTTGTTATTAAAAATGTCAATGTTGCAAATGTTGTAAAATTGCACAATGAGGAATATGAAGGGTCAATGTTAATCAAGAATGGGTTGAAAAATAGTTGGAATTGATTGAAAATGTATAAATATGGCTTCCAACTCAAATTACATGGTTGGAGGTGGTGATTATTGAAAATCTTGAAGTTGTGAGAATGAAATATCTCTATTTTATGAAAATCTGAATATTTTCTTGTTGTTGCTTTGCATTGTAGGTGTTTGTATGAATTGATATTGATATGGAAATGATTGGGATGAAATACCATCGAATATACTTTCTTTTTCTTTTTGTTTCATTCAATTTCATTGAGTTTTGAGGAAGTTATGAACGTTTTAGTGGTTGCAATTCCCAACTTTTCCATGTAATAGTTCTGTTGTAGTGTGTTGTACGTCCTTTTACAGACTTGTATTGCTTCAAAACCAATAAGAAAAGAAGGATAAATAAATCTAGTTTCATTTTCTTTTGGTTTGGTTCAATTTCATGAATATTTGCGGAAGTTGTGATCATTTTTGTAAGTGCGGGTATGAAACCCCAGTAGGCCTAATTTGAGAGAGAATGGTCCAAATTTAAGCCATGTGTTCCAAAAAAAACCCTACCCATTTCAAGATATGCTATATAATGGAAAAATGATTATCTAAAATTGGTTTTATTTTTTTGATATGAAGCCTATACTAAAAGTTATGCCTGAAAAACCTCATTTGCTGCTGTAAGTTTGTTCATGTAATTAGGCCTAGTTGCAGCATTACCAGTCAATTGTTGAGGGTTTTGGTTCATAATAAGACCATCTACAAACTAGATATGTTAAATAAGGCCGAAATGGGTACTCAAAAATGCTTTTACATTCTAGGTACGAGGTCTGCACATGAAGTTATGATGGAAAACCCAGTTAGGGAGTACTACTAGGAGAGGGAGACCTAATGAATGAAAACCCACCGTTTGAATGTTTAGAGATAGAAATTTTTCTTATTTGAGTATTGTTTGGATTTTATAACCCCTACTCTGCATCAACATAACCTCTAACTAGGTAGTATATCTAGACCATGTGAACCAACAAACGCTCGCTCTACGAAGTGTCACCTTAGCCAGCTTGGTTTTTATTTTGCATACACAATTAAATGTGTTGTCTTATTCACCACCCTACTCGATTAGAACCTTCATATGAATTTTGTCTTACTGACCAACAAGGAAGTCTCTTATGATAAGTGCATATTGACATAACCTAGAGGTACACTAGCACTAAGTTTAGTTAACATAAATGGTGCAAACTTGTTTTGACAAGATTAACGGTCTTCTACCTTTAAATTTTAAGGTCATATTTATGACTTGATTTTATGTTGTTTATGCATTATTGGCTTCATGCTCACAATCATGAGTAGCATACTTCATGCCTCCTCATGATTATGGGAATTAGTCTCCAATCATTATTCATTTTTAATATCTCAATTATGTGATATTGCATCACGTTGTACAACATATGAGAAGGGTTGTATACATTTTATGTTTGATATGACTCTTTGCCTTTATTCTTTCTTGGGTTTTCAATATCACTTCATGATTTTTATTATATTTAATCCACATTTTTCCTTCTTAATAAACTGTATCAGGCATTATAAATTGATTCTAATCATATTTTCATTTTTAGGTAAGTCTCAAATTAGTTTCTTAGGCTGCCATGAGCCTTGTCTACTCGTTCAATAATAAAGGGTTACAAATATTTATTGTGATATCTTTCAAAATTCACACATACTCTTAGCAGTGTTTGGAACATAAAAATTAGTCTTTTAATTAACTTCTATTGATTTACTTTTTGTTATTTTAAAGAAGACTCAATATCGTATGTTTCTAGTTTTATGGCTTAATGAGGTAACATAATATTATGAATTTCACAGCCATTCTTAAACAATTCATAGCAAAAGATAGATTCCAAAATTTAAGAAGCTTATTGCCTTTCTTATGACAACACTTCAATTTTAAAGCAATTGATTCTAAACTAGAAACCTTTGAATTTTAAAAACAAGGAAAGAACTATTTGTGTAACCTGCAATTAAGCTTGTTATCAAATTGAGGATGAACTCCAAGTTCCATTATTCTCTGTGTTTTTCCTTTCAAATTATGCAAAGCATTTTGTATGTTTTATATTCCCATTTTTCAAAATGAATAAAACATAGCTTGCTTTTCCTTTATTTATCGTATGGATTTCAAATTATATTTCATTTCCAAGAATTCATTTTGGTGTTGAGGATAAATTTACTCACGTTGGTGAGAATTTTCTTTCTTTATAGCTAGTGGTAGTAGCCTCTTATGTTTTATGTGATAAAATAAAGCTCTTGAAATGTTCGCTTATTACTGAACAACTTCCCAAAGTTTAGGTGCCAAGCTTGCAATACTTTTAATATATAAGAATTGAGGTTGTTCAATAAGTCTTTCGCCACACACACACACACATATGTATATGTATATGTATGTGTATACACGTACATGTATATGTGTGTACATATATATGTATGTATACACACACACACATATATGTATGTATGTATGTATATGTATACATATACATATATACATACATATATCTATATATACATATATGTATATATGTGTGTGTGTGTGCGCATATATATATATGTATATATATATATATACATATATATATATATATATGTATGTATGTATATATATGTGTATGTATGTATATACATGTATATACATACATACATATATATATATATGTATATATATACATATATGTATATACATACATATGTATGTATATACATATATATATATATGTATGTATATATATACAAATGTATGTATATATATACATATGTATGTATATATATACATATGTATGTATATATGTATATATATGTACATGTATATGTATACATATATACATACATATATGTACACACACACACACACACACACACACACACACACACACACACACACACACACACACACACATATATATATATATATTTGGCAAGGTGGCAATGCCACTTGATATATTTTATTAATAATATATAATTTTTACAATATATTTTAAAATCGGTTCAAACTAAGCTCCCAGAGAAAAGAATCGGCAAGAAGAACTCTGGTCATTGCTCATCAACATGGCTATAGAAGAGTAGTATTGAACAATCTTGTAGCCAGAGCTAGTTACAAAATAGAGGTCAGCAAAGGAGCATGCAGGCTCATTTACAAATAGGAGCATGCAAGCTCATTTTACAGAATAGGAGCATGCAAGCTTATTTACAAAATATGGATATGAAAAAGAAATAACATGGGTTGCTCAGTGAATGAAGAAGAGAGCTCCAAAAAGCAAAGAGGACTAAACCAACATCGAAGGACAGATCCATCTTCATGGGATATCTTGAAGGTCCTACAACAAAGAAGTCTTGCAACCAAAATTAACATGCCCTTGCACCAAAAAACACATGCAACCAAAATATATATATATATATATATATATATATATATATATATATATATATATATATATATATATATATATATATATATATATATATATATATATACTATAGAACGCAAAGAATTTACAAGAAACAAAAGGGTCCAAAACATAACTGACACCAATGACATGAGATCTGCGGTCCGCCATTATAGACAAATGCCAAAGGAGAAGAGATGAATGTGGAAATGCTAGAGAGAAATGAAGCCCAAAATTTTTATGTCGTAAATGAAAAGAAAGAGGAGATATATCATAAAAAATCTGACAAACCAAAAGAATTCGTGTACAAAGATAATCATGAAAACAACGCCATGCCAAACTTTAAATGGCATATGAAGGAAGGATTCCCGATGTGAAAATAAATATATCCAAATTTCGCACCAGAAGAGAGTACCAAGCACACGAACAACATCAATAACAACCAACTCATCATTAATGAATGCCAAGTCATGATTGAGTAAAGCAAAGTACCTCAAATCAAAACCAAATGATACCTCACCAAGAGAAGAGAATATCAACTCGTATAAACAAGCAATCATATAGTAAGAAAGATTAAATACTCGACTCTCTGCAGGCTATACTTAATAGGTTTGGGAAGCTCATCAAATCACACCCCAATTGAGAGGAATCAATAATAGTTTTGTCACAACCCATATTAGCGAGGAAATCTGCCAATGCATTACCTTCACAATAAACATGTGAAATAATGAGGTGCTCAAACGTATCAACAAGAGTCCATATTTGTTCAAGAATATACCAGAAATGCCAATTATCAACTTTTCTTGCCTTGAAAGCATTAATGACTATAGCCGAATCACCTTCAATATGAAGGTATTTGAAATTCAAATCCTTAGCCATAACAAGACCTTCTAAAAGAGCACAAGCCTCGGCCATATTATTTGTGCCAGGAGAAATTGGCATAGCTTGTAATGCTAATAAAGAACCCAAATGATCATGAAAAACTATCCCTATTCCTAAATCATTGGGATTTCCACGGGAGGATCCATCAAAATTCAACTTACAAAAAGGGGCATTAGGAGGATGCCATTTTATGGAATTTCTGTCTACAGGTATTTTCCGAATCCTTGGAAAGGCGGGTGGTACAGGAATAATGATACTTTTCCAAGAAGAGATCATAAAATTGTCCCAAGAAGAGAACTCTGAATTCATGTTAAAATATTTCTGGACATGAGCATTAACTTGCTCAATAATACTTCTTTCCAAAATCCCAAGAACAACTGATAAATCCGATGAGTCACATCTAAAAATGCGCTTGTTTCTTTCCCACCAAATGGCCCATATGACTAAAGAGGGAATTATAAACCACAAACAAGCAAATACAGAAGATGAATACAAAACTGGCCAAGACTGAAACATGTCCCATAAAGATAGAGGTAAAGGGAATGAAAGAGATAACTTTTGGAGGACAAAATGCCAACAACTACTCGTAAAATCACAATGAAGAAAAAGATGATTGACATCTTCAAGAGCTTTAACACATAAGACACAAGAAAAGGAGGCTGCAATATTAAATTTGACTAAACAATCATTAGTCAAAATTCTATTTTGCAACGCGAGCCAGGAAAAAACACCAGCTTTAGGTAATACCGAATTATTCCAACAGAACAAAAAGGCACGATGAGGAGCATTTTGATTGGCCATTTGTTGAAAAACAAAATATCCTTCTTTAACAGAGTAGTTTCCCAATTTAGAAGGGCACCAAATAAGTTGATCTTTGATATTAGAAAGGAAAGCTACTCAGTCTTGCAAAACAAATTTAAAATTTTGAATTTCCTGCAAGGACAATGGTAGAGTAGAGGGATCCTTCCATGAGACCTTATGAGAAAACAGATCAACACTATCTACATAATCAACCAATCTAACTCCCCATGATTGAGAAAGAACAACTGAAACGGAAGCAAGAGAATCGTGTTGCGAAAGAGGGGGAAAGCCATTCCAGGAGTCTTTCCAAAAAAGAATATCCTCCCTCGAATGGACCTGCTAGGAGAGAAAATTACAGACCACTTCCCTACATGAGATCATAAAGTTCCAAATAGCAGACCCCTGCGAAGGATTAGAAATTGTGAAGATCCTAGCAGGATTCTGGGAATCCAAATACTTAGCCTGCATAATTTGGCACCACAAAGATTGGGGCTTAGTATACATAGACCAAACTAGTTTTCCCCCAAAAGCCCTATTTCTTTTAGATAAGTTTTGAATCCCAGCACCACCAACTTGCTTGGAAAGAGACATCTTGGTCAAAGAAATCAGTGGAATCTTTTTATCTTCTGACATGTTGTTTTTCCAAAGAAAAGATCGAATAATCTGTTCAATTTGGGAGATGACTGATCTAGGAGCTTGAAGAACTGAGATATAGTAATTGGGAATGGCAGATAGGACCATTTTAATGAGAAGTATCCTACCTGCAAGAGACAACCACCTAGCCTTCCAAGCAGAAATACGAGATTTAAGTCTCTCAATAACTGAATTCCAAATAGAAGACTTAGCAGATCCCATAAAGAAAGGAATCCCCAAATAGGTAGAAGGAAGAGAGTCTACTGGGAAACCTAAGATATTCACAAGTCTATTAGCCACCAACTGAGGAGTATTAAAAATAAAGATCTTGGATTTATGGGGGCTAATCTATTGGCCAGATCTAGCAGTATAAGTATCCAGAATAAATTTAATATGAGTAGCCTCTTGAATAGAAGAAGACCCAAATAAAAGTGTATCATTGGCAAAAAGGTTATGAGTGATTGACATATCAGAGTTAGGAATTAATAACCCTTGCCAAAAGCCCAGATCCCTTTGCTTAATAACCAATCGACTAAAAGCTTCTGCCATAATGATAAATAAGAAAGGAGATAAAGGATCTCCTTGTCTAACACCCCGGGTTGAAGAAAAGTATCCAGAGGGAGCTCCATTAATGATGACAAAAAAGAAGCAGTAGAAATACAACTCTTGATCCATTTACACCAGCTTTCAGAGAAACCAAATTTTCTCAAAACTTTGAGCAAAAAAGCCCAACAAACTTTATCATAAGTCTTCATCATATCAAGTTTGACCACAAAAGCTGGGATATTGGACGAATTTATGGAATGTAAAGTTTCATGAGCATCAATTGCTCCCTCATGAGTTTCCCGACACGGAACAAAACCTCCTTGTTGAGGAGAGATGATATGAGGAAGGAGAATCTTAAGTCTTAAATAAATAGCTTTGATGAAGATTTTGTAAATAGAGTTGCACAAAGAAATGGGTCTAAATTCAACAAAAGTTTGGGGATTCTTAGATTTCAAGATAAGGGCAATATAAGTTATGTTAAATTTTTTAAGGATATACCCACCCCTCCTAGACTCTTCCAAAGCCATTAATAAGTCAAAACCAATAAAATCCCAACATTTCTGAAAGAACAAGATAGTAAACCCATTAGGACCTGGAGCTTTGTCAGGGGCCATGGAAAAAATAACAGAATGAAGCTCATCTAAAGAAAAAGGCCTCATAAGAAAGTCATTATCCTCATGGGAAACAAGGGAGGGGATAGAATCTAAAAGCAAATCCACATGATGATCCATGGAGGAAGAAGAAAAAGAAGGAGATAACAATTCCTTAAAAAAAGACACCCCCTCCTCTCTAATCTGTTGATCTAAATTAAGGACATAACCAGACTTAGAGTCCTTAATACTAAAAATTGTAGAAGCAGCTCTTTTAAGCTTGGCTTCTGCTTGAAAGAAGGCAGTATCCCTGTCACCTTCTTTAAGCCAAACCTCACGAGACTTTTGCTCCCAATAGATTTCAACCCGGGAGCAAAGGGTCTCCCAGTAAGCTTGCAATTTCTTTTGAGCATCATTAGTGGAGGAATTAGTGCCATGTCTAATAATCTCCTCATTAACAACCTTCAAATCATTGGCAACTGCCTCTTTTTCATGAAAAATATTCTTAAAGACCAATTTATTCCAAGCCATAATTTGAGATTTCACGAATTTCAGTTTGGAATAAAATTGGAACATCTTAGTACCTTTACAAAACGGAGCACTTATCCACCATTGCTTTAATAAAGAAAGAAAATGAGGATGAGTGAACCACATTTTATCAAACTATCAAACTTAAAAGAAGGTCTAACAGAGGGAACATGATCCAATTTATCAAAATTGAGCAAAATTGGGAAATGGTCAGAATCTGAGGAGGTAAGAATCTCAAAAGAAAAGGAAAAGTTGCTCAAACGTAGGTTTAGGGAAATAAGAAATTTGTCAGGGCGAGAGGCAATTTTATATATATATATATATATATATATATATATATATATATATATATATCACAATTATAGTTTAGATCCGTATAAACGAGTCAGATGTGTTGGGTGACATCTTTGTAGCACCCAAGATACACCTTTGACCTTATTTATTACATAATTAAAAATCAAAATACAATAATTTTTCAATTTTCAATTAATTAATAAATATGATCAAAAGTACATTGTGAGTGTTGCACATGTCATTATAAACATTTTTTAAAATCAATTCTAATGCATTTAATTAACATGCCCAATATTTAGTGTAGGGGTGGTTAATAATTTTTGTGTACCTATTCTAGCATCCTACTCCATTACTCACTCAATTCTATAGCTTCTTTAAACATCGACTTATAATCCCAAGTCTCACCAGGTTTAGTGCCCTCGCTAAAAACTCATATGTTGAACTACTGATCTAAGCAAATAAATGTACATGTAAGATAAAGAAAAGCATATTAGAAGTAAACATCCGCATAGATATAAAGAATTAGATTCATTCATATTAATCTTTGTGATTATTTAAAATCTCTCTAATCTTTTAAGTCTTACAAGACTTAATTGATAGTTCTAATACTTAATGTTAAGTACAGATGCCAAGCTAATAAGATGAGCGGGGGGGGGGGGTGAATCATACAAACTTAATCTTCCATAAAAACAACAAATTCAATCTTCGTAACATATACTTCAGTAATATAACCAAAACTGTTAAACATGCAAACTCAAAAGCATATAAATATCATAACACTCATAACACTAGATTTAACGTGGAAACCCAAATAGGGAAAAACCACTGTGGGATTTCGGACCCACTAAGAAATATACTCTTCTAGAGTATGCTCGGTTAAAAGCAAATCATGTTAAAGATTACAAACACAATGCTAGATGTGACCCAGTTAAGGGATTTCCCTCAGATCTGTTAGGATCTTCACCTTGTTAGAAGTGACCTTGTTAAAGGATTTCAAACACTCAATCAGAATGTCACCTTGCTAGAGGGTTTTACAAATAAGACTGTTAAGTCCACTTGGTTAAGAGATTTTCTTTCACTTTACAAAGTAACAGTAATAAAAATCTTTCTGCAACTTCACATCTAAAATGCTAAAGCAAATTCTTATTTTCTCAATACAATATAGACATAGAACTAATCTTGTCCATCTGCTGGGCTCTATACTCTGTTATTCAAACAGGTCTTCAAGCTTTTGTGCTTGGTAATCACTATGTAGCATCCCTATGCATACACTTACCCGCATACATTGTTTATCAACAGTTCCTTATTTATAAACAATTCGCCAACCGCTTAATCTCCTTGATCACATTTCTCATGATCAATCATAGCCATCAGATCTTCAAACTTGACCAGGTTCAATGTATCCTTCGATCTGAAAATGTTTTACCCTGCATTGGAACTTGCATACATTTCTTGGAACTTGTGCTAGGGTATTGCAGTTCAATCTAAGCTGTAGATCTTCCTGCTAATCTTCCTTTGCCATAGATTCTTTAACTAACTTCATTCACGACATACCAATCATTTAATCATAGCCAGCTCATCAGCTTCCTTCATTAAATAATGCTTTTATTCATTCAATGCATTTTGTTATTACTCGGTTGCAACTCGGTAAATACTAAACTTCACTCGGTAGACATTCTGTCTTCATTAACCGATAGCGATAACCTTAGGGTTTACTGACTAGGTCCCTTAGGGTTTACCAACTAGGTTCTTTGCTCGATAACATAGTATAGTATTAACCTTACAGTCAATAACATATGTATGATATCAAAACAATCTAAACATCATGATCTCATCATTGTCTAACTCGGTAATAGTTTCCCATTGAATAACTTATTCCTCCCCTTATTCATCATATTCTTTCTATGTCTTTTACCAACATCTTTATACTCATCAAATCATACTTCTCAAGATATGGCAACATCATATTGAATTAGAAAATCAATTTCTTGACATCAATGACAAAATAATAATATTAAGATAGTAAACATCCTTAATCAATTATATCCATAATCATCAACAACCTTCTCAATATCCTTATTGAAATGCCAACAATCTCTCCTTGTTTGTTATAATGCCAATGCCAACATTAATATTAAAAATAAAATCCTCTTTTACTAATACAAATAAGGGTTCTGTAAATGCCTTACTCCAACACTCAAACTCATGGTTACTTAATTGTTAGTGCAAATCATGACACCCTTCATAGGTTTTTACAATGATTACAATAAACATATTCCAAATATATTCTATTTCCATGTTCTTGAATACACCACTCTTTCGAGAGTTTTTAGTTCTTAAATTTTGGTTGTTATTATTTTAACTTTTTTTACTAATTGTTTCAACATATATTATTTATTGATATTTTTTTGTGCATTTTTGTAATAATATGTATGCTCAATGTTATAGAATAATAGTTTCCCGTTAGCTTTTGCATCATTGTATTTATTGCAATCATAGAGAAGGTATCCAAGCTAACATCTTTTGTATTGGTAGGGGCAATAGATCCATTTTCTTGAAGTCATTTAAATATTGATTAACAACTTTAGAATTAAAGATCTCATTTCGATGGTTTGTCTTTAGTCAATCGAACAAATGATGTTTGAACTTCAAAATCTTGTTAAAAACAAATGTAGGTACTTAATTGGGCATTAATGATGTGGTGCTAGGTTCTTCCTCAAAATGTTGCTCAAATGCATGTTGTTGTAATTATCGATACGTAATAGCCTTAAGGAGTAGTTCTTCCATATTGATGTCCACTTGACTAGTATCTCTATCAATATGAATATTTCTTGTTACTTGCTCCTATCCTTTTGTTGGCTCCTCTTTCTATCACATACCTATTTCTATAGGTGCTTCTATCTCACACTCCTGTAAATTTTTAGTAATAGGGGATTATGATGTACAATCATTTTCTTCTTATTCAATCTCAATATTATTTGTTACTCTGTATCAATTGTACTCTTTGTTGCAGAGCATTGAGCAATTGGTTGCACTTGTTTCCGTCTTCTAACAATTATATGAAAAATAATTATATTTGCACAACCAAATGCAATCTCCGTCTTCTAACAATTATATGAAAAATAATTATATTTGCACAACCAAATGCAATCTGTCATAGCATATTGTTTATTAATTACATAGGATAATTTGGATGGTTGGAACTTCTTTCCTCCATCTAAATAAATTACTTAGTAGATATGGTACAATACATATCATTAGGGCTATCAAAAACTAATTCTAGAGCAATGTGGCAATATTCAACATATTTATATGATGGGATGGTGTTCTCAAGTATCCATCATGTCTTGTGTTGCGCAATATCCTCCCTACTAGTAGAACCCAAATAATAGTGCACAAAATATATTATAACATGCCTATTCCCACATGAATACAGATCATTACTTAGGTATCGATAGTATCAATGCATATGAATAATTAACATTGTGTTGTAGAAGAAATCTACTCCAAATTCTTATGATCCTCATGTACATTTTGAAAATGTTATTTGCAAGAAATATATAATCATAAACTACACAGTTTTTTGCAATATCATGGCCATCCCATGTAGTAGGTATTTTTTTTTTTTTTTAAAGGTGGCAGTGCCACTTAATATATTTTATTTATATAAAGCTGATTCAAAGAGCTCCTGGAGAAAAGAACCAGTAAGAAAAACCCCGATCCTTGCTCTACAATACATATAAAGGTTATGAGATTTAAATCTCAATTATGCCAAAAAAATACAATATCTTATAATGTCCAGAATACCGAGTGCCACAAAACTGTTAGGGTTTCAAGCAGATCCGAAGAAAATATGAACTAATAATTATATGCAGATTTAAATACAAAAGATAAAGAAATAAAATAGGATACAGATAACATAGAGATTTAGCGTGGTTCACCCATAATGGGTTATGTCCACCATACACAGTCGTCCAATCTTTCTTATTCTCCAACAAAAATAGTACATCAACCTTATAATGCCTTAAGCATCCCAGCCGCTTATAACATGCGCTTTTAGGGCAATAAACAAAGTTGACCTTTTTAGGGTTTTATTACAATGTCGGTTTTCATCAACGAAAAATGGCAAAAAAAAATTTCTCGGGGGCTGCCGCCCTTGAACCTTCACTTTTCTCGGGGGCTGCCGCCCCCGAATCCTTGCCTGGGGCCCGGCTCGGTCCCGGATCTCGACGAGGATACGTGCTGAGTGTACAGTACTTTGTTGATCAATCGCCACATTTCAACAATTTCCCACTTGGAGACTGATTAGGCTCCACACCAAACAATCTCCCACTTGGAGACTGATACTACACGACACCACTATACATGCAACATCCACTGGATAAAACACTAGGACTCGACTGGTATAAATTCCACAATTATCAATCAAGAAGACCAATAGAAACTGATGAAGAAATCAACTTCTCCTGTGGAACTGCCTTTGTGAACATATCGACAGGATTCTCACTTGTGTGAATTTTCTCAAGCCATAACTAACCCTCCTCCAAAATAGTCCGGATGAAGTGGTACCTAACCTGAATGTGCTTTGTCCTTGAATGAAAAGCAGAGTTCTTCGCAAGATGAATGGCACTCTGGCTATCAGTATACAATGGGCTATCCTCTTGTGTTTGACCCAATTCCTCCAGAAAACATTGCAACCAAATCATCTCCTTGCTGGCTTTTGTAACAACAACATACTTAGCTTCAGTGGTTGAAAGTGCAACAACCTTTTGTAGCCTAGAAATCCAATTGATTGCAGTTCACCCTATAGGAAAAACATACTTTGTAGTACTCCTCCATGAATCAATATCACTCGCTAGATCAGAGTCAACAAATCCACTTAGAGCAGCATTAGATCCTTTGAAACATAATCCCTTCATAGTAGTTTCTTTCAAATATCGAAGAATCCATTTCACAGCATTCCAATGTTCCATACCCGGATTATTCATAAACCTACTCACAACTCCCACTACATGTGCAATATCTGGCCTTGTGCATACCAATGCATACATCAGACTGCCAACAACTAATGAATATGGGATGTTAGACATTTTATTAACCTCTTCCTATGCCTTTGGGCACATCTCCTTAGTCAATTTGAAATGACTAGCCAAAGGTGTACTAACTGCTTTTGCATCCTGCATGTTAAATATTTTCAACACCTTCTTTATATACTCACTTTGGGACAAATTCAAGGTTCTATTTTTCCTGTCCCGTGTAATCCTCATACCAAGAATTTGCTTAGCTGCACCCAAATCCTTCATAGCAAATGACCTGGCTAATTTTTGTTTAAGATCATTTATATGTTGCATGTTAGACCCAGCAACAAGCATGTCATCAACATAAAGCAATAGGATAATATAACTGCCATTATCAATTCTCTTAAAATATACACAATGATCAGAATGACATCTATGACAACCGTGTTCAGCCATGAAACTATCAAATTTTAAATACCATTGTCGAGGTGCTTGCTTTAGGCCATACAGACTTTTCTTCAACCTACACACCAAGTTCTCCTTACCTTTGACCTCATATTCCTGTGGTTGCAACATGTAAATTTCCTCCTCCAAATCTCCATGGAGAAAAGCTGTTTTGACATCTAATTGTTCAAGATGTAAATCATCTACAACCACAAGACTAAGTAAAGTTCTAATTGAAGTCATTTTTACAACTGGAGAAAATATTTCATCATAATCTATACCCTTTTTCTGTGCAAAACCTTTTACCACAAGTCTAGCCTTATATCTTTTCTGACCTCCTTCATCCTCCTTCAGCCAATAAACCCATTTGTTAGGCAAGGCTATTTTTTCTGTAGGTAAAGGGACTAAGTCCCAAGTCTTATTTTTCATCAAGGAGTCCATCTCCTCTTTCCTACCTAGCTGTCACTGTTGTTTGGCATCCACTTGCATTGCTTCTTCATATTCTTTTGGTTCACCAGAATCCATTAATAAAATAGAATACAAACAAGGAGAAAATCTTTCAGGGGGTCTACTTGTCCTCGTAGAATGTCTAACACTTGCAGGAGTTTGTGGGATAATCTATTGTTGTTGAGCATCAGGTACCAGTGGCATTTCATTTTCAGGAATCTCATCCAACACCACATATTCTTGTTTGTCCTATTCATGCTTATTTTCCTGCATCTATTCTTTATACATAACCTTCTCATTGAATATAACATCTCTACTTCTAATTATTTTCTTATTTTCAAAATCCCATAACCGATAGCCATATTCATCTATCCCATATCCAATGAAGGTACATTTCTGAGATTTAGCATCAAGCTTGGTTCTATTTTCTTTATCAACATGGACAAAAGCTTCGCAACCAAATTTTTTTAGAAAAGAATAATTTACCTTTTTACCAGTCCATGCCTCCTCTGGAATACCACCATCCAAAGGGGTTGAAGGTCCTCTATTTATCAAATAGACAACAGTATGTACAACATCTGACCAAAAATGTAAGGGCAATCCAACATGCAATCTCATGCTCCTCGCACGTTCCATGATTGTCCTATTCATTCTCTCTGACACACCATTTTCTTGTGGAGCTCCTGGAACTGTCTTCTGCTTTCGAATCCCATTTAAGGAGTAGTAATCTTCAAATGCTTTGCTACAATACTCACCTCCATTATCCAATCTGAGACACTTCAACTTTTTTCTTGTCTCATTCTCAACCAAAGCTTTCCATTTCTTTAAAGTTTCAAAAACATCTGATTTTTGTTTTAGGAAATATACCCATGTTTTTCTGGTTGAGTCATCAATAAAAATAACATAATAACAAGAGCCACCAAGAGATGATACCTGAGTCGGTCCCCATACATCTGAATGTACAAGCTCTAACTTCTCACTATTCTTCTTTTTCCCAACCTTGAGAAATTTGACTCTTTTTTGTTTACCATAAACACAGTTTTCACAGAACTCTAAATCAATCTTCTTGAGTCCTGGCAATGGATTTTTGGAGCGAAGGATTTTCATCCCTTTCTCACTCATGTGCCCAAGCCTATGGTGCCACATTATCGAATCTGTTCTTGCAACATTTATTGTTGTTGTCCCTACAATAACTTTATCTGTAGCAGCTAAGGTAGAGTAAGTGTTACCAGTACACAGATATAATGTGCCTACCTTCACACCTTTAGCTACTACTAATGATCCTTTAGTGACCTTCCACATACTGTCTGAGAAGGTAACTATACAACCTTCACTACCTAGTTGCCCTGTAGAAATTAAATTTCTTCTTAAATTAGGAATGTGTCTTACCTCTTGCAGAAACCAGTCATTACCATTTTGCAACTTGATCTTTATCTTTCCTTTTCCAACAATTTGACAGGGCTCATTATCACCCAAATATACCTGTCCAAAATCACCTTGAACATAATCTAGAAAATATTTTCTATGGGGTGTAGCATGAAATGAAGCCCCAAAATCTATTACCCAGGAATCATTAACATTATCCAAACATAAGATTAAAGCATCTTGTAAAGTATTACTTGCAATATTAGCTTCCTTACTATCATTTTCATTTTTGTCTCCTTCTTTGTTTTTCCAAGACCAACAGTCTTTCTTTAGATGACCAGGATTTCCGCAGTACCAGTAATCTTTCTTTCCTCTAGATTGAGAGCATCCTTTCTTTGACTTCCCTCGTGACTTCTCCTTCCGAGGGCCTTTTCCTCTTTCCTTTGATCTTCCTCTGTTCTCCACATTCAAAACACTACCCAATGATGTTGAAGTCTCACCTGTGCTTTTCGTTCGCATTTCCTTGCCTAGGATAACACCAACAATATCATCAAATACCAAAGTATTTTTACCAAAAACAGAGTTACTTACAACCATAACCAAGCTATTCCAGCTTTCTAGCAAAGAACATAAAATCAAGAGAGCCCTAACCTCTTCTGCAAAGGTAATTTTTACCGAAGACAATTGACTAGTAATTGTATTAAATTCATTTAAGTTCTCCACTACAGATCCTCCCTCACTCATTTTCAAATTAAACAAACGCTTCATAAGAAATACCTTATTCGAAGCCGAGGGTTTCTCATACAACTTAGCCAATGTTGCCATCAAATCTATAGCCATTTTTGCTTCTATTATATTGAATGCTACAGACAGCACAAGGCACAATCGAATGGATCCTAGTGCCTTTCTTTCTAAAATGTCCCACTCTTCATCTGACATTGTGGTTGCTTTCTTTGCCTTTCCTTCCAATGGTCGCCACAAATCCTTTTGATACAGGTAATCCTCCATCTGCATTTTCCATAACTGATAATTCTGGCCGTTAAATTTTTCGACCTTGAATTTGGAATCCTCCATTGCTCCCACTCAAATTTGAAAGTCCTGCCAATTTACAGAAAACCTTGCTCTGATACCAATTGTTAGGGTTTCAAGCAGATCCGAAGCAAATATGAACTAACAATTATATGCAGATTTAAATACAAAAGATAAAGAAATAAAACATGACACAGATAACACAGAGATTTAACGTGGTTCACCCAGAATGGGTTACGTCCACCATACACAGTCGTCCAATCTTTCTTATTATCTAGCAAAAATAGTACATCAACCTTACAATGCCTTAAGCATCCCAACCGCTTATAACATGTGTTTTTAGGGCAACAAAAAAAGTCAACCTTTTTAGCGTTTTATTATAATGTCGGTTTTCATCAACGAAAAATGGCAAAAAAAAATATCTCGGGGGCTGCCGCCCTCGAACACCCACTTTTCTCGGGGGCTGCCACCCCTGAACCCCTGCCGGGGGCCTGGCCCGACCCCGACGAGGATACGTGTTGAGTGTATAGTACTTTGCTAATCGGTCACCACATTTCAACAAAAAACATCCCCCAATATCGAATGCTTTCTGGAATATATTGAACAAGGTGCAGTCCGAACCAAAACATCACGAGAGTTGTACACATTTACATAGTATTCCACAATCTGTCTCAGTTATGCATTTATTCAACTTACAATCTAGCACACTTCTCAAATCGACATCCATTCACAACATACAGATACAACAGAAACACATGACCCTGCACTTATAATACCACACATAGCAATTTATATCGTTATGAAAAAGAACACTGCTTAGCTATATGTAATATTATCTTGTACCCATATCCTCCAAAAGCTTCCCCTTGAGAATTGGATAAGAATCGAAATCACAATTCGGACCCATCATATTAAGTTCCTCCTTCGAACTTCCCATATTTGCCAAATGATCTACAACCCGGTTCCCTTCTCTATACACATGTGAAATGGTAAAGTTTGTAAATGTATCAATTAGTGTCCATACTTGTTCAAGTAAATATCTTATCTACCAATTATCAATATTTCTCTTTATGCAAGCGTTGATAATAATAGTTGAATTGCCTTCAATGTGAATATAAGAGATGTTCAACATTTTTACTAGTAGAATGCCTTCAAGTAAAGCATATGCCTTTGCAAAGTTGTTAGTACTTGATGGAAAAAAAGTAGATTTCAAAGCAAAAACACATCCTGTGTGATCCCTTATACATACTCCTATCCCTACATCACCCAGGTTGTTGGCAATATTGCATTATAACAGACAATGAAAGATTGTTGGCATTTCATAAGGATATTGAGAAGGTTGTTGATGATTATGATATAACTGATTAAAGATGTTTACTGTCTTGATATTATTATTTTGTCATTGATGTCAAGAAATTGATTTTCTAATTTAGTATGATGTTGCCATATCTTGAGAAGTATGATATGAAGATTATAAAGATGTCGATAAAAGACACAGGAAAGAATATGATGAATAAGGGGATGAATAAGGTATTCAATGGGCAACTAGTACCGAGTCAGACAATGATGAGATCATGATGTTTAGATTGTTTTAACATCATACATATGTTGTAAAATGTAAAGGTTAATACTATACTATGTTATCAAGCAAGGAACCTAGTCAGTAAACCCTAAGGTTATCGTTATCGATTAATGAAGGAGGAATGTCTACTGAGTGAAGTTTAGTATTCACCGAGTTGTTACCAAGTTGTAACCGAGCTATAACAAAATGCATTAAATGTTTACATGCATTATTTAATGAAGGAAGCTGATGAGCTGGAACTGATCAATGATTGGTGAGCCATGAATGAAGTTTGTTAACAAATCTAAGGCAATGAAAAGTCGGCATGAAGATCTACAACTTAGATTGAACCACAATACCCTAGCACAAGTTCCAAGACTAATATGCAAGTTCCAAGGTGGGGTAAAACATTTTCAGATGGAAAGATGCATTGAACCTGGACAAGATTGAAGATCTGATGGCTATGATTGATCATGGGAAATGTGATCAAGGAGATTAAGTGGTTACTTAATTGTTTATAAATAGGAAATTGTTGATAAACAATGTATGCGGGCAATTGTATGCACAGGGATGCTACATAGTGATTACTAAGCACAAAAGCTTGAAGACCTATTTGAATAACAGAGTATAGAAGCCCAACAGATAGACAAGTTTAGTTCTATGTCTAGATTGTATTGAACAAATAAGAATCTGCTTTAGCATTTTAGATGTGAAGTTGCAGATAGATTTTATTACTGTTATTTTGTGAAAGTGATAGAAAATCTCTTAACCGAGTGGACTTAACAGTCTTATCTGTAAAACCCTCTAGCAAGGTGACATTCTGATTGAGTGTTTGAAATCCTTTAACAAGGTCACTTCTAACAAGGTGAAGATCCTAACAGATCTGAGAGAAATCCCTTAACCGGGTCACATCTAGCAATGTGTTTTTAATCTTTAACAGGATTTGCTTTTAACCGAGCATACTCTAGAAGAGTATATTTCTTAGTGGGTCCAAAATCCCACAGTGGTTTTTCCTTATTTGGGTTTCCACGTTAAATCTGGTGTTATGAGGTTTATGATGTTCATATGCTTTTGAGTTTGCATGTTTAACAGTTTTGGTTATATTACTGAAATATATGTTACGGAGGTTGAATCTGATGTTTTTATGGAAGATTAATTTTGTATGATTCAGCCCCCCCTCTCATCTTGTTGGCTATTGGATCTGTACTTATATTAAGTATCAGAACTATCAATTGGTATCAAAGCTTTGGACTCCGAACTCTGAAAGGAAAGTTTAAAGGCACTTGAGTTAAAGATCCAAAGATGTATAAGAGGGATGCACCAAAGCTAAAAAAGTCAAGTTTCTCTAAATGGCAGAAAAGGATGAAGCTACATCTATCAGGAGATGAAGAATATGTTGTATACTATCTGGAGAATGATTTTGTCACACCAAGCACCTATCCATTAACTATGGAAGAGATAAAGGCAAAGCAAGAACATATTCAAGCAATGATTGAAATATATCTGCATTGATCGATTCAGAGTTTAATGATCTAGAAGGCTGCAATGATGCGAAGGCAATGTGGGATAAGCTCATATCAGTATATGGAGGAGATGAACATGTTCAAAGAGTAAAAGTAGACAGTCTAAGAGGACAACTTGAATCTACGAGGATGAATGAAGGTGAGAACATAACTCAGTACAGTACAAGACTAAAGGAGATTGTCAATCAAATCAAAGGAGCGGGTGGAACTATTGAAGAAAAGGATATAACAAGTAAGTTGTTAAGAACCCTTCTACTAGCTTATGCAATCCGAGTCTCTGCAATCAATGAATTGAGGTTTGTACCTAATATGCCAGTTTCTTTAGATGCTACTATTGGTAAGCTACATGCATTTGAGTTAAGTAATTTTCATAACAGTGGATCTTTGGTAAATAAAGTTGAATCTGCATTTAGTTCTTTTCATCTTGGTGAATCTAATGATTTCAATGAAAGAAAGTATAACTACTTTGAAGGAGATCACAGTGGAGCAAGTGAAAGATTTTGTAAGAACATGGAGGTAGTACACAAATTATATGAGGAAATCAGAAAGCAAGAAGAGTTTGAAGCACTATTAGCCAAAAATTTACCGAGAGGCAAAGGTAAGTATAAAGGAAAACTACCTTTGAAATGTTTCAATTGTGATAAAATAGGACATATGGCTTCTAACTGTCTTGACAAAGATTCTACTGAAAAGAGAGATTACTGAGATGATAGACAGAAAGATAATCATTACAGAGGACACCGAGACTTCAGAAGAAGAGATAGAAAGACATGCCTAATAGCTGATGAGGAATCCAACGATGATAAATCAGATGAGACTGATACAGAGGAAGTAGTTTGTGTGGCTATCAAGGATGGATCAGATGAAGAAAGGTATGAAGAAAAATCCCTAATATCTCACATAAACACTAATGATTCTTGGATTATAGATAGTGGATGCTCACATCATATGACAGGAGATAAACACAAGTTTTTTATATTAGAAGATTATGATGGAGGCTATGTTAGATTTGGTAATGATGCACCATGTCTGGTGAGAGGTAAAGGATCTATAACACTTCTTGATAATGCAAGATGCAATGATGTTTATTGGGTTGAAGGTTTGAAATACAATTTGTTGAGTGTAGCACAGCTAAACAACACAGGTTACCGAATAGAATTTTAGAAGGGAATTGTCAAAGTTCATGAGAAAAATGGAAAGTTAGTTGCTACCGGGACACAAACAAAAGGTAACACATTTCACCTTGACTCAACTCGAAATAAGTGTTTGCATGCAAAGTTAGATGATACTTGGTTATGGTATAAAAGGTTTTGTCATGTCAATTTTGATAATCTGATCAAAATAAGAAAGAAGCATAGAGTAAGAGGTCTACCGAGTCTTGAAAAACCTGAGAATGCTATGTGTTGAGGATGCCAAATGGGTAAGATGACAAGATCAAGCTTTACAAGTAAGTCTTACACTTCTAAAGGAATTTTAGATCTAGTGCACACTGATCTTTGTGGTCCTATGAAAGTTCAAAGTTATTATGGTGATAAATATTTCATATTATTTGTGGATGACCATTCAAGGATGATGTCAGTAATGTTTTTAAAAGAAAAATTAGAAGCTTTTCAAATGTTTAAATGGTACAAGGCAAGAGTTGAAAATGAAACAGGAAGACAACTGAAATGCCTTAGATCAGATAGAGGAGGAGAGTTCACATCTGATAAGTTCGACTTATTTTACAATGATCATGGTATGAAAAGGCAAGTCTCTGCACCGCGAGCTCCACAACAAAATGGAATAGCTGAGAGAAGAAACAGATCTATTGTGGATTGTGCTAGAACACTGATGATTGAAAAGAAGGTGCCACAAACATTTTGGAGAGAAGCAATAAGCACAACAATTTACACCTTGAACCGAGTTCAATTGAAGAAAGGTACTTTGAAGACACCATATGAAATCTGGTATGATAAGAAACCTAATGTAAGTTATTTTAAAATCTTTGGAAGTAGATGCCATGTTCATAAAGATGATAGAAATGGCAAATTTGATCAGAAAAGTGAAGAAGGAACATTTCTAGGTTATTCTTCTAGAAGCAAAGCATTTAAATGTCTGATCAAATCATCTAACAAAATAGTAGAAAGTGTAAATGTGAAAATTGATGAATTTACAGAAAGAAATGATGAAGGAAATTCCAAGGAACCAGAAGACTATGATGAATTTGTCTATGTTCAACCGAGAAGTCCTACCAAGAAGATTGTTGAAGAAAATGAAGAGAATATCCAGTTACCGAGTGATGAAGAAGATCATACAGAGCCTACCGAGCCTGTATTAGCCAAGTATGTTAGAAGACATCATGCACCAAGTCAGATTATAGGATATAAGGATGATCCAATGATGACAAGGAACAAACTAAGATAGAACACATGTTTGATGTCTGAATTTGAACCGAGAATAGTGAAAGAGGCATTTAATAATGAAGATTGGATAAATGCTATGATAGAAGAGATTGATCAAATCAAGAAGAATGACACATGGACACTAATCCCAAGACCAAAGGACAAAAATGTAATCGGTACAAAGTGGATTTTCAGAAACAAGCTAAATGAAAAAGGAGAGGTCATTCGAAACAAAGCAAGACTAGTTTGCAAAGGTTATGCTCAAGAAGAAGGAATTGATTATGGTGAAACTTTTGCACCTGTTGCTAGACTTGAAGGAGTAAGAACATTGTTGGCCTATGCTACTTTCAAAAATTTCAAGATATATCAAATGGATGTCAAATCTGCATTTCTGAATGGAATATTCGAAGAAGAAGTTTTCATTGAACAACCTGAAGGATTTGTTGAAGACAAGAATAAAGATCAGGTATGTAAATTGAACAAAGCTTTATATGGTTTGAAACAAGCACCAAGAGCATGGTATGAAATATTGCACTCTTATTTGATTAAGATTGGTTTTATAAGGACAAGTGAGAACAACAACATGTACATGAAGAATGATGAAAATGGAATACTGATCTCAGCCATATTTGTTGATGATATTATATTTTATGGAAATGACTCTTTATGCAAGAACTTTGGAAATGAAATGAGCAAAGAATTTGAGATGTCATTAATCGGTGAGATAAAGTATTTTATAGGTTTACAGATACTGCAAATGAAAAATGAGATTTTCATTACTCAATCCAAGTACATAAAGGAAATCTTGAAGAAATTTGAAATGGAGGATTCAAAACTAGTAAGTACTCATATGCCTACCAACTGTAAATTATCAAAGAATGATGAATTTGCATTTGTTGATGAGACACTTTACCGATCCATGATTGGAAAGCTACAATATGTTGTTCACAGCAGACCAGATATAGCACATGCAGTAGGTGTAGTTGCAAGATTCTCTGCAGATCCTAAGGAAACACACATGACAGCAATCAAAAGAATTTTTAGATACTTGAAACGCACAGAGGATTATGGCTTAGTATATTAGAAAGGAAATGATTTTGATTTAAAAGTTTATACTGATGCTGATTGGGCAGGCAACATTGATGACAAAAAAATGCACAAGTGGAGGAGCTTTCTTTTTAGGAGAAAGACTAGTGAGTTGGCTTAGCAAGAAACAAGGATGTGTTTCACAGTCAACAGTAGAAGCTGAATACGTTGCTACAACATTGAATTGTACCAACATTGCATGGATCAAACAACTGTTGGAAGGTATAAATGAGAAAGTTACCGAGCCAGTAACTATATTCTGTGACAATACTAGTGCCATTAATATTTCAAAGAATCGTGTTATGCACTCTAAGACAAAGCACATATCTATCAAATATCATTATCTTAGAGAAGAAGCTCAAGAGAAGAAAGTGGTATTGGAGTATGTTAGCACAAAGGAACAAATAGAAGATATCTTCACCAAATCACTACCAAGGGACACTTTTGAATATCTCAGAAGTAAGTTAGGGGTCCTACCCCTATCTTCTACTCACTGACCGATTTCGGTGAAAGCATCAATCCGATGACTCTAATGAATATCTTTTGGGAGTTGATGCTGATTTATACACTTTAGGATGTTTTCTAAAGGTGTACAAGAAATATTATAGGGAACAACAATTGAGGACAAATGCTCTGATCGAGACTCAATTGATACACAACAACAAGAAATAACTTCTTACAGAAAGTAATTATGTTTTAGTTCTTTACTTTTTGGCATTGTTGTCAAAGGGGGAGAAGACTACTATAAAGGGGAGAAGACTAATATAGAGGAAGAAGACCTATCAGGGGAGAAGACTAAAAGAAAACTGAGCAGACTATAGATTGGAAAGAAGACTAAAAGAAAACTGAGCAGACTATAGATTGGAAAGAAGACTGAAAACAGGAGAAGTCTAATGTATGGGGGAGAGCATTTCAGTATTTCAGAATCATAGCAATCCGAATCTTTTAAGGTCAAATCAATTGGTTTTGCCATCAATGCCAAAGGGGGAGATTGTTGGCAATATTGCATTATAAAAGACAATGAAAGATTGTTGGCATTTCATAAAGATATTGAGAAGGTTGTTGATGATTATGATATAACTGATTAAAGATGTTTACTGTCTTGATATTATTATTGTAGACACCTAAAATTGTCATGTCTAATTAAATAAATATTTTATTTATTTAATTATCTAAGCCTAATTCTTCTATTAATTAAATAAATTTTTATTTATTTAATTAATTCATTTATCCTCTTCTAGCCTTATTTCTCATTTAAATAAATACATTTATTTATTTAAATTATTATTTTCCTAAATTAAATAAATATTTTATTTATTTAATTATCCTACTTCTTCTATTAATTAAATAAATCTTTATTTATTTAATTAATTCATTATCTTTTTCTACACATGACACATGTCATTCATCTCTTATTTCCTACACTACCTACCTCTTTCATTATTTTGGTATTTCTTATACCTACCCTCTAATCCTAGCCGACCTCTCTTTTTACACCTCTCAATCTTAACCCTCCATTTCTTATTGTGTCTTCTATTTAAGGAGATGCTTTCTTCATTGTCAAACCCTAATGACTGATTTTGGAGTACTTGGCTACACTACAATTCCACTTGCAACCACATTCCGTTCTTTGTTGAGCTCTTGTGCATACAAAAATCTGAGAGCAAGTATATCAAGCAAGATCAATGGAGATAGGAAGAATGGAGATCAAAACCCTATTGGACATGTGATGGTATAATCTTTGTGATTTTTGAGTTATTTGCATTGTCTTAGGTTATCTTCATATGTTATGGTGGATCTTTGTTCATTGTTAGGCTAGGGTTTGGTGGTTGAATCCATTTTAGCCTTTCAATCTTGATTATTATTGTTATCCATTTTCACCATATACAATTATTTTTTCATTGATGTCAAGAAATTGATTTTCTAATTCAGTATGATGTTGCCATATCTTGAGAAGTATGATATGAAGATTATAAAGATGTCGGTAAAAGACACAGGAAAGAATATGATGAATAAGGGGATGAATAAGGTATTCAATGGGCAACTAGTACCGAGTCAGACAATGATGAGATCATGATGTTTAGATTTTTTTAACATCAAACATATGTTGTAAAATGTAAAGGTTAATACTATACTATGTTATCAAGCAAGGAACCACAGAACCTAAACGCGTCTGTGAATGTAATATTCCTAAACGTGTCTGTGAATCATCTTATCACGTCTGTAGCAGAAAGAAGCGTCTGTGTTCTGAGGCCGCGTCTGTGAATCACAGAACCGCGTCTGTGTCTGACAGACGCGTCTGTGTCTGGTATAACAGCATCTGTGCATTCTGTTTTGCAAATTTTTCAAGTTTTCGATTCGGGTTTTCAGATTTTGTACTTAGGGTTTCAGATCTGGTTTATTTTTGGCTAACCTTTGCAGATCTAGCTAACCTGATTTGTGCAGCTTGCTTTGGAGACAAATACGTTTTTGTTGAAGGCCCCTTTTCACAAAGTCTTTTTGGGTTTTCTAAAAATTTACCTAACTTGTGTGCTTGCAGGAAGGGGTTATCATTTGAAACAACCCAAACTACTAACAATTTTGTTGCAGGGCCTTAGCTAGGGTTTTGTAATTTTTATTGTGTGCCTTGTTTCATAGCTTAGCAAACACTTCAATTGGTGCACTAAAATTGAATCATTGTCTTTTGTGTCTTGAGCAATAGGCTCTTTTTGTTTACTCTTTAGAGGGCCTGTCTTCCCGTGTGGTCATTAGGACTACTAGTGAGAAGAGAACGACCCAAGTGGTAGCGAGGAAAACCCACCTCATCTGAACCACTATAATCAAATGTATTCATGGTGAAAACTATGAATAACGTGTGCTGATTAGTTCATACCGACACTATGTCTCCCCATAAACCCGTTTGATCAAATTTATTTGATCATTTGTAGGGCGTAACCCCTACCGGCTGGGAGCCTTCTGTATTTACAGAGCTGAAAGTGCCGCATGTATGGCCACACCAGCGGATGCCCTTACTAGCACCTTTTTGTTTTAGAAGCCCAAATCCTTCTAGTTGTTGGGGTAGGAGGTCGGACCTCTGGTAGCGGCCCACACACATATGGTTCTTAGTAGAGATACAAAGTTCGTCATGGGGAGTTTTCATGGGGACTGATGCTTGGCTGACCCGAGAAGTGAGTGCCGAGGGTGGAGCCAGTGAGGTCAAGCATCTAAGTATCCGCTCTGAATAGCGTAGCCTCGGGGGTAAAACCCCATGTGGGATCAACAACTATTGTCTTGGCCAACCATAAGAATTGTGCTTGACTTATGATAAACATTC
Source organism: Cryptomeria japonica (assembly GCF_030272615.1). Classification (NCBI taxonomy): domain Eukaryota; kingdom Viridiplantae; phylum Streptophyta; class Pinopsida; order Cupressales; family Cupressaceae; genus Cryptomeria; species Cryptomeria japonica. Next base: position 699,550,330 of record NC_081414.1, read on the forward strand.
AAACACTCAAAGACAAAATAGCAAAACATTGTGTCTTTTGTGTCTTCAAGTGTATGCAAAAACTTTTTACATCAAACAACACACTTTCTTGGAGTCATTTTGGAGTCTAAACACTAGCAAACATTGAGTCATCAACATTGTGTCCTCTTGTCACGAAAAACAGTTGAACAATCAGATTTGGTCACAACAAAACAACTTCACAGATAGGAAAGATTGCACGAAGGTTACAGAAATGCGTCTGTGTCTGTTCAAACCACGTTTGTGTCGGATAAACGCGTCTGCGATATCTTGGATCGCGTCTGTGTTTCTGTCATTTTCTATTTTTGCAGGTTTCCGGAAGTCGCGTCTGTGTCTTAAAACCGCGTCTGTGAAGTATACAGAGGCGTCTGTGTCAGGATTTGAAAATTTTAATAGTCAAACAAACAAAGAAATCAGTTTCGGCATACTTGAGCTTCCTAGGTTGTCTCTTCAGATTTCATCTAGCATTCAACCTGTCTTTGGGTCTCACATAGTCCATCATTGCTTCACATCTCATTTTACATTCATACTTGTCTAAAACTTGAAGTCAAAAAGGTCACTTGCTTGTCCTCATCATACTTTGTCAACACACAACAACACTTTGCTAAGTGGTCCCTCATCAAGGTTTCTTACCTTTGGGTCTCATTTGGTCTTACTTAGAATCAAGGTCAGCTTACCTCATCAAGAGAAACTATCCTCTCTTTGGAAGTCACACCTACTCTACTACTTACATACTTGGTCTTACACTTTGGACATTGCAAGTACACCTCAAGATTCATTTACACTCCATACAACTCTTAGTCTTCCATACTCTTTTCATTTTTCGTCTAGTCTCTCACATATTGCCAAACACCTAGTTCATGGTTGAAACCCGTTTTCAAAAATCTAGGAGAATAGTCAAAGAAGCTCAAGAATCCGTAAACATGAGTTCTTATGAGTATGACAATGATGTATTTTACAATCCAGAGCACACTACATTACCAGACATGAATGTTTATAGACACAATCCAAATGTGGAAAGCGCAAATGCTATAAACAACAATGCTACACACAATGACAATGTTGACAATTCTTCAATACTATCAGTAGACATACAAGAATCCATAATGGATCCTCAATTCAATAGATTGGTTGAAGAGATAATGAGGAGAGATCGTCAATACTTTTTAAACATGATGGCACAAAGTGGCACCAAAATACCACATGATTTTGACTTATCTCAACTTATGGAAAGTAGACCTTCACAACAAACTCAACCTAATAGTGGAGGACCAAATAATATGATGCCGGAGTCACCATCAGTTTTGCTTCAGAAACCAGCAATCCCACATACACAAGCTCAAATGTATGATACTTACACTCAAAGACCATCATGGAGGCCCTATGCTCAAACACACGCTCAAGATATGGGTCAACCAAGACAAATGGATACACAAGGACATCCTCAAAATTTTGACACAAGGAGACCTCATGCCAAAATTGGGGGCAACACAATGGAAAATGAAAGGCCTATTGAATATGGTTTATATGCACAAAACAGATATGGGGTCCCTCAACAAGAAATTATCCCAAGTGCTCCATACATGTCGCAACAATATAGACCTCCATATGGACATGTCTACGATCAGTATCATCCATACATGCAACAAGCTCCTCCTCAAATGGGTGTTTCAAACATGGGATATGCTACAAGAAATCCATCTCCTCCCAAAAATAATTTGGAGCAACAAATTAGAGATCTACAAAAGAAAGTGGAAGACATGGGCACATCAAAACCCACATATACTATGAGAGATATATGCCCTTATCCATTGGATAAGAGCATTCCAATGCCTCCGTTTCCTCTGCACTTTGTGACACCAAAATTCGACAAATATAGAGGGAGAGGAGACCCCAAGGCACACATAAGACAATTCTTCACAGCTTGCATTGAGGTAGCGGCAGAAGAAACATACTTAATGAGGTTGTTCCCACAGAGCTTAGGAGATCAAGCGATGGAATGGTTTTCTCAATTACCTCCCGGTATTAAGTCATGGGGCAACTTGGCAGAAGCATTCATTCAGCATTTTTCTTACAACATTGAAACAGATGTCTCAGTTACTACCTTGTGCAATACGAAACAAAAAGAAGGAGAATCTTTCGCGTCATTTTTACAAAGATGGAGAAACCTAGCTAGCAGATGCTCTTGTGAGATCCCACAAAAACAAATGGTGGAGATGTTCACACAAAATGTTAACAAGGCTATTGGCTATGATCTCAGGAAAGCTTGTTTGTCCACATTCAAGGATGTCATTGAAAAGGGCCTAGCAACAGAAAAGGTCTTAATTGAACAAGGAGTTATCAAGCTATTCAAAGAAAACAAAGAGGACTTCAAAGGAAAGGACAAACCAAAATTTTGGAACAAGAACAAGAACACGGTTAATGATGGTGTTGTTGATGCCAACACAGTAAGACCAAAGTTCGTCTTTTCTGGATCAAGTTCTACCGACAATCAAGTGAACAATCAAATGGCTGCTAAACCACGAAGGAAGTACACTCCATTGGGAGAACCACTTGAATCAGTATTCAAAAAGCTTGTAGCAAACAAAGTGATCACAGTCCCAGATTTTCCTCCATATGAACCAAAGGTCAAACCAAACTGGTGGAATGATGATGAATTTTGCGAGTTTCATAAGAGCAAGGGTCACAAGACAAGTAATTTCCATCGATTGAAAAACATTGTACAAGATCTCATTGACAGAGGAGATATTGAGATTGAGGGACATTCATCTAATCAGGAGCATGAGGTGTTTAAGGAACCATTCCCAAAACATGACAAGGGAAAAGGCAAAGTCACAGATGATCAAGCCAATTACACCAGAACATCTTACAATTATGATTCCACTATTAATCACATCTCAATGGACAATCATATTTCTACCATTACTATCAAAAATAAAAATCCTGAGAATTCTTCTCCAAGACCCAAAATTGTCCTAAAAGGTGTGGGATCTTCATACGAAGCTACCTCCGAATGTCATGTTACAACCCGTCGAGGTAAGATCACATTGCCAGGTACCTCTACTAAGAATACCAATCTTCCGTCAACTAAGCCTAAGTACGACCTTGTAGAGAAATTAGGAAAAACACCCGCACTCATCTCTATTCTTGAGCTCTTACGTATATCTCCTGCACATAAAGCTGTCCTTGACAAAACCTTGAGAGATACTGCTGTCCCTGCTGATCTAAACGTGGACCAGTTTCAAGCCACGGTGGGATATTTATCCGTTCCACACTCCCTCACATTCACAGAAGCCGATGACGCCTCCATAAGTCAGCCTCATAATGCACCTCTACATATTGAAGCCTTCATACATAAACACCGAATAAAGCGAGTCTTGATAGATGGAGGAGCAGGTCTTAATATTTGTACATTGAGCACCATCAGACAATTGGGATATTCTGTCAAAGCTGTAAATTCTACAAACCAAATCACTATTAAGGCTTATGATGATGAAGAGCGTTCGTCCAAGGGCACGGTCATCTTACCACTAAGAATAGGGCCAGTCACAAAGTATGTGGTTTGTCAAGTCCTGGATCTAGACCTTACGTATAACATATTGCTAGGACGTCCGTGGATTCATGAAATGAGGGCAGTCCCATCAACATATCATCAGTGCATTAAGTTTCCTCATAATGGAGTCGAGGTAACGGTAAATGGGGATCCAAATCCATTCATATATTGCAATAACTTGAGATCACATACTGAGACTATCATTCCCAGCAATCGTGAAGCTACTCCTTCTTTAGCATATATTGATCCTGAGTCATTAAAGCCCTCGACATCCAAACAAGGTGAACTTAGAGCCAAGTTTCAAGACAAAGGCATGGGAGAATACACTCTGAATCAAACAATGTTCTTACGACAGGTCATGACCTCTCCCAAGGAATATGGGAGGCCACAGCCTAATAAGCAAATCTCCATCATGCTACTCAAATGGGATCCTACCGTCTTTCAAAAATGGGGCGAACTAGAGGAAGAAAATTTATATAAAATGCTATATAAGGACGCTAAAGAGGATACACATGATCAAATTATAATACCCTGTGAGAACTATGGCAAAGGTTTCAAAATTCTACAAAGATTTGGGTATGATGGAAAAAGCCCTCTCGGACTACGCAAAGAAGGTGTCATGGAGCCTTTACAACCTGAGCTAACTACAAGAAGGGAACGCTCCAAGGGGCTTGGTTTTCTAAATCCCAAGATTCACAATAAAAGAACAAAACAGATATGGCGAGTCAAAGTGGCTGAAGTTCAACAAGAAGATGACTATTCTACAGATTCCAACGAATGGGAATGGGGTTCAGACAAATCCTCCAGCGACTATGAGCTCAACGAGACATTTAGAGAGCCAGAGGAACCTACAGAGGAGGAGGAGTTTTACAAGAAATTCAGAGTTGGTCAAGAACCGACCCATAAGGATCCCGCACAAGCTTCGTTTCAAGGCCCTAGGTCAAGATCACATAGGATGAGGACACCTGTCCCTGAGGGTGCTACTAGTGATGATAATTTGGACTCACTCACGATCGAAACTGATGAGGAGAGTGCCATTGACGACCTCGATGACTATCTTGACATACCTGAATATAACCACATCTTCACTATTAGCCTTGCGAACTCTGAAAACACTAAAGACCTTCCCCTCGTTCACCCCCAACTCATTGACTGGGATCAGGATGGACCAGCACAGCTTGATACATTTCAAAATGACGAAGCTATAGTCGATTATCTTGGCATTCGCGATGATCTTCCTCTTGGAGACCATAAAGCAGGATACACTATAGAGCTTAATAACATGGCATACTTTGGTGAGGGTGTCGAGCCTTCTAGTCGCAAAAATGTGAAAATAAAAACAAAACAAGGGTCTTATGGCGAAAACCACACTGTGGCGCTATCTGACTCTAAAAAAGTAAAAAGAAAGGACGTATCTGAGGGTGAAAACCTCTCTGAGGCACCCGAAGATGGAAGGCTTGACATTCTCCCAGCATCATACGAGGAAAAATCATCCATGTTGGTAGAGGAGACTATAAAGACAAACATTGGTACAACAGAGGTTCCACATAACATATTTTTGGCTCAATCATTGACAGAGGCCGAGAAAGCAAGGTTCATAAGTTTCTTTAAGGAACGACAAGTCAACTTCGCATGGTCTTATGCTGATATGCCTGGACTAGACCCCGATTTAGTAATGCATCATTTAACAGTCAAACCAGGGGCAAAACCAGTAAAACAGAAATTGAGGAAAATGCATCCACAAGTGGCATTATTAGTCAAGGCGGAGCTGGAGAAATTACTAGATGTCGGATTCATACGCCCAATTGATTATCCTGAATGGATTTCCAACTTAGTACCTGTTAGCAAACCAGATCGCAGCATCTGAATATGTATAGACTTCAGGGATATCAACAAGGCTTGTCCGAAGGATGATTTCCCATTACCAAACATTGATTTAATTGTTGATCTCACAACAGGCCATGAGATGTTATCTTTAATGGACGGATTCTCTGGATATAATCAGATCAGGATTGCACCTGAAGATCAACATAAAACATCATTTACTTGTCCATGGGGAACCTTCTGTTGGAATGTCATGCCCTTTGGGCTGAAAAATGCAGGTGCCACGTATCAACGAGCTATGACTACTATCTTCCATGATCTCATGCATGTAACGGTGGAAGATTATGTTGACGACCTTTTGGTTAAATCAATAGACAGAAATACACACTTGGACATACTTTCAGTTGCTTTTGATAGGCTGGAAAAATACAAGGTAAGATTAAACCCAAAGAAATGTGTCTTTGGAGTAACCTCCGGGAAGCTCCTAGGATTCATTGTGTCTAAAAGAGGAATAGAAGCTGATCCAGCAAAAGTCAAGGCTATCTTGGACATGCCGCCACCCAAGAATATCAGTCAACTTCGGTCTTTACAAGGGAGACTCCAGTCCATACGAAGATTCATAGCACAACTTGCAGATAAGTGCAATCCTTTCCAGCACCTGCTACACAAAAACATCAAGTTCAAATGGGATGAGAACTGTCAACAGGCTTTTCAGGCACTCAAAGACTATCTTTTGAACCCACCAGTTTTGATGCCACCAATTCAAGATCAACCATTGCTACTTTACATATCAGCTACTCCAATAGCACTGGGGGCACTCCTAGCACAACAAATACCTGACGGCAAGGAAAAAGCAGTTTACTATATCAGTCGCACGTTGGTGGGATATGAGCTAAACTACACTCCAATTGAGCGTGCATGTCTCGCTGTGGTCTTTGCTTCACAAAAATTACGACATTATATGCTTACTCACAAGACCAAGTTGATTGCCAGAATTGATCCACTAAAATATCTTCTCAACAAAGCTACACTTACTGGGCGACTGGCCAAGTGGGTAATGATTTTGAGTGAATTCGACATTGAATACGTGGACAGAAAAGCCATAAAAGGACAAGCCATCGCAGATCAACTGGCAGATGCTCCCATGATAGATGATGTTCCTCTACAGTCAGAGTTTCCAGATGAGTCCATTCTAACAATATCACCTGCAAAGCCATGGCAACTATACTTTGACGGCTCATACACACAGCATGGAGCAGGAGCGGGTATACTCTTTATAACTCCCCAAGGCGATTCTATACCAAAGTCATATCGCTTATCATTTCCTTGCACCAACAATATAGCGGAATACGAGGCATTAACAACTGGGTTAAGAATTGCAGTTCAGTGGAAGATCCAAGAACTTCGTGTTTTTGGGGATTCTCAGCTTGTCATCCGTCAAGCAACTGATGATTATCAAACAAAAGATGAAAAGCTAATGCCTTACAAACAACTGGTAGATGATCTGAAATAGCACTTTGCAAAGATAGAGTTTGAGCAGATACCAAGAGAACAGAATCGCACTGCTGATGCCATGGCTACAATTGCTTCGCTCATTGATCTTCCGCAAAATGAGACCTGCTATGAGTTCCTGGTTGACAACCTGCTGATTCTGTCATATGAGATCACTCCTACGGAAATGATATGTGTTGTTGGTCCTGAATCCCAGTTATATGGTTCCATATTCACATACCTTCGCGACAATATCTTACCTCCCGATCTATCGAACAACCAACGCCGCACTTTCATTCGCCAATCCTCCCGATACGTTATCCTAGTTGATATCCTATACCGACGAGGTCTAGATGGCACCCTTCTTAGATGTTTAGAGAGTGACGAAGCTCAGATTGCATTACGAGAAGTGCACGAAGGGATATGTGGTCCGCATACTAGTGGTCCTACCTTGGCCAAGAAACTCATCAGGACTGGATACTACTGGCCTACTATGGAAAAAGATGCATATCAGTTTGTCAAGAAGTGTAAGCAGTGTCAAATTCATGGAGACCTTATACATGCACCAACACAAGAACTACAGCCACTTGCATCTCCTTGGCCCTTTTGTCAGTGGGGACTCGATCTCATAGGCAAGATTCACCCTCCTTCTTCCAATGGACATAAATTCATTATCACAGCCACAGAGTATTTCATCACATAGGTACACATGCATATAGCTGCCGCAAAAATGGATCATCTCTCATATATAATCAAAAAGTGTCATGATACAATGATGTCAAAAGAATCATATGGCTACAAAAGAATCACCCGCAGGTGTCTACAATACAACAATGGTACATCTACTGATACAATGGGAGCCCACTATAGCTATGAGGAACTCCCTCCCTCGGAGCCGCCTCGCCTCGACGGAGTCTGAGCTATAGATGGACCCGCCCCTGGATCCCCATGTCTCTCTGGTGGTGGTGGAGGCCCCATGACCCCACCGCTGGATGCCTGTCTCCTGTGGCTCCCTCTCGTAGCCATCGCTGTGCGCGACGATCTATGGAAGCTCCTAGCCCGCTGATCTGCTGGCACGGCTGCATAGTATAGATCCCTCCAGTAGGCGATCTCCTCTCCGGCTCGCAAAACATATGCGTAGCCTGCCCCTGCATCCTCTGCTGCCCGCCTACCTGCCCTCAGAGCTGTCTCGGCCTCTGTGTATCTCTGGATGGCCTGATCCCTCTCCCGCTTTGTGTCTCGGACCCTGATCCTGAGGTGGTTCCTCTCTCGAACCAAATCCTCAATCTCATCTGCCTGGCCCTGGCAGATCTCCCGCAGCCTCACCACCTCATCCTCCTCAGAGTCTCCGCTCTCCGCCTCTGCCTGTGGCTCCTCCTCTACAGGTGCCTGTCCCTCAACCTCTGCCTGCACCTGTCCCTGTGCCTGTATAGGTACCTGTGGCTGCACCTGTCTCTGTCCCTCTGGCTGCACCTGTCTCTGTCCCTCTCTGGGACCCTGTGCTGCTGGCACCTGTAGGGGCAGTCCACCCCGTCCTCTCACCACCGGAGCTGCTCTCTCCTGTCCTCCCTCCCTCCGAGGTGCCACCCGCCTCTCTCCCACCACTCCCCTCCGCCTCCGCCAGCCCCTACCTCCATCCCCTCCTCCATCATCATCATCTCCTCCACCCTCTCCATCCACTGGCTCTGCCGGATCTGTCAATCTGGGAAATGGATGCTCTGCCCAGTACGCAGAGTACTCTGCGTCCATCCCTGCATCATCTACCTCTGGCCACATGTCCCATGGCATCGACATCATCTCAGCTAACTGTGTCACTGCCTGATCATATGATAACAATGGGCCAAACTGCACCTGATCTCTGACCGTCCGGGCATACATGCCCGAGCCTCGTGGCATCCGCTGAATCCGCCCGAACTGCCTACACACCCTGTCTACCAACTGCCTCTCTAGAATATAGGGTGTCCGCCCCATCAGATACCTGCTCCTAAACACATATGGTAGCTCCAAGGCATCGTCCTCCCACTCCTCGCACCCCAGGTATGGCCTCCAGATCACCATGTCAATATCATCAATGACTCGCCTCCAATGCTCCAATCTCCCAATCCGAGGCTGGGATGTGATCATGTCATACAGGTGCACGAAACTCTGTCCCTGTCCTCTGCCTCTGAAATGAATGGGCCGTGTGATGGGAAGGTGCTCATAAGCCCACACCTGCAAGAGAGTCACGCCGCAGCCCAAACCCACTGATCCGTGGTAGACAAACTGATGCAGCTCATAATACAAATGTGCCAGGACACATGGCCCCCATGCATATCTAGTGTGCTCTGCCATCAGCGTCTCCAAGGCCCCTCCCCAGCCCACTGCCAATCCTCGTGTGGCCCTGTCTGGACACAGATATCCACTGATGACTCCCCCAACAACTGCCGGCAATGCTAATCCTGTGGCAGTCATGGTGTCCCAGGCTACATGACCTGCTCGCATCTCCAACTCAGGATCCTGAAAAACCCATCTCAATGCCTCCCTATCACCGTCACGGTCGTAGGGAATCAACTCTCCATCAATAGGAACATGCAGAATCCTATATACATCCTCTAATGTCACTGTCATCTCACCCATCGACAGGTGAAACGTGCATGTCTCTGAGTGCCATCTCTCGGCCAACGCAGTCAGCAACCCCATGTTTGCCCGAAACTCGGGCACATAGAGCATATGTGTGAGACCCATCTCCTCAATGGAAATCATGTCCTGGATCGACAACTCTGGTCGCAGTCTCTGAGTCGATGGGAATCTCTCCCGCGACTCCAACATCGGCAAATACTCCTGCAGTCAAGCAACTCAATCATGTCAGTTATCGTGGCATTCACTGTTTATCACAAAATGCTACTTGCTACCTAAATGCATCTGGTTATCTATCCTAGTGACACTCACTGTTCATCACAAAGTGTTGTTATCTACCCTAAGTAGTGCTCCCTGTTCATCACAAAGTACTACGTGTGTGACATTCCCTGTTCATCACAAAGTGCTGCCTATCTTGGTGCTCCCTGTTCATCACAAAGTGCCTGGATCTATCCTAATCTTTCTAGAGGACCTGCTTGAGTGTATCCTCTCAGCAGCTTATCCAATCGACAGCGTATGTTCATCACAGAACTGCCGATTTGACCTAAAAGACTAAAAACCATGCATTTAAACACACAAACGCACTTTTACAACACACACGCGCTTTTAACTCATAAACGCGCTTATAGACTGCACAAACGCGCTTCTGCGACACAGACGCGCTTTCTAAACACAAACGTGCCTATGCCAGACACATACGCGACCAGGGAACACAGACGTCCCTACATGACATAAACGCTCCTATAAAGCACAGACGCTGCTACATTTCACAAACGCGTCCGCATTCAACACAAACGCGGTTCCAGGCACAGACGCGCCTGGACCCAACACAGACGTGCCTGGCGCTGACACAGACGCGGTTGTGCGTTTTTGCACTTTTTAAATATCCTATTCCTAGCGCATTTATTGCTCCTAAACATGCATTTATGACAAAACTCGAAATGCGTGAAAGTACGAGGAGGTTTTTGGGTACTTACCGGCTCTCCTGCATCGGCTGGTCGCTGGAATCGGCGAACACGGTCGAATCTATGAATGAATGCCATCGCTGCTGACTGCTGCTGCTCTTTTCTCGCTCTGCACTGTGATCTTCTAAGGGTGTGGATGACAATGAGGATGTCTTTTGCCCGTGGTCTATCTTATAGCCTACCCTAGCCCTGGCCTTCATTTCCCGAGTCAGTATTCTTCATCCTGTGACTTTGTCACATTATCCAATCAGTCCATTCTATCTCGTCTTTCTTATCGAGAGATTGTCTGCACTCTTTCCAGACTTTTTCATCCAATCTCTCGAGGGGGCATATAATTCCTTATTCTGGGGCAACTTTGTATCAGTTCATCTTATTTTTCTTTGAAACAACGCGACAAGCCGCATTGTCTCAAAGAGGGGCAAAATGTAGACACCTAAAATTGTCATGTCTAATTAAATAAATATTTTATTTATTTAATTATCTAAGCCTAATTCTTCTATTAATTAAATAAATTTTTATTTATTTAATTAATTCATTTATCCTCTTCTAGCCTTATTTCTCATTTAAATAAATACATTTATTTATTTAAATTATTCTTTTCCTGAATTAAATAAATATTTTATTTATTTAATTATCCTACTTCTTCTATTAATTAAATAAATCTTTATTTATTTAATTAATTCATTATCTTTTTCTACACATGACACGTCATTCATCTCTTATTTCCTACACTACCTACCTCTTTCATTATTTTGGTATTTCTTATACCTACCCTCTAATCCTAGCCGACCTCTCTTTTTACACCTCTCAATCTTAACCCTCCATTTCTTATTGTGTCTTCTATTTAAGGAGATGCTTTCTTCATTGTCAAACCCTAATGACTGATTTTGGAGTACTTGGCTACACTACAATTCCACTTGCAACCACATTCCGTTCTTTGTTGAGCTCTTGTGCATACAAAACTCTGAGAGCAAGTATATCAAGCAAGATCAATGGAGATAGGAAGAATGGAGATCAAAACCCTATTGGACATGTGATGGTATAATCTTTGTGATTTTTGAGTTATTTGCATTGTCTTAGGTTATCTTCATATGTTATGGTGGATCTTTGTTCATTGTTAGGCTAGGGTTTGGTGGTTGAATCCATTTTAGCCTTTCAATCTTGATTATTATTGTTATCCATTTTCACCATATACAATTATTTTTTCATTGATGTCAAGAAATTGATTTTCTAATTCAGTATGATGTTGCCATATCTTGAGAAGTATGATATGAAGATTATAAAGATGTCGGTAAAAGACACAGGAAAGAATATGATGAATAAGGGGATGAATAAGGTATTCAATGGGCAACTAGTACCGAGTCAGACAATGATGAGATCATGATGTTTAGATTTTTTTAACATCAAACATATGTTGTAAAATGTAAAGGTTAATACTATACTATGTTATCAAGCAAGGAACCTAGTCGGTAAACCCTAAGGTTATCGCTATCGGTTAATGAAGGCAGAATGTCTACCGAGTGAAGTTTAGTATTCACTGAGTTGTTATCGAGTTGTAATCGAGCTATAACAAAATGCATTAAATGTTTACATGCATTATTTAATGAAGGAAGCTGATGAGCTGGAACTGATCAATGATTGATGAGTCGTGAATGAAGTTTGTTAACGAATCTAAGGCAATGAAAAGTCGGCATGAAGATCTACAGCTCAGATTGAACCGCAATACCCTGGCACAAGTTTCAAGACTATATGCAAGTTCCAAGGTGGGGTAAAATGTTTTCAGATTGAAAGATGCCACTAGTACATTCGGGTCAAAATTTTGATGGCAAATCGTCATAATTCTGACGCATTTTTGTCGCACTATTGACAAAAAAAGCCATCGAAAACTTTTTGTCGGAAGTTCTGACTATCCTTGTGGTCGTCACAATTCTGACATCAGCCCCAACCTTTTCGATGACCACCATTGATACTCATACCCAGAAAGAATACCATCACGATCTTGGCCTACCATCAGAACTCCGACATCAACATCCTCGTCGAAACTCTCTTGGAGGCCATCGTAATTTTAACCTTTTGTGTCAGAATTCCGACAACATCCAAGAGAGTTTCGATGAGGATGCTATGCATCTGACGTCACTCCTCTATTGGAATTTCCCTGTTTTGATGTCGAAATTCTGACGATAGGCCGATTGTTCAAAAAAAAAAATTTTATAGAAAAAGATTGACATCGGTATCTCTATTCTATCTCTCTTCTCTATCCCTCTCTACTATCTCTCTTCTCTCTCCCCTCTCTAGGCCTCTTTCTCCATCCCTCTCTTCTTCTCTCCCTCTCTACTTCTCTTTCTCTACCCTCTCCAGGTCATTATCTCTTCCTCTCACCCTCTCTCTCTCTCTCTCACCTCTATAGGTCTCACCTTCCATTCCTCCATCATTACCCATTTTGTCAAGTTGCAAGATATTTCCCAAAGTACTTGGTTGCTAGGGTTGATTTGCTTAAGTGTTGGAGTCAGAGTTAGATGAGACCTACATGATTAAGTTGTATTAAGTGATCAAGTCACCAAGATCTCAATTGTAAACATGACTAGGTTGTAGGGTTTTGTAATGCCCCGCCAGGAAACCCCAAAGGGTTTTAGTTAAAAACACTCAAATAGAGTGTAAATATATATATATATATATATATATATATTTTAAGTAATATTAAGAGTGTTAATAATTAGACACAACATTAAGATACATTAGAGTTATCTAAAACTTAGATAGCACAGCTGAAGGCTAAACTAACCTAAGGAGTTTCCCAACGCGATTACATATCCTTACACCTAACTCAACTCACGACAATCGATCTAATTAAGCTGGACCTCTTAATTACGAGGTAATGCATAAGACATGGACATATATAAGTTCGATAAATTGGCATCTTAGAATTTTAGGAAGCGTTCATTTACTTTGGGTGGATAGGAGGCCATTGTGAGGTTATTTACTCGATGCACATTAAAACATAATTAATTTAAGAGGCCTCCCTTAAGGTTCAATGCGATTAATATCGCGAAGTTCATTCATTTGGGTTTAAGGTAACCACCCACAATTGATATCATCCTTTATAATTAAAAGTATGGCTAATAAGATGAGATTCATTCATTAAGGATTAAACAACCACTAATAGAGTGAGGTTCCTTCATTTGAATTCAAGCATAACCAACTAATGAGTCGTAGTTTCTTTATGGAGGATAGAATGCAAGTAACCATAGAGTTCATTCATTGAAGTTTTAATAAAGCTAATAGAAGGAGCTCAATTCATTAAGGTAAAAATGTATTAGGAACACATGAGTTCATCCCTTTAATTAAGATATAGTTAGCAAGATGATATTCATTATTACAGGATTAAAATATAAGTTCATAGTGACATTCTTCCATTAGGATTAGAATTTAACTAACTTAATGTATGTCACTCTTTTTAGTTAAAATGAAGTTAATATGAAGAGATACATTTTCTAAGATTAAGATATAAACAACTATATGAATCCTTCCCTTTTCAGTTCAATTTTAGCAATCATAAAGAAATTCATTTATTAGGGTTATAATTATGGAAAGCTAGTTGAGTTCACCCATTTATAAAATTAATCTGGTAAGGATTATTTGTTAAGATTAAAATATAAATAACTAAATAAATTCATCCAATGTAGCGAAATATAATTAACATGGTGATACTCATTTAAGAAGATAAAAGTAAATACCTATATGATGTTCATCCTTTAGATTTCAATTTAGAAAATTACGACATTAATACTAACTTTGTTACCCATACACATTCGATCAATTTACCAACTTATATCAAGCTAAAACAATAAAGGCATCCTAATGAGATTCTTTCCACCATTATTTCCTTTAATTAACATAAATCAAATCCTTTTCCATAATCATACTTACAATGTTTTATGAACCTGATTACTACATTTATCAAGATGAATAATTTTATGCGCTTTGATTTAGCTTCATTAAATTCCCACCATACACTTATGAAAAGCAACCATACATGATAATCTTACAAATGAAATAAAGAAACAAGGCATCACATAACACGGATATGATCTCGGAGTTCACCCCTAACGGGCTACATCTCCAGGTCTGCTCAACTGCAAGACCCCTCTGCCATTCAATATAGTTAGGAATACATAATTACATGTCTTTTACATCTTTGCCACTTAGGTGAACACAACCAGTATACAATTGACCACTTTGGTCCATAAATCCTAAATGAATTCTGCATAGAGGCGAATCCAACTGAGCATGCTAAAAGAAAGTACAAGGTCCATTGCCCAGCAGTACTCTATTTAGAGACCTAAGACCTAAACAGGTGCCCCAATTTCAACAACGATAGGGTCTGAAACAAATACATCAAGGTTTGCCACCACTCTAAAACAAGGCAATTACAGAACTTAAACTTACAACAATTTTTTCTTTAAATCGATACAATATCAAATTTACATGCATCCTACTAGCATATAGTTGAAGTGATAACAAAATATACGAAGATAATTTAGATTCAAATTCCATACTCTCCTATACTTTAGTTTTTCATTCCTAAAAGCTCCCGGTTGTTCTTTATCATTCCAACGAAAGACAATACATATTCCAGAAAAACTTCTCATTAAAATGTATTACCAAACGTTAACCAAAGTATTTTATTTCAAAGAACATCAAATAAAGACATTATTTGATCTCTTTTCCAAAGATTACCTTTCCTATTAGAAATGGGTTCCAAATTTAAACGTTCGTTAATATAAATTTAATAATCCAAGATTAATAAATTTTAATTAATCTACAAATTGAAAATAAATATGCAATCTCCATTATTTAATATATATATATAATACTTAGCAACTAAAATCTAAATTTATATAAAATAGATTTTTCTACAAATTTATTACAACTTCTTTTATTCATACCCCATTGCATTTATTTATTTTCATTTTATAAATGTTAATATTATATTTTTTTTCTTTTAAAAAAAAATATATAAAAAAAATAAAACAAAATTTATTTTTTTGGGAACCCTAGCCTACAGGTCTCACCTCCCATCATGGGAGTGGGAGGGACCAACATGTAGGTCCCTGTAGCCCACAGTGTGGACGCAGGTCCTGCGAAACCACACTATGGTCGCAGGTTCCCTGCGGCCCACAGCGTGGACGCAGGTCCTGCGAGCCACATTGTGGTCACAGGTCTCCCTATGGCCCACAGTGTGGATGCGAGTTCCCTGTGGCCCACATTGTGGACGCAGGTCCCTGCAGCCCACATTGTGAACACAGGTAGAACTGCAAGCTGCGGGGAAAAGGGAAGAGGGGGGGGAAAGTGGGGGTGCGAGTTGAGCCTCAGCTCCTCCACCTGCCAAACCCCAATCGCCCATTTTGATAATAATTTAAAAAAATAAAATAAAGAAACACATGGCCAAAGTAGTAACTGGTAAAAAAACCAGTTTGGACTCCATTTTTACAGTCAAACAAAAAGGTCTTCAAAACAGTTTTTTTTCCCTTTTTTTTTGTTTTAGTTTTCTCTCTTCAGAATGTTCAAGAATCCCATAACGAATCTTGAATCCAAGAACAATCAAGCTTTCCAACAAAAAACTGAAACTAAATCTTTAAAACATTCATGGGTATTATCATTTCTTTTTCCAGCATTTCATGGAGAACATCCAAACACCAATTTGTTTTTTGATTCAACAAATAAATAAAAGAGTAGGTTGGAATCCTACCTCATAACGCATTCCGAGCAGGACTTGAAGGAGAGCTCCACCTGCAACTCAAAGCAAACTCCATTTTCTCCCAAAATTCCCCCATCTCCATTCCAAAAAAATCCCCAAAAAGAGAACCCCCAAAATATTTCCAAAAACTAGGTTAAATGAGAAACCCCCCTTTTTTTTGACCTAATTTTCAATTTAAAATTTAGGCATTTATTTTTAAAATAAAAGAAAATGAAAATGGAAATCATTCCTTTCCACTATTCAATACATCTTATCCGTTTTTTCTAATTAAAATTAAAATGCTTCTATTTCTTATCTAATTCTAATTTTTATTTCTCCATATTACTTTAGCCAACATTTATATTTTGAACTATTAACAAGGGTAAGGTATTTAGGTTAATTTAAATTTCCAAAAATCAATCCTTTATACTATATCAACTTTACAAGTAAAAAGAATAATTTCCTTTAAATAATAAAATTTACCCTTTCTTTTCCAAAATGCGAAAATGATAAATTTATTTCTATTTCCCAATGACTTTAAATATTTCCTTTCTAAAAATGCATAACTAATTGAATTCGTTATTTAAAATTAACTATTAAATTAACTCGCTACAACATAATAAAGCAACCCTTTTTAATAAATGACTAATCTCATGAAGGAACCTATTTATTTTAATTCCTCAACTATTAATACGTAAATGAACACATTATTTCAATTTAAATGCTTAAGCTTGCTACAAATATAAATAAAGGGATCTCTTAAATTAACGATGAATCATATAAAAGAAAACTAGCTATTTTAAATTTCTAAATTACAAATGCGTACATCCTCACATTAAATTGGATTAAATACTTAGGATAACAAACTCCACTTACCCTGCGCAAGGCATGCAAATCGAGGAAGTCTACCAAATCACACGACATGCAACCCAATGAAAAGAAAGCCCCACGAACCACACACGATGCTCACTTGACCATGGCTAAGGCAAGACGAGAGTTTTATGACCCCCAAATCCGAATTCTGAGGATGGAGGAGGTTTACTCAACCCTGCGAATCCCGAAGGAGATGAACCTCGCCCTAGGCGGTGTTGTACCTGAAATCTCCTGCACCCATGAATCACGCAAGCATACATATACATATACATATTCAATGAAGGCGTTAGCTCAATATTTATCACAAGGGTTAGGAAACAATTACATTTACACAAGAATCGATGCAAGAGCACAATAATAGGTATGCACAATCATTTATATTATCTAAACTACACATTGCATCTCGGTCAACCTACCATTCAAGAATGCCACATAGGAAGTCAATCAAAGTCAAACGGGTTTCACAAGTCTGACTAGGGTAGGGGCATTACAGGTTTTATGGTAGCATAGGTCAAGATTGAGGTATGGTGGTCAAGAATTACCTTCCAATGTACAAAAGACATCAAAATGATGAAGAATGAAGGCAATGAACTCATAGATGGTTGTTCACTCAAATTATTGAAATTATTCGTCTTATAAGTGAAATCTAGTGTTTGCTTTTGGATAGTTCTGTAATGACGTTAGTAAATTATTTGATTGCTTTGAAGGGTTCCTCTAGAGACGAGGAGTTCTGCTGGTTTGTTTGCCAACTTTGCCTATTCATAACAATGTGCAAAAGTTATGTCTGTGGTTAGCACTGATACTGTTCTAGTATTATATAACCTCCTGCTAGTCACTCCCTTCTTTTACATTCCTTTGATCACAAGGAGTGAGCGTTCTTCTATCTCTAGTCCCCTAATGCCAAAGTGGAGGGCTAAAGCTTAATAATGCGAAGGGCTTTACATTCACTATCCATAATGAGTCCTCCACTTCTTGCAATACCTGGGTTGTCCTTTGGAGCAATGTCAAAATTGAATTTGATTCTGCCTTTCTATTGTGGAACACATTTTCTATAGGCTTCTTTGTTAGAGTTCTTTTTCATATTCTAAGCTTCAGGCTCATTCCAAGTTTTATTAAGGTTTTTAAAGCCTTAATTTATTCAAAGGTGTCACATTTGTTTTATGGTAATACTGTCAAAATATTTAAAGTGGGGAGCTAAACTTTCATCAAAAGAGAAATAAAAACTTGTGTGGCCTTATAATTCATGAGTTGAAGTTTGAGTTTAACATTTTGGAGGTAATTTTCTTAGACTATTCAATGCCCATTCTAACTAAGGTCAATCAAAATTCAAGATAAACCTGTGGTAAAGATGAGGATCTCGAGTTCATTGGTAGAGGACTCCACTTTTGATGGGAGAAAACCCTAGTATTCAGTTTGGTAAGCTCTAGTCAAAGGTGCAGTATGACAACCACGTAGAAGGAGAACCATGACATGTTGCAAAATTAGAAGGGAAATTCTAACAAAGAGTAGCTACGTGTCTAGAACATTGAAATCATTTCATGTCTGGGCTAGCTATCTTCTTTACTCTAGTCTAGGATTTCACATTTTTGAGAAAGCATGATTTGTATGGATGGTTTGATTGTTTCAAATGAAGTATAGTCCAGCCTCCACCAAAATAACAATGACAGTAAGGACTAGTAGAGTAGTCTGTTAGAAGGTTTAGACATTGATAATAGTGTCTAGGTTTTCCCCAATTCTTGAATAGCATTAATAGATAATCATAAGTATAGAAAGGAATAGATTACTTAGAGCTTGTAATGAAGAAGGGTTTTGAATTAAAAAGACAATGATAAGAGTTTTTTTACGGTTCAAAAAACAAAGACAATCACAACAGAAAATTACAAGTTATAGGGTTACATTGAAATAGAAAGGTGGATTTTAGAATTTTTGTAGTAACATTCACTGTTATAGCCACGTGAACAGCTCATAGGACTTGTAACAATCAACATGGATAAGAAATGGAAATCCTCTTCTTAGAGTATGGGATCATTGTCAACTTTAGAAGAAGCTCCTTCTTTATTTGAGTAGGTTTGATTGATTATTGAAGAATTTATTGTTTTTCTCTATCAATAAATAAGAGGTCTCAAGAAGCAAAAGACAATGAAAACTAATTGATGGGCAACCTTTTGACTATCAAGAAGTGATTGCCTAAGATGAAAGTAGTGATAAATGTCACTATCAATAAAAGAACAACCAATAAATGATAAATTTGCAGTGAGATCATAGTGCCTAAATCAGTCTAAAAGCTTATAAGGATCAGAACCAAGCCATATAAGCTTCAAGAACAATTTGAGAGCATCAAAGTCATCTACCAAACATTAGAAATTGTCAAATCAATGACACATAGCAGCCTCATTACAGTCTTATATTGTATTAAATAGCAAAAGCCAAGTCTAAGATAGTGTTAGAAGGTGTGTGAGAGTCTTCAACATGGATAACTGATAGGTATAACACTGAGAGCAGCAATATATGAGATTTGATGAATGACAGTGGCCATGATATGGAGATGACAGTGTCAAGTATCACTGTTAAAGCATGAATAGAGGTCCTAATATGAGTCTTTTCAAGAGAGAACAATAAATATGAAGCACCAAGGTCTACAATCAGATCAAAGACAACCATCTAGCAGCCCAAAAAAGAATCAAAAGGTTGTGAAAGGTCAAAATCACAGTATTTCCATAGCCCATGAAGTTCTAGAAGATGTGCAAGGGCAATTCATAGTGCAAGGTCATAGGTATTTAGTGTCATAATTATTTTCTTCACCCCCAGATCTTGATGAAAGATAAAAGGATGCCATGACACAAAGTGAAAAGTCTATAGCACTGATAAATAGGTTAGCATTATGTCATATGCATACAAGACATCATGAAGCAGATTTGACAGTAATAAAGTTGCAGCAGTCATCAACTCAAGCATAATGAAGGCATGGACACTGAGCATGCAAAAATATAATTGATAACAGTGGTGAAATGATTAATGTTGTATCACAATTTGATATCAAACTGTCTATAAAGATGGTTATTGAAAGGTTTAGTGTTGGTTTTAAAGGTGAAAACATTGCATGAGGTCTGCCACCATAAAGGAAATACAAAGCTACAAATAAGACAGTGACCATTCAAAGATAAAGCTACAAAGAACTATCAAAGAAACCACAGTCCAATGAAGAATCAAGAGACAACAGGCCTAAGTGTAGTCTCAGATATTTGAAAACATCATTATGGATAGTTAAGAAAAATAAATGCATTCATGATATTTGCACTCAACAAAAGAGAAGGGTTTGTATTCATCAAAGATTAGTCGAAACACTTGTGAGAGAGAGATCAATATCCATCAAGCCATAAATAAAATAATCACCATTACAAAGCACGATAAGTCAAAAAGGCAATCAAGAATTATCACTTCAAAGGATCAATAGGTGAATCTTCTCTTGTTGATAATCTCTAGTGATGGTGTATAGGATCCCTGTTTCAATCTCAATGTGCCAAAGCTTGATGAGAAGTCATGGATTAGAAGTTACAAATGCCTTAAACAGTTTTCTATTGAGAGAAGCCATATAGTCAAATCAAGACTCAAATCCACAATGGTAAGATACAAACAACGATGATAGTCAAGGAGTCATTCATTATAGGGTTTTCATAAAATTTTAGAATATGGTATGAGCAGTCCAAAGAACTATGACACTTCACTGAAAGGAGTAGCATATTAGTCCTTATTGGCATCAAATTATACAAATTACAACTAGGGATGAAGCTACAGGAGATAATCACTATCTTAGTTTAAGACACTAGAACAATATAGCCCCAATGGAGAAAGCAAAAATCAAAACATAGGAGAAGTCCTAGAATCCCACTAAAATCTTATTTGCAGTCGCAGAGTTGCAAGATCAAAAGCATATAATGGTAAAGATGACCTAGGGCTCTCTTTTTATTATTGAGACAATATTATGTGAATATGATAGTTTAGCAGTCCTCGAATGCATGTGAGTAGTCCCAATGAAGAAACAATACCATCAAGGTATTAGAATAATTTTTGAAACCTGCAATCATGTTAGATAAAACTTGCAATCATGTTAGACAAGTATTGAAAGTATAATTCATAGAGCAACCATTTCAACTAGGTTTAGATAGCATATATTCATAACTATTTCAATTTTATGTGAACTACATAATATCTATAATTCATAATTGGAGTTAAACCATAATAGGGCCTGGATGAGAAACATGATAGGGCACCTGAAGCTATCCACATGCTAATCCCAAGAGCAGATATACCATCCCTCTTGGCCCCATGTGGCATTCCACCATCCATATGAGGTGGTGTGCTTAGTGGGTAAACTTGTACCTGCCCTCCCTATCCATGCTACCTTATCCACCCTTCTATGATTGAGACCCCTTTATTCACAATGGTAGAGGTTGATGGGGAAACCACAATTACATTATGTAGGATCTCC
Organism: Cryptomeria japonica; assembly: GCF_030272615.1. Lineage (NCBI taxonomy): Eukaryota > Viridiplantae > Streptophyta > Pinopsida > Cupressales > Cupressaceae > Cryptomeria > Cryptomeria japonica. Next base: position 699,571,896 of record NC_081414.1, read on the forward strand.
TACCCTATCTCGTTGAATTCATTCCTACACCAAGTGACTATGAACAAAAGCCTAGGTATTTAACAACAATGACATGGTCCATGGACTAGTGATCCTCCTCTTGATACTCCATCTACAAGTGAGAACATCTCTTGTACACGTTGCTACTTCAGAATTAAAAGTTGCTTCTTCTATAACTTTCCATGATTCTTTGCAATAGGATTATATGTCTTCTAGATTCACCCCACTAGGACACATTCATATCAAGCATCTTTACTTTTTTGAAAAGTAGACCACATTTCAGATCTAGATGACACCATAATGACTTTGATTTCCTCTTGCAAGATATTCCTCCATCATGTATTGCTTCATTGAAGTTCAAATTTGCTTCTTCAAGGGCTCTCAATGATTCTCTATATAGGATTCTTCGTGTCTATGAGATCCACTTCATTGGGAGGCCTACTTAAATATTTCACATCTGTTTGTGGACTCTCACCTTTCAAACATTTCACATCTTATTGAGCTTCGCTTTGTTTTGAGAATAGTTTAATATTCTCTACTTAACAGGGCCAACCACGTGAAGGTGGAAGCTCATTTGGCCCCTCCCCCCTCCCCCTAACATCACTCTAAATTCCCTATTCACATCTAACATTCATTCATTCTTTCTTTCATTCTTTCATCCATTATTAAAATATAACATTCATTCATTATCACATAACGTTCATTAACACATAAAATTCATTAACTTTCATTAAAACACAACATTCATCAATAATCATCAACAAATATCATTCATGAACATTCATTAGCACATAATTACATTCATTACACATAAAAATCAGTCATTATCAAATAAGGTAGATTACAATCATTTCTTTCTTTGTTTTTTCTTTGAAGCTATGAAAAGACTAAGTGGAACATCGGTTTCTTCATCATTTCCTCCATCTTCGGATGTTCTGCCCTCTTCTCGTGCTCTTGATGTATGCCTAGTCCTATACAAAGGACGAGGATGCTGAACCAAAGGGGGGTCCTCTGCAATAACAAAGAATTGGGTTAAATTCAAAACATTTTTTAATTATTGTTAGAAGTATTTCATTAATTTAATGAACACAACCGTTACACTCTTTACATGATGGGGCCACATCATCTTCCACATCATTTTGTCTAGCCCCAACCTCAATATGTTGAACACCCTCTAGATCCTCTGGAGTTGAAATACGAAACGTTACATTAATCAATACACCAATTGCAATTAAATTTGTTTAAAGGAATAACAGTGGTCCTCTTTACCTGATTGGGGAACATCACATTCCTGATGTTGTCTACCCGGATCATGCTCCACTTGGTCACCACCGACTACATGCTCTAAAATATTAACAATAAAGGTTACATTAATTACTACACTAATTTTCAATTTAAGATGTTTAATTGTATTAATAATTACATAAAAAATTTGAATAGCAAATGAATACCTCCACTACTAGGATGCACATCCGGACCTTCATGTATAGGTTTTGTTCCACGATTATCATGCTGCATTCCAATGTCACACACAGTGTTATCATTGCTTGCTTATTTAAAAAAAATATAGTCACTTTATGTTGAAACTTAACATCAAATAGATTATTGGTTAAGTATTCAATTTGAAATAATTTTCATTTAGCTTAATTACCGTTGTGACAAATGCATCAGAATCTCGTGTTTGCCCACTCAATTCTCATAGCCGTTCAGCCACGACTATATAGCCTTCTTGGTAGCCAATTGTCTTGTCATCTTCCGTGGGCGCTCTATTGAATTCAGAGCCCTGCATTTTTGCTTAGTATTGTTAATTTTGCTTTTATTGTTCGATAAAAAAAAAATTGTTTACAATTTATAAATATTTTGATGTGATACTTAATTTACTGATTCTTACAATTCGTGAGACAAGTTTCATATAACCACCAGAGCCGAGTTTGTGTTGCCCATGCTTTTCTTGTCTTGCCTTGGTTGCCTTTGACATGTCACTCAATCTATGAAAAGTTTGAAATATGTTAGATTATATAAATATAATGAATAATTAGTACATATTCACATTCTTAATAGTATCACATACCTTCTTCTGGCATCTGGTGGTATATTTCCTTTTTGCCTTTCAATTCTCTCCTTTGCATCCAAAATCAGGTCCTTCCACTCCCTCTCTGGAATCACGGGGGGACGCTCATACTTTACGTTCTTCTCTAAATGTGTCTTGTATTGATCCCTCACATACTTTATTTATGTGCCAACTTTTTCCAGGAGCTTAGTCTTGTCGAATGTGTCATTTCCAAACAACCCTACCATACGGTTTGTGAGTTCATCTTTTAACTTTTTTTCTTGGTCATTCCACCTTTAAAGCAAAAACAAACCTGTTAGATTTAGAAAGAAACTGAAGCTACCTTTGATATAGTTCAAGAAATGGATAAAAGGAAAACTATTCTAGCAATGATATGAAATCAAAATAGTGGATAAGGGTTAGTTCATGTATGATGTTCCACCTTTTACGTATGGTGGGCCCAAATATCTGCAATGAAATGTCATTAAGATTTTTATAAAAAATATCATTTCCTGCAAAAAAAACATGGGATCATTAGTCCAAAATGAGTGATTAGTAAGTAAATTATAATTAGACTATATATAATAATATTTTTAAAGTACCTGGAACCTTCTGTATCTTCAAGGGAATCAATTCTTCATCACTCACCACCACTGTGGCCTGCAACGTTCCCGTACTAGCAATATGGGAAGATCCAGGAAATGATGGTATGTTATCAGCAATACTCACCTTTAGCACATCCTCATGTGCATCTCCTGCCACAGTAAATGAATCCACTATGAAATGCCTCCAAGAAATAACACTTCAAGGGTAATAAACACATAACGAAAGAGAGAGAAAAAGAGGGATCTACCACCAGTGGGCGGGTCAACACGAGTCGGTGCAACAAACAATGTCTGCATACTACGTGTTGCCGACATTGCAGTCGGCAATACAGTTAGGGTCGACCTCGGACCCATGTCAGGACTTGAAGAGTAATACATTAAATATGTAAAACATTAAAAAAGCAAGTTCACAAGTCCAAAGGAGTGGTTTTAATATATAGAACATGGTCATCACCTGAACTACCTGCAATACCCTCATCATCGCCACCAGGATGATGAGGCCCTATAAATTTCTGTAAAAACAACACATACATATTTTAGTTAATGACATAAAAGAGAAAAAAATATAAACCATTATTGAACTTTTGTTATGATTAAAGCTTTCATTATTGCTTACTTGCAAGTTTTCCATTGTCCGCAACAATAGTTGCACCCTTTCTATTATCTCATCAGTCTGAGGGCTTATGGTTGCCAAATCGACAATCTCTTGTCTAATTTTTCTAATATTTTTTTGTACAAATTGTATAGGGTTTGCGCTAAGTGCGATGTCATCAGCGCATAACATTGTCGAGCGCCCCACATCGCTATGGAGGTGCTAAGGTACTGCAAGTTCGTTTCCCTTATCCTGAACATCCGTTTGTGACAAGAATATAATTAACACTATCAAAATTACTTCAAAACACTCAAGAAAAAGATCATAATGTAACAGTTTGCTTCTATCTAATTTGTACAATTACAATGAGGTTTACCTGCTCTATAGAAGTGTCGGGACCTACACCCCTATCTGTGCTATGTGGTGGATCCATGTGGCCCTGTGACAAAGAAAAAATATAAAAATGTTAGCGAAATGAAACCAATAGACTTAGCAAAAAAACTTAATAATACAATGGTTTATTGGATTCATTAATTGGAAGTTGGCTTAAATGGTATATATATAGTACGTACCACCCCCATGATAGTAACTTTGTTTGTATCTATACGATTCAAATTGTAATCAATTAGCAGCTCTTCCCCTGCACTTATTGATTTTATCGCACATACAAACACAATTTCCCTCACGTGACTCAAATATGCAATTGGGTTGCTTATTAGTTGACCTAGGTCGTGTACTATTTATAAAACTTGCAATATTCCCTGTTGCTTTTGGCCTTCCATCAATGTATATAGCCACTCATTTACTTTGATCATTATCTTTTTGTTGTATATAATTGGCTGACACTACATACCTACGCATACTTTTTTTATATCAAACAATCTACATCTAATCATTATAATTGTAACAAGGTCCAACAAACTCCATCAATTCAGCAACTTTGTTGTAACAGACCTTTATGCTGTCCATGGAAAATAGGCCCAAACCATGTAACGACGAAGGTGCTATGTGATATATCCTCTCATTAACACAAAAATCAGTGTTTATTGGAGGAAGTTCCTTGGGTACACATTGTTTCAGTAGATGTTTGTACCTCAAGGGCACCTCAATGTCACCTTTGGTCTCATCATCATAAGAACATGACCCCCCTTGAGCAAGAAAAAATTCCATGCATTTATTGAATTTTCTTCTAATATTTTGACCTCTTGTTGATATCCCTATTTGAGATCTACTACATGTCTCACTTTCCTCTTCTATTCCTGCATTTCCCTCACTCGAGGAAGACACATCTGACAAATACCTATTTGGTGATATCTGTGCACCATCAAATGAGAGAGTTAGTTGGTAATGAGAGAGATATTTTGCAAATGAGGGTAATATTGATGAAGAAGTCGGCCATAAAGTTGATGTTGAGATTAAAATTTGAGTAAGTCCAACTGGGGCCTCAAGTGTTGATAACTTTATTAGATTTTCTGCTAATGTTAAGGTTTGAAAAACTGAGGAAGTTTGTTTTTCTTGTAATTTTTAAAAAATATATTATTTCTATAAGGTTTATTGACTTATACCTATCGATCCATGAGACTGTTCTGGATCCTCGTGAAAGCGGTTCAGGTTCCTGCACCAACAATTGAGCATCATAAGCATTACATTTGTAATTTGATAAATAGTAAATACTGCAGTATCATAAGCATCATAAGCATCACATATGTATCATCATATATGTAATTGAGCATCATAAGAATCACATATGTATCATCATAAAAATGTAATCCATCACATACGTATCATAAATCACCATCCATCACATAGCTAATAAGTAGTCCATATTCCATAAATAAACACAAAGTTCAAAAAATGTCACATGTATCATCATAAGCATGTAATCCATCACATATGTATTTTAAATCACCATCTACCACATAGCTAGAGGTGCATCATGAATTAATTAAGTAATGGCATTAGAATTCAAAACATATTAATTATTTATGTAACCATATAAGTCAAATCAATTTCTATCAAGATATCAATATTAAATAGATAATATAATAATCACATCTCATACATTTCATTCATGTCATTGGTCTTCTTCTTCATCCAACTCATCATCATGACCATCATCATCATCATCATCATTATCATCATCATCATCATCATCATTATCATTATCATCGTCATCATCATCATCATCATCATCATCATCCTTGTCATCATCGTCATCATCATTGTGTTCATCAACGTCATCGTCATCGTCATCACCATCATCATCATCACCATCACCATCACCATCACCATCACCATCACCATCACCATCACCATCACCATCACCATCACCATCACTATCACCATCACCATCATCATCAGCAGCAGCACCATCATCATCATCAACTTCTTCTTTGTGTACATTTTTGTTAGGAACATCATCGAGTAGCTGTCGATCGTGATCATCTATATCATCTTCTACTTCTTTCGTATCTTCTTCTTCCATCACATTATACATTATCAGCGTTCCTCTTGGATCATGTCTAACAACAAATGACCAACCTGGTTTATGTGGAACCTCCGAGTAAAATACCTGCTCACATTGACTTGGAAGAACATAGGGCTCATCCCCAACTTGTTCAAACAACCTTGTATTAACCATTGTAAATCCATTATCATGTTCGATAATAGTTCTATCAGGATCATTTTTATTCAGTTGTAGCCTATACCATTTGATGACAAATAGAACTAATTTGAAGGAATTAAAGTCACACTCAAGTATATCATCCAAAATGCCATAGTATCAATTTTGAGACACTTGAGGATGTATGTTGTTTCTAGATGAAATATTGGTCACCTCAAAGACTGTAGTTATCCCAGAATCACAAGTTTTCTTCATGTCATCCAATGTTTGATGCGAAATTCATGACCATTGCAGCACATAGTCTTGTGGTGTTTGACCTGCAATATGTCTAACATATTAAAATTATTGCATCATGAGTTGATAAACATACAGGTGATTAATAAAATTATACGTACCTATTGATCTCTTAAACCATATGCTAAATCAATTTCCCTTTGTGTAACATTGGAATCTCCATTACGATGAGCTTCTTTAACCAATGAAGCAACACCATCCCATGTTAATGTGCGACCAGAATGTTGACATCGTTCAATCCACACCATCATCCAATCAAGATTGTTTGCAATATACAAATGTAGCGCATCCCACTCCCGACCAACTGTACAAATAATTAATAGACCACTTACAACTGATTTATTTAGAAGATGAAGAATTAATTTACTGCAATAACATCTTATAATTACTTCTCACTTTCTTCAATCTACCTTTCCCCATCAAGTGCTCCCCTTTGAATTTATTAATGGGGTTGGGATCCCAAATGCAATCTACGTGGATTTTTGCTGTAAACTTAGGAAGATATTGAGTAATGTACACCATAGTTTGGTATACCATATATCCCTCCACCATAAAACCCTCAGGATGTGCTCTTTGTCAAACCAAAGCCTTCAAAAATTTCAAGTGCCTCTCAACCATCCACATTGACCTAGTGTGTACAGGTCCACACAATTCGATCTCCTCAACTTGGTGTATGAGGTAGTGTTCTTGTGCATTGAAAAAAGTTGAAGGTAGACACTTTTGCATTTCACACATTAGATGAGGGATTTTTCTCTTCCAATATTTTATATCTTTCTTGTGAATTTCTTTAGATGACAACCACCTAAAAGAGATTGAAGACGCAAAAATATATAAACGAGACTTTACAAAATAATATACACTATATTGCATAACAAGTAAAACAAATGGCAAATATAATATCTATACAACAAATTGAACAAACATCACTACTTACCTCATGTATTTTCCAAGGTCATATATGACTTGCTTGATGTTATTGTCGAAGTGGTCTGGGAGAGATAGAGGTAGAACGTACTACAACAATTATAAAATGATCTTTTCATTGTTTTCTAACATAATACAATGAAAAGTACATGCGCAGTATACAAATATATAGTAAATACACAAGAACGCGAATTACCTTAATGAAGGTATGCCAATCATGCATTTTCATCCCTGGCCCAAATTCACTCTTCTTTGATATGAGATTGTTTATGTTCGTAGCAAATCCTGTGGGAAATTGAATTTTTCGTATGACTTCTTTTATAGAATTGCTTTGTTGCTCCGTTAATAACCAAGGAAGGGCACTTATATTAATCTGATCTCCATTGCTATTTGATTGAATGACATTTTTCATTGCATGATTGGATTCCACAATGTCACTACAAATTTTGACATTTTTTTCTTTATCACGCCTACCATCCAATATTTTCCATAATGTCTCTGTTATATTCTTTCCAATATGCATTGTATCAAACAAATGCACAATTTGTAGCTGGTCGTAGTAAGGCAACCTACTGAATTGTTTGGGATAACTTTTTAGTCCCTTTGGAAGGTGGCCATCCATGCCTTGACGACCTTCAATATCATCAATTACATCATCAGTAAACAAAACACAATAGAAAAATTCAAATTCCAAACATAAACCATTAGATAGAATGACATTACCTTCACGATTAATTCTATTATATTCCAACTTCCATAAGTGAGGAGTCATTCTTCATGGCTTTGATGTAGTCTCTTCTTTCCCATTGAAAAGATGTTTTTTAGTATTCCAGTACTTATGATTTTTGTGAAGGAAGTGCCTATACTCATCAAACACCTGCTTTCCTAAACTTTTTGAATGACGAGATTTCATCTTTGGACCACAAACTGGACATGCAAATTTTCCCTTTGTTTGAAGACCTACAAGATAATGTATAATTCTATTAAATCTGTTAATTTTTATAATTATAATTATCATGCGCAACTTGAACACTATAACGTACCACAAAAATGTGTTAGCCCTGGGGCATCATGTATTATCCATACAAGCATTGCATGGAATTGAAATTGTCTTTGTCCTATTGATCTAGAGATGTCATACATGGTCACACCATTCCATAACTCTAGCAACTCATCGATAAGAGGCTCAATATATACATTCATATCTTTAACTTAGTACTTGCCTAGTGGAATGAACAAAAACATTACATAATTATTATGACCATTTTACTGCAATATTTATAATTAAATGTAGATGACTATTAAATGATAAAATACCTGGAACAATCATTGCCAACATTATGTGCTCCCTCTTTATTGACATCCATGGAGGAATATTATTGTTGATAACAAAAATAGGCCACACCGAGTAAACAGATCTCAACTCTCGAAATGGATTGACACCGTTCGCTGCCAATGAAAGCCTGAGATTACGAGGTTTTTCTTTAAAGTGTGGCCACTTTTCCTCTATGTCCATAAATGTTGAACCATCCGTAGGCATTCGAATAATGTCATCTTGACTTCTATTGCATGCATGGTAATCCATAAATTGTGCCAAGCTAGTGCACCTGAATAATCGTTGCATACGTGGAATAATGGGAATATAACGAAGAACCTTGCAAGGCACCTTTTTTGTTATTTGATCTATTCGATATCTACTGATATGACATTCAGGACATTCTGTTCCAAATTCATGTTGTTTATGATATATAATATGATCATTGGGACAAGCATCTATTGTTTGATACTCCATTCCAATATCTTTCATAATGGTAGATAATTCTCAGTATGAGCGAGGTAGAATATTGGATGGTGGTAAAAAAAACTCACCTATCAATCTACAACAAAAAAAAAAGTTTGAGGTGTTAATATAAAGAATATTAATGGTACATGATTCACCATTTATTAACTTTAATGACATGTATGACACACCTTAACATACGTGAGATTGTTATGTTGGATAAACTATTCATAACTTTCAAGTTCACCAACAACAATACAGTAGAGAGAAGAGTTGTTTGGGAGCCTTTGTAAAGGGGCTCATATGCCTTCTCAAGAAGAGGTAAATCATGAACATCAAGGTCATCCTGATCATCATGATCAGTTGTGCCAGTACTAAATGTGTCATGGATCAATGTATTTGTACCACCATCTTCAATTGTGTTTTCTGGTGCATGATCATCATCTTCCATGGGATCATTATCTTCAACTTCTATATTCACACCTCCATGTTCCTCCACTTCAAAAACCATATTCTCAGGGTTTTGTTGATCCATACCATGTGCTCCAGGGTGCTCCACCTATATAAAGTTGATATACATAAATAAACCGTGATCATGATCTCATTATCAAGTGATTTCTTATGTATATACATTGTTAAAACGATATAATGAACAACTTACCAGTGGATGATAATCATGTCCCCCTTCAATGTGACCATGCTGCCTACAATGTTTCTTAGTTGTTTTGATTAGAAGTCTTCTAGTCTTTAAGCCCTTACAAATTTTGCAGGGAAAATAACATTTCCCGTCACCTTTTCTTTTCAAGTTAGACCATAATCTAGCAATTGTCTCCTTATTTTGTTCTTCGCTGATATTATCTAACATGGTCTTTCTTCATAGGCAAAAAAATCAGGCTATGGAAACTTCAGTGCAAAAGCTTCACAAAAATTGCAAATCGAACCAAAACCATTTAACTCTTCTTTTTCATCTTAAAACATTGAACTTAATAGAGAACGCATTTAATGTAGCTAATTGTGTGAATTTATGAGCATTGTGTCTGCAAATTCTTACTAAAAGTTTGTCTATTGTAGACTTTCTGAGAGACATTTTTGAGTATTCTAAGCTAATTAGGCCATGAAAAGACAGTTTTACACCTTCCAAGGGTTAGAGAACAAGGTTTACAAAAGTTGCTCATAAGGAGTATGCAACATTGACAGCTTTTCCTTTCTTGCTTTCTACAAACACATCTTTAGTATGAAAACCAATTACATTCTAGAACATGAGAACATGTCTATCATTAGAGACACAAGATAATCACATTAGCCCTGCACAAAAAGGCATTGGCAATTACAAAACAATAAGTTGTTCACTGTCAAGTTAATTATGACTGCATTTTTGCCCTTTCATTGGTTTTTCACTTTGGACCTGCACTTTACACTGTCTAAACTCTTTCCCAAAGGTCTGATTTGTGCTCTTTATTAATGCCCTATCTTTGGATGCTTGTTGTCCTTCATACCTACTATTTGGAAGAGGAAGATAGCATAAACAACTTCAACAAAAGTGTAAAAATCAGTCATAATTGACTGTGACAGCCAGCTGGGCGTTACTACTTTGCCTAAAAGATCATTAATTGATCTTGGGAACCTGAAAACCCATGGGCAGGGTCAAAAACCACTCCTTGATCTTGTTTGCAAACAAATAGAAGGAGTTTTAAAGCTTTACAAACTCCAATGTATGGTGGAGAGTAAGCAAGTGAATGGAAATTAACTCCAAAATAGTGACTCGCTAGTATTCTAAATGATCATTCGACTAAAGCTACAAACATTAACATGATGCGTTTCTAGCATGTCTACATGAATATCTATGGTTACTATAACGTATTTCTATCATCATGAGATTTCTACTTTTTTGGTCAGTTTAGAATAGGATGTGTGTAGATGTATATATGTAACCACAGTTATTACTTTTGACACATCAAATAGACCATAGTAGATAAAGTATATATGTAACCACAATTATTACTTCTGACACATCAAATAGACCTACAATTCTAGGTACTAGTTTGGCTAATTTTCCCAATGATATAGAACTCTTATGAGGTTTAACCCTCAAAAAGACTTTGTTTTGAAAGTCTCATTCTTACATGCATAGCTCTTCTATATGTTTTCTACCTCCTTTAACCACCCCTTGGTTAATCTCATTTCATCATGTATCTCCTAAGAATATTTGAACCAATTCCAATCTTGTCTTCAAGTAGATATCCCAAATGATATGTGTACAATACTTTCATCCATAAAGATATTTAAATGGTGTCATACCCAAAGATGCATGATAGGAGGTATTATATGCAAACTCTTCCAATGGAAGATACTCCTCCAACGTAGACTATTAATCCATGGAATACATCCTAAGGAGGTCTTTGACTACTTGCTTCACTATCTTTGTTTGTCAATTTGTCTGTGGGTAGTATGTCAAACTAAAATTCAATATTATCCCAAATATTTCATTCAATATTTTCCAAAATTTAGAAATTATATGAGTATCTCATTTTGATATGATCATCTCAAGTACTCAATTCAAATGAAATATCTCTCAGATAAACTTCTTAGCTAATGTAAACAATCCATCCTGAAAAATCCTTTGGGTGAAGTATGCTACCTTGGTCAACTTATCCACAACTACCAAAATGACATCATGTTTATTCTTTTATAACGGCAACCCTTAAATAAAATCCATGCTAATAACTTGTCATTTATATTTAAGTATGTCATGTGAGTATACAAACCCTACTAGGTGTATATGCTTAGTCTTGGCTTGTTTGCACTCCAATCATCAAGCTACAAATTCAATCTCATCCTTCTCGATTCTTGGCTAAAAATATAAAGATCTCAATTTTCCTACCATCTTGGCTAGTCCTAAGCACCTTAAATAAGGTGTGTTGTGGATCTCCTCTAACATCAACCTCCTCAAATCCCTAAGTTTAGAATTTACATTCTCCCTTGGTATCTTAATAATCTATCTAACTAAAACAAATATCTATTGAATCGATGGTGCAAGGGGTTTTTCTCTACATCTTTCTCCATTATGGAATAATATCTTTGAAGATTATGAACCAATTTCTCAAATTAGACCTTTTAATAATAATGGCTGCTAGATGCCTTCTTCTACTAAGGGCATCTATTTTTCTATGTTTCATCTCCTTGTAGTAATCATGTTTGCACTCCAATCATCAACTAAAAATATAAAGATCTCAATTTTTATACCATGGTGTGTTATGGATCTCCTCTAAGATCAACTTCCTCGAATCCCTAAGTTTAGAATGTACATTCTCCCTTGGTATCTTAATAATCCATCCAACTTAAATAAATATCTATTAAATCGATGGTCCAAGGGGTTTTCTCTACATCTTTCTCCATCATGGAATAATCTCTTTGAAGATTACGAACCACTTTTTCAAATTAGACCTTGTAGTAATCATGGTTGCTAGAGGCCTTCTTCTACTAAGAGCATCTATTTATCTATGTTTCATCTCCTTAATGTATTCAATCCCAAATTTATATTCAATAAGAAACTATATCCATCTATTTTTGTGAGCATTGAGATTGGGTAAGCCTTTTGAATTGAAGATGGACGACCCAAAAGATAGTGCCTCCACCTCTAAAGCACATGAACTATGGCTAATAACTCTAGGTCATGGGATGCAAATTTTAACTTATATTATTTCAACTTGGACTAGACTAATAAGCAACCACTTTCCCATTTTGCATTAGCACTCCTCCTACTCCTTATCTTAATTCATTTTGTTATCACCATGAATTACCCATTTAGATTAGCTACAGTCAATATAGGATCTGAAATGAGCTTCTTCAAAAATTGAAAAGCTTGGTCACACTTCTCATTCCACTCAAATATTTTCCCTTTCTGTGGAGTGAAGTGATTGGTGCTACAATTTTAGAAAATCCTTATACAAACTTATTGTAGTATCTTTCAAGTCCCACGAAGCTCTAGATTTTAGTTACATTATGTGGTGTAGGCAACCCCACAATTGCTTTTGTTTTCTCTAGATCAACTACAATCCCTCCCACTAAAATCATAAGGTGTAGATAATTCACCTTGTCCTTGTAGAAAGTACACTTGAATAGCTTACCAAAGATCTTATTCTCCCTTAAGAATTATAAAACTATCCTCAATCTCTTGGTGCAATGTTCAATAAATTCATGAAAGTTGTAGCATTATTTGACTCAATTGACACTAATGTGAAATCGTGGTAGCCATAATAAGTCCTAAAATCTATCTTTTAAATATCCTCTTCCTTAATCCTCAATTTGTGGCAGCCATATCTAAGGGACCTATCTTAGATAATATTATAGATCATCTCATATGATCAAAGAGATCATTAATCCTTCATAGGGGATACCCATTCTTGATTTTTACCTTGTTCAACATCCTATAGTCAATACACAAGCACAAGGTCCCATTCTTTTTCTTCACAAAAATGAGTAGTCCACTGCATGGAGATAGACTAGGTCTAATAAGCCCTTGGTTCAAAACTCTTGCAACTATGACTTCAATTCATTCACCTTTGTAGTTGTCATCCTATATGGATATTTTTATTGAGGCTCAATACCTTATAGAAACTAAATATAAAATTCCAACTCCCTCTTAGGGGGCAATTTTGTTAACTCTACTATGATTATATCATAAAATTGCTTCTCGATAGGGTAGTAATGAAGTATTGGCTTCTTTTTGTCAATGTCACTAACTTGGATGGCATATATGGAACAACCCCCCCTCAAGGCCTTCTTAAGTTGCATAGCTAAAATTTGTCTAAGATCAAGAGGCCTCTGAATGCTATGAATCATTTTACACCCCATTTTATGACTTTGATATAGTTTTAACTTTCATGTTAGTGTGTGTATTTATGCTTATCAGAAACGTATGTCATGCTTCTCAACATATGGGAAGTTTGCCTTGCTTTGTCTCGAAGAGATATCCATAGGAACAACAAAACAGTTCTTACAAAATACAATTGATGTCTTAAGATTACAAATCATCAAGAGGAATCCTCAGATTAAGAAGATTTATTCAAAATCATTGCTTGGGGACAAGCAATTTAGGGAGGGGAGGACTGTCATGTCCCCACCTATCAACTACTTCTTATCTACCCTATAGCATGAACTAAAATAGAAACAAATAAATAAAGAGAACTTGTTGATCAAAAAATTGTCTCATTTATGAGACTTCACAATTTTCTGAGGTGTTTGAAATGAGCGATTAGGTCAAACAAATTATGGTATGTGTTGTTTTTTGAATTTGGTAAACTAATGATTGGGTATGTGTTGTTTTGAATTGAAAAAGTTGGAAATTAAATGTTTGTGTATGTATGTTCTATTGAATTGACCAATTAGCTGGCATATGCAGGTATTTATGGGCCAAGAGGTGTGCAAGTCCCTAATCCTCTCCAAATAGTGTTCACGAGATGGGGTAGTGATCCCTTCAGTCTTGGTTCCTATTCACATGTTGCAGTTGGGGCATCTGGTGATGACTATGATATATTAGCAGAGAGCATGGGAGATGGTAGGGTTTTTTTTGCAGGAGAGGCCACCAATAGGCGTTACCTTGCAACAATGCATGGTGCATTCTTGAGTGGCTTGAGGGAGGCAACAAACATTTCTAGAGTCAGTTAAGAAGGTGATTCTCATTGTTTTAGATTAGCTAATAGATTTTATTGGCATGAGAATAAAAATGAATCCACCATACATACATACCAGGAAACAAAGATGAGGCCAGAGCTGGAAAATTCACCTGGACAAAAGCGAGCCAAAAACCCTTGCTTGCAGTGCAGAGATCGCTCTAGCAGGGGGGGCAGCGGCTTGCTTTCAAAATGAAAATGCGTTGTCTTTTTTTTTTTAATAAAATGCCCAGGGTTGTTGGAATTCTGATGAACACGGGCATTTTAAAAAAAAAAATCAAATTTTCACACAATGCTCCTTGTTCGTTAGAAACCTCCATCGGAATTTGACCCCAAATGTATTAGTGTGCATTGAACCTAGACAAGATTGAAGATCTGATGGCTATGATTGATCATAGGAAATGTGATCAAGGAGATTAAGCGGCTACCTAATTGTTTATAAAAAGGAAACTGTTGATAAACAATGTATGTGGGGAATTGTATGCACATGGATGCTACATAGTGATTATCGAGCATAGAAGCTTGAAGACCCGTTTGAATAATAGAGTATAGAAGCCCAATAGATAGACAAGATTAGTTCTATGTCTAGATTGTATTGAACAAATAAGAATCTGGTTTAGCATTTTAGATGTGAAGTTGTAGATAGATTTTATTACTGTTATTTTGTGAAAGTGATAGAAAATCTCTTAACCGAGTGGACTTAATAGTCTTATTTGTAAAACCCTCTAGCAAGGTGAAATTCTGATTGAGTGTTTGAAATCCTTTAACAAGGTCACTTCTAACAAGGTGAAGATCCTAATAGATTTGAGGGAAATCCCTTAACCAGGTCACATCTAGCAATGTGTTTGTAATCTTTAACAGGATTTGCTTTTAACCAGGCATACTCTAGAAGAGTATATTTCTTAGTGGGTCCGAAATCCCACATTGGTTTTTCCCTATTTGGGTTTCCACGTTAAATCTGGTGTTATGAGGTTTACGATGTTCATATGCTTTTGACTTTGCATGTTTAACAATTTTGGTTATATTACTGAAATATATGTTACCGAGGTTGAATCTGATGTTTTTATGGAAGATTAAGTTTGTATTATTCAGCCCCCCCTCTCATCTTGTTGGCTATTGGATTTGTACTTATATTAAGTATCAGAACTATCACGAGTTCCCTTTGGAGGAGCCATCAAAATTTAATATGAAATGCATTGAATCCAGAGGACACCATTTCACTTTATTTCTATCAATTTTACTAGTCCTCACTCTCGGAAGACAAGGTGATACAGGAATAGAGATGCCCTTCCAACAATTAATAACTTGACCATCCCAAGAAGTAAATTCCCTATTTGAATTGAACTGATTTGAAACATGAGCATTAACCAGTTCTGATACTGATTTTCAATATAATTGAAAACATCAAAAAGAGGAGATGTTTTCTTTCTAAAAATATGCTTATTTCTTTCCCACCAAAGTGACCATACTACTATGGATGGGATCACTTTCCAAATACATGCAAAAAGAGAGGATGAGTATAAGACTAGCCATGACTGGAACAAATCCCATACATTATTTGGAAGAGGGGTGCTAAAGGAAATCTTATCAAGCACAAACATCCAACAATAGTGAGCAAAATCACATTGGAGGAGGAGATGATCTAACATTTCACTGTGTTCACCACAAAGTACTCAAGAAAATGGATGTGCAATATTCAATTTAACAAGTTTCTCATTGGTGAGTATTCTCTTATTTAGAGAAAGCCAAGCAAACATCCTTGCCTTGGAACACTGTTGTTCCAACAGAAATTGTAGGCTCTTTATGAATAGGATTGAACAGATGTCTGATGAATTGCCTTATACCCTTCCTTGATAGAGTACTTTCCATTCTTCACAGGGCATCATATCAATTTGTCCAAACCATTAGAGATAAAGATAATGCAATTCTTGAGAATCAAAGAAAATTACCTTTTGACCCGGGGAGATTGGGAGTAGACTTGGCTTCTTCCAAATGACATGATTTGAAAGCTTCTCAAGATCATCTATGTAATCATAAAGGTGAGAACCCCAATGAGTAGTAAATATAGGGATCACATCTACTAGAGATTCCTCAAGATTAAGAGGGGGGACACCACTCTATGAATCATGCCAAAAGTTGACTTCTTTGCCACTATGTACTTGCCATGATAAGTATCTAGTAATCACATTCCTAGAGTCCATCATGAAGTTCCAAACTACAGACCCTGATGGAGGATCAAGGATAGTCAATATACATGAAGGGGTAGGAGTATCTAAATACTTTTCTTGCATAATTTGACACCACAAAGCATGTGGTTTTTCATATATATTCCAAACTAGCCTTCCCCCAAAGTCCTTATTCCTTTTTGAAAGATCATGCAGGCCCACCTCGCCTATAGATTTGCTTGGAGTCATTTTGTTGAGAGACACAAGCGAGATATTTTTATCTTCTGAAAGATTACCTTTCCAAATAAATTTTTGAATAATTTTCTCGATATGAGAGACAATATATTTTGGGGCTTGAAGGATTGAAATGTAGTAGTTTGGAATTGTAGCCAAAACAATTTTGACAAGGATTCTGCTTGACAAAGATAACCATCTAGCTTTCCACACATAAATTTTCCTTTTTAATCTGTCAATCACAGAATTCCAAAAAGAAGGTTTCCCTACTCCCATAAAGAAAGGGATACCCAAGTACGATGATGGAAGAGAATCCACTGGAAAGCCCAATGTCTGGATAATGTTGTTAGACACCATTTCAAAAGTATTGAATATGAATAGTTTAGATTTCTACTTACTGATTTTCTATCCAGATCCAAAAGTATATATGTCCAATATTTTCTTAATATGCCTTGCTTCTTGTATATTGGAACAACCAAATAAAAGTGTATCATCTATAAATAAAGTGTGGGTGATAGAAATTGAGGTATTAGGGATGCATACCCCCTTCCAAAGACCCAGACTCAACTTCTTATTGACCAATCTGCTAAAAGCTTCTGCCATGATACTGAAGAGAAAAGGTGATAGTGGGTCACCTTGTTGAACTCCTTGGGTGGATCGAAAAAAACCAAAAGGATTACCATTAACAAAAACTAAAAAATGTGCCCCAGAGAGGCAATTTTTGATCCATTTGCACCACTTATCCGAAAAGCCAAATTTTTAAGCACTCTCAAAAGAAAGGACCAACATACTTTATCATATGCTTTCAACATGTCTAATTTAGCTATAAAATCAGGGGACTGTGAAGAGTTAATTGAGTGCAAAACATCATGGGCCACAAGTGAACCTTTTGATGTTTCCCTACCAGGAACAAAACCTCCTTGTTGAAGAGATATTACTTTAGGTATCAAGGATTTTAACCAGAGATAGATATTGTGAAAATCTTGTACACTGAATTACACAAGGAGATAGGCCAAAAATTTGCAAAAGTTTGAGGGTTATTGGATTTGGGGATAAGAGAAAGATGGGTTAAATTGAAGTTCTTGAGAATAAAAGCTTTTTGTCTTGACTCCTCCAAAGCCATTAAAAGAACACAGCCTAAAATGTCCCAACACTTTTGAAAGAATAGTATGGTGAAACCATTAGGGCCCAGAGACTTGTCAGGAGCCATCGAAACTACCACCTCTTGTAATTCAGCAAGAGAGAAAGGTTGCATCAGATAATCATTATCACGTTGTGAAATCAAACAAGTAATGGAGTCTAGCAATATGTCGATACTGGACTCCTCAGGAACAAAAGGAGGGGAGGGAGCAAGAATATTTTTATAGAAGAGTTCACCCTCTTTCCTAATTTCTTGTTCATTAGTTAATTTTACCCCCGAAGAAGAGACATTTATAGAAAAGATAGTAGATATAGCTTGCTTAATCTTTGCAGATGCCTGGAAGAATTTAGTATTTTTATCCCCTTCTTTTACCCATAGTTCCCTTGATTTTTGTCTCCAATATTCCTCCTCTCTAGAGCACAATTCTTCCCAGTAGCTTTGTAAATGCTTCTGCTTTGAGAAAGTTTATGTATTAATCCCAGTAGAAAAGATAAGTTCATTGACGTCCTTTAATTCCTTCTCTACCTTTGTTTTTTCTACAAAGATATTTTTGAATACTTCCCAATTCTAGACTTTGATGTTTGCTTTTACAAACTGCATTTTCATATAAAGTTGAAACATTTTATTCCCCCTGAAAGGGGGCACTCACCCACCATTGACAAAGAAGAGCATGAAAGTGTGGGTGTCGAAACCACATTCTTTCAAACTTAAAAGAAGATCTATGATGAGAAACTTCATGTTTAGCTAGGCATAATGAGATAGGAAAATGGTCAGATCCAGAGAACGATAGAATTTGAGAGCTGAAAGTATATTTCTAAAGGATCCATTCATATGAAGTGAAAAACCTATCCAATCTACTTGCAATTTGAAGGTAAGTTCTTCGGTTTGTCCATGTAAATTGACCATTAGAAGGTGAAATGTCAAAAAGGGTGTTATCAGACACAAAAGATCTAAAGTCTTCAATCACCTTAGACGCTGTAGGATTGCCTCCTTGTTTCTCATCCTGAGACAAGATGGCATTAAAGTCACCTCCTAAGATGATTTTCTAAACTCCCTATTGTTGTATCTGATAAGTTATAGTATTCCAAAGAGCATGTTTCTCTTGAGGAGTTGTTGGGCCACAGATATTAAAGAGAACAAAGGATAAATCAAAATTTTCAATAAGAATAAGATGCCAATTTTTCCCTTGGCTCAAATTTTTTGCTTTGATTCTCCTGGTATTCCACAAGGTCAGAACACCACCAGAAGCCCCTACTACAGGAATATGTATGAAATCCCATAAAGTCCATTTTTTTTAAAATCTTTTGAGAGGCTTCATCTGAGAGCTTTCTTTCTTGTAATAAAATGATGTCTTCTTGGGAGGAATCCAGCTGCTGCTTGATCTATCCCCTCTTGTCAGAGGCATTCAAACCTCTGACATTCCAAGATATGATCCTCATTGCATCCAAGAAGAACAACATATTCTTCTCAGTCTTGTGTGGGGTGAAAACTTATCTACAATTGTAGTCTAGATACTTGTTGCGATCTCTTCTTGGGATTTAAGAATCTTTGACTTTCGACCTCTTTTTCTAGGTGTTTTATATAACAGAGGAGATGAAGAAACTATTTGAACAAGAGAGAGATGTTGAGAAAAATCAAAGTCAAGTTGTGTGGGAGGCTGAAAGGGCTAATATGAATTATCTTCAGCCACAAGGTGTTCAACATGACTAGATTCTAATAAGGATGAGGAAATGGGTGGTGAAGTATTGAGAACAAGAGGCATAGCATCAACAGCAGGGACACCCTAAATTTTTAGAAATTCCTCAAGAGAAATTTCATCTATCAAGTTCAATGCAACAAAGGTAAGGATATCATGTGCCATTAATTCAATATTTAGAGTATCTGATGAGGATCCAACAATGGGAGGACTGCGATGAATCACATGGAAAGGTTGGCAATTAAACATCAAGCTGTGAATCCGGTTGACCTTTGCATTCTATGATAGTAGGTATTGTTATAGAATTTGTAGTCGATTTTCACAAAATCTTCATGTTGATTACTTTGCACACATCTTGAATATATTAAACTAATAAGTTGTGGCTTGAGTGCGAGATTTGAATAAGAATATGCACTTCTTCCTTTGTAAAATTCTTTTTCAATAGTTTGTATAAATCTAAATTATTCGTGTTTTCCTAATCCTTGCTATGTGTTCCCCCTTTAAACCTATGTATAGAGGATCCTTCTGAGTTCTTTTAACATTAAAAGTGATATAAATTCAATAGATTTTCCTTTTAAATTTAAAGATTACTATGATCAAAACAACTAAGGATAAATCTTATTAGCAACATGAACATCCCAAAGTATAGCTGCACATATCTCAAATATTTGAATATTTTGAGTCCATATATTTCTTTGCCTTTATTAATCATGTGTTTTCCCAAGTTCTCTATTAGGAGTTCCTCCTTCTACTTCGTGAAATGTGTTCCTGAGCCATATGACAGTTATTTTTTCTCCATGGATGATATTCATTAACTTCAAGTCATAGTCCTCTACTCCAATAGTATCCTTTAAGTGATCCTTGAATTTTTTTCAGCATTGTGATCATATTCATCCAAATCACTCTACACATCCTCCTCAACTTGTTATTAATTGCACTATAATTCTACCATTGATGTTTCAACTTTAAAATGCTAGTTTCAAATTGTAAACTTCAAATAACCAACTTCAACAACACTAGAATGAGTGTGTAACACACTTATGAAGTTATCAAACTTCCTCGAGATATTAAATTATACTAACTTTATAATATTAGTTGAACTTTAGGTAGACTTTGACAAAAAAATTCTTCTTACATAGTTATTTTGTAAGTATGTAAAAGGAATGGACAATAGAGAGGGATATTAATTACCCCATTAATGATCCTCTTTTGATAATTGTGCTTGATAAAGTTTTCCAAAATTTATCATTATTATAAATTCTTACTTGATGCAAGATTCTAATATGTCTAGTCATATCCCTAAATAGTTATCCTATTTCCTTTTTATAATCGCTTGTAAGATTTCTTATCAAATTAATGTGCATCAAGCCATGCAAATATTAGTGCATCCATAACTATGATTCATCTCATATAGTTGTGATCTCCCACAAAGGCACCTTGTTCCTCATTGTCATCAACATGGTGCATTTACTCTTGTTGACTCAACATGCTAGGCTAGAGTAACAATGAACACCCCAATGCATGCTTCATAGTTAGACTTCCATAAAAATGGCATAACTAGCACTAATTCCAACAAACAACATCTATCACATTAAAAAATAGTTTCTTGCACACTAAAACTATTAAAAATCACATGCATTCATCATTGTACAAAGATACTTGCATTATTGCCTAGTGCAACTCTCTCTCATTTAATCCTTGATAAAAGATAAAAAAAAATTATTCATCATAAAAAAATCCATAACTTATGATATAACATAGAATATAGTAAAATAAAATTCATCATAGATAAACAAAATCCATACATTTTAGTTCCAGGTGAACTCTAGGAGTTGTGTCGTTCATTATCAACTCCATCACGGTATCAAAGCACCAAATCTATAACTTCGTATCCAAATTCTAAGAGATATGACCTTGATGGAAAAATTGACTCATTTTGTACAAAAAAGAACATTATTGTTGGATTTAAAAAAACAAAAAACCCAAAGATTTCCTATCAATTTGTTAAAATTTAGAGAAGATGAAAAAAAATATAGAAGCTAGAAATCCATGTACATGAATTTGTATAGTCATGTGACCGTACGAACCCTACATGTGACCCTAGATTCCATAAATTATCAAGCACTGAAGGAACGAGGGTTTCATTATAATTTCCATTAAAAAAAAAAAACATATGCCCTAGAATTAACAAAAATAAAATAAAAACAAAAAAGTTGTGAGGGTATTGGTTGTACTCGTATATATGCAAGCATAATCAACAACATTGGAGTTCACATCGAAAGGGGATATTTTAAAGCATCGATGGAGATTTTAACTATAAATGATGTTTGAACTGACTAGTATAAACTTGGCAGCTGTGAAACCAATATGGCGATGAGCCCAAAAAATTTGTTTGATGGTACCTACATGGTAAATTGAGTAATGTTGATAATATTTCATGGGTAAGTACACAAAGGTTGGGGACCAAAAAGTGGCCACAGTAGTTTTCGGTCCCATCCAAGAGATAAAATGAGTGTTTTAAATAACATGCTCACATTATAACACGAGCATGTTATAGCATGCTAGTGTTATAATTCTCTGGTGTTATAACATGCTCACATTATAGCTTGGTAGTCGTTAAGCCTAGGCTCAGTCACTACAAGGTCATAATGCAAGCATTTTATAACATGCTCTCATTTTGGAGAAGAAAATTTTCTAACTACCCATATTTGTCCACATTCAAAATCATTCTCTTTAGCAAAATATATACATGAAATATAATACTTAAGTATAAGTGAAATTTAAAGATGTGTTTTTACTTTCTTATACTTTAGGTTATATTTCATATCTAGTTTAGTAGGATGTTTGAGAGTAGTTTTAGCTTTCTTGGAGTTATAATGCAAATTCAAGGTTTTAGAAGATCTTGTAAATTTCTAGAGGTAGTTGAAAATCAATAATCAATAGACTTCTATAATCATTGTCTCGCTCTCTCTATCTCACTCTAATTATCTCCCTTGAACTCTAGACCTATCTCTATCCCTATAACTTGTTAGGAAAATGGTGTCTCAACCTTGCAAAATTAAAAGGTTACTTTTGATAAATGAGAATGGGGGGTTGCAAGGGGGGCTACCCGCCTTGTGGGGTCAAGGGGGGATGGCCCCCCACTAACACATTTGGGGTTATTTTTTGACGAACTATCATCAAAATTCTGACATGATAATGTCATAGATCCGACGAAATTGCGAAAATATTTTCATTGCTCAAATTTTGTCAAAATATTCGACAAATAATTTTTTGTTGAAATTCTAACGATATGTTCATCGAAAATTGATCCATGCTGTGGTGGTCTAATTCATCAAAATTTTGATGAAGTTGTCAAACCTCTGACAAACCATGCACACTATTGTCGTTGGTACATTTTGGGGTTTTCGTCAGAAGTTCGACGACAAATGGCACTACGCTTCGATGGGAATGTTGTACCTACGATGAAATTTGTCATCACAAGTACAACATTCCCATCAGAAAATGATGGGGATAACATCGAAATTCTGATGAAAAATGTAAGTAAGCTCTTATGAGAATGTTGTACTTGCAACAAAAAATTTCGTCGCAAGTAAAACACTCTCATCGGGGCCTATGTTAGGCATTTTCGTCGAAATACCAATGAACATGCAATATTTAAAAAAAAAGGTCCATTATACCCCCATATAACATGGACACACCAATTACCATCAAGGAATATAAATTATTACAACTATGGAATATGATTTGATAAACTTTCTCAAATATTGAACTACCCCTATATAACTCCTTACCTCAATGACAATGAAAGTCTTGGATCACTTCAAAATAACTTCCACTTTTACTAAATTCCTAATGATGGTTGGATCTCAGCTACTTCCTAGACTTAGCTATCTTTGATCTTAAACTTAGGCAACTATTTGGTGTATTTGGTGACTGCCCTTTTAAAATGTTAAATGAATATTTGCCTATGTAATCAACAAAATGAATAGAAACAACAAAAATCTATTTTCTACAATTCATGGGTTAAACTCCTTGTCTCAATGACAATGAAAGTCTTGGATCACTTAAAAATGGCTTCTACTTTTACTAAATTCCTAACGATGATTGGATCTCTATGTAATAAATTTTGATCCCAACTACTTCATAGACTTAACTATCTTTGATCTCAGACTTAGGCAACTATTTGTTGTATTTGGTGACTGCCCTTTCAAAAAGTTAAATGAATATTTGCCTATCTAATCAACAATATGAATATAAACAACTAGGACAATCATACCTTTAGACTTCTAGGAAAGTCATACCCTTAGACTTCTAGGACACTATTTCATTTCCATTTTGAAGTGATGCAACTTCTAGGACAGTCATACCCTTTGACTTCTAGGACACTATTTTATTGCCATTTTGAAGTGATGCAACTTCTAGGATAGTCATACACTATGCAAGGACAATCATAGCCTTAGACTTCTTCACTCTTATCAATGCCTTAGGGACTTCTACGATTTTGATAGTAGTTACCCAAACTTCTCCACCAACACTAATCATGCAGCCAATCAAGAATGAATCTTGCAAATATAAGTTCCTTATACCCTGTCAACAAGGGTAGCCACTGTCATTTGTAGGACAGTCAAAGGTCTTTTCTTTTGGGGTTGTTTACTTGCCTTACCCAACTTTTCAACTCTCCAATAACCTTTATTCACTCTCCTTCCTTCCCCTAATCCTCTTACTCAATGAATCCTTTGCATAAGCTTCACCATTAACCACTCCTTGCTGTTATATTTTGACTGAGACACATTTTTAGTCATAAACCATTGTTTGAGCATGTGCCAAAATTTCTTTGAGACCCTGCAAACAATATTATAAGAAAGAACACAATATGATACAAATATTTCCTCATTGGTATGATCAATCAATCAGGAACTAATTCAAAATACATTTTATTTGGCCACTGATTACCCTAATGAGGGTTTTGAATGTGATTCACAAAAATGAATTGATCTTCTTCTATAAATAGCCAAAATAGATTTTAACTACCTTCAACTTGATTTGGAACCAATTTTACATCATTTTCTTCCAAAATGCAACTTTTGCATGACAACATTTTTTCTCAACATTGACAATATTGCACAAAAACCCACCTAGACCAAACCTAGACCTCAAATGACTCAAAATGGATCCAAATAGGTCCAATTACATAATAAATAGACTCTTACATCCTAATTTCCCTTTACAAGACTCATTTACTTATACCACAAACCATCTTGAGTGTTTAAGGATTGGGAAGCCTTGATTGTCAAGAGAGTGTATGAGGGTCTTGATTTCATTCCCATATGTGTTTCCAAGAAAAGGTCTTGAGTTTCATAATGACTATCCTAAATGTGGATGTGCGTTGAGCCAATGGAATGTGGTTTGACAACCAAGTTTTGTGAAAACTTGAGGGGTGTGTGAAGGTATTGGGTCTTGTGTTCAATCATGGAAGTGAGGTACATGGTGTTTATCAAGTCTTGTGGTGGTTGTAGATGTGTGAGTTTGTGAATCCTATTAAGGAAAGGTTTTAATGAATTTGGATCTCATTCTCATAAATTTTTATGTTCTTAACAATGAATGGATCTCATTCTAATAAATTTTGATGTTAGCTAATCTTTGATCTCAGAGTTACACAACTATTTGGTGTATTTGGTGACTGCCCCTTTAAATAGTTAAATGAATATTTTCCTATGTAAACAACAAAATGAATATAAACAATAAAAATATATTTCCAACAGCTCATGGGTTAAAATCCTTGACTAAATCACAATGAAAGTCATGGATCACTTCAAAATGGCTTCCACTTTTACTAAATTCCTAATGATGGTTGGATCTTTGTCTGATAAATTTTAATCTCAACTACTTCATACACTTAGCTAATTCCCCTATAAAAATTAGTGCAAGGGTACCTCATAATTGATCCATATGATCATGTCATATCATGGATGTAATAAGGGTCTAAGGCCCATTTGAATGTTTTCATGTTTGTAAGGCTTTTAAGTCATTTTGTTCATTCAACTATGTCCTCGTGTAATGGGGTTTGTAATAGGCCCTATTAGGGGTCAACATTGGTCAAACATGTTCTAAATGGCCAAGATGAGTAGGAATATTTTTTTGGTCTTGTATGGACATATTTGGTCCTTATGTAATGGTTTCATGGTGTTTTGGTCGATTACAAGGCCATTTGCAAAAATATGTAAAAGTTGTCAACATTGTTATGACAACTTTTGTTGTCAACTTTACAAAATTTTCGATTAGTTGGTGTTGAGTGATCCAATGGTTCAAAATTAATTTTTGGACATTGACACATACAAAATTCTGTGAGGCTGAATATGTAAGGTTGTTAATGGTGGAATGACGGAAAGTGATCTTTGTTACATACATTTTGTGTCTTAGTCCGAATTTCTTGCATTTTCTCACGTTGAATCTGATTGACAAATGTCCTCAAACTCCTTGGAAGGTTGAATCAGACTTGTATCTAACATATCCAAGTGTGGGAAGGCTTTGAAGCATTGGTTTTCATTAATATTTGGTATTGCTTGTGCTTGCAGGTCCGTGAAAACCCTACCGAGGGTTTCATTTACAATGGTTGGTTCTCAACATTCCTGAGAGTCAAAATTCATGAAACTCAAGGGGATGTTGGTACAACTAGTCTATTATAGTATGGTAGGAGTTATGGAGGTTTTTGTGATGACTGGAGAAGGAAAAATGCATCGAAGTGCTTGACATTAAGAGGAATGGCAAGCAATTGAAGATAGGTGATGAAGTTGGATGAGTTCCAAAACATCACAGATGCAAAATTTTGATTAAATTAGTGGTTTTTAATCTAACCCCGAGTGTCTCAAGTGGAGAGAAGTTTATGTGAATAGTTTGTAGAGGGTTTGCTTTGTAAAACAGGCCTAATTGGGGCTCTTGCCTAATTAGGATAGGTGTTGGTCAGGCTAACTAGTCCAAAAGAACCCTATCTAAGTTTGACATATATTGTAGGAGGCCCAAAAGGGTATCCTAATCTATCATTTTTTTTCTTGGTGTTTTGGGAGAATTGTGAGTTATTGCCCAAAAAATGAAAACCTAGGGCTAGTAGGATTGTGAAGCGTTTGTGAAGAACAAGGATATTCAGAAGTTTAAGAATCACTTCCAATGCTTGAATAATGTCTCATAGGATGTAAGAAGGCATTTTGTATGGGTTTTTTGGGTTTGTGCCATATTGTTGGTGTGTTGCCTTTGTAAGGGTATGTATAGCCTATTGAGAATTAGGGCTATAGGAAGGAAGGTCACATTCAAAGTATGTGTTGTCAACCAATGACTTGTTGAGTCATTTGAGAAGGGTAAAGTGAGTGAGTAAGTCCCTTGGAGACTATATATGTGTGTTGGGATTGGGTATTCTACCAAGTTGCCCTGTGACTCTGTATCAAAACTCCTTGCCTCAATCACAATGAAAGTCATGGATCACTCCAAAATGGCTTCCCAACAAAATCTTAATCAAGGACCTTAAACAACATAATCTATTTTCTGTAATCAGCATTATGAATATAAAGAACAAAATCTTAATCAAGGACCTTACCTATGATGGTCTCCACTAAGTAACTTCTTGTGATGTTGTTCGTGTTGGCTCTGTTGGACCCTGCAATTAAGATTCAATACATTTATTCAATAAGATTAATAGTGGAGCATAATGAAATATTGAAAAGTGAATTACCTTATTGAGTTTCTATTTATTTCAAGAATAGTTTAATATTCTCTACTTAACGGGGCCAACCATGTGAAGGTGGAAAGCTCATTTGCCCCCCCCCCCCCCCCCCCCCCCCAAACATCACTCTAAATTCTTCGTTAACATATAGCATTCATTCATTCTTTCATCCATTAATAAAATATAACATTCATTCATTATCACATAACATACATTCATTAACACATAACATTCATTAGCATTCATTAACACGTAACATTCATCAACATTCATTAACACATAATTACGTTCATTAACACATAATATTCATTCATTAACAAATAATACAATTACAATTATTTATTTCATTTTTATTTTTTTGAAGCTAAGTAAAGACTAAGTGGAGCATCATTTTA
The DNA here is from genome assembly GCF_030272615.1 of Cryptomeria japonica. NCBI lineage: Eukaryota > Viridiplantae > Streptophyta > Pinopsida > Cupressales > Cupressaceae > Cryptomeria > Cryptomeria japonica. Next base: position 699,599,784 of record NC_081414.1, read on the forward strand.
TTCATCATTTTTCCCCTCTTCAATTGTTGTGTCCACTGCAATAACAAATAAATGGTTAAATTCATAAGATTTTTTATTATTGTTACAAGTAAGAACATTACATGGGTACTCTTTACGTGATGAGGCCACATCATCTTCCTCATCATTTTGTCTAGCCTCATCCTCAACATGTTGAACAACCTCTAAATCCGCTAGAGTTGAAACACAAAATGTTACATTAATAAATACACCAATTGAAATTAAATTTGTTTAAAGGAATAACAATGGTCTTCTTTACTTGATGGGGGAACATCACGTTCTTGATGTTGTCTACCCTGATCATGCTCAACTTGTTCACCATGCTCTAAATTCTCTAAAATAAAAACAAAAAAGGTTACATTAATTACTACACCAATTTCAATTAAAGATGCTTAATTGTATTAATAATTACGTAAAAAAATTGTATAGCACATGAATACCTCCAGTACTGGGATGCACACCATGACCTTCATCATGTGCAGGTTGTGTTTGACCCTTAGATTATTGCTCAAATATTCAATTTTAAATAATTTTCATTTAGCTTATTTACCTATGTGACGAATACACTGGAATCTTGTGTTTGTCCATTCAATTATCTTAGGCATTCAACCACGACTTCACAGCCTTGCTGGAAGGCAATTTTCATGTCATCTTCTGTGGGCGCTCTATTGAATTCAAAGCCCTGCATTTTTCCTTAATATCATGAGTTTTTCTTCTATCGTTTGATTAAAAAAATTTCTTGCAATTTATGATTTCGATGCGATGTTCCATTTATTGATACTTATGCAACATCTTTCATATAACCGTCAGAGCCAGGTTTGTGTTGCCCGTGCTTTTCTAGTCTTTCCTTAGTTACCTTCAATGTGTCGGGAAGCCTACGAAAAGTTTGAAATATGTTAGATTATGTAAATATAAAGAGTAATTAGTACATAATTAAATTGTTAATAGTATCGCATACCTTCCTTCTCTCGGTTGTGTATGTCCTTTTCTCTTTTCAGCTTTCTCCTTTCCATCCAAAGCTAGTTCCTTCCACTCCCTCTTTGGAATCATGGGGGGACACTCGTACTTTTTGTTCTTCCCTAAATTTGTCCTATATTGGTTCCTCACATACTTTAGATATGTGCCAGCTTTCTGAAGGACCTTGGTTTTGTTGAATGCGTCATTTCCAAACAACACAACCAAACGGTTTATGAGTTCATCTTTTAATTGTTGATTATGGGCATTCCACCATGTATGTATGGTGGGCCCGAAGATCTCCAATGTAATATCATTTAGATTTTTATAAAAAACATCATTGCCTGCAAAAACACCATGGGATCATTAGTCCAAAACGAGTGATGAATAAATAAATTACAATTGGACTATATATAATAATAATTTTAAAGTATTTGGAACCTTCTCTATCTTTATGGGAACAAAATCATCAGTCGCCACAAATGTGACCAACAACTTTCCCATACTAGTAATATGGGAAGATCTAGGAAATGTTGCTAAAATATCACCACTAGTGGCCTTTGCATCCCCAGGTACATGTCCTACTGCACAGGTCGGTGCAGTACTCAATGCCTACATGTTGCATGTTGCCAACATTGCACTCGACAATATAGGTGTGGATGATGGGGTCAGATGAGGTGGTGTATGCATAGGAACATGGACAACACCTGAAGAATAAAACATTAAATATACAATACATTAAATATATGAGCAATAACATATTAACAGAAGGATAGGTACATGTAAAAATATAAGTTGGTGTATGCATAGAACATGGTCATCACCTGAACTACCTGGAGTACCTTGATCATGGCCACCAGCTTCATGAGGACGCAGAAATTCCTATAAAAACAACACGTACATATTTTAGTTCATGACATAAAAGAGTATAAAATATAAACCATGAATGAACTTATGTTATAATTAAAAATTTCATGACTGCTACTTGCAAGTTTTGTGCTCTCTCTGTCAATTATTTCACCATCTCTTTTATCTCATCCATTTGAGGGACTATGAATAACAATTTCAGCAGGGTTTGTGGAATATGTGATGTCATCATAGCATAATAGTGAGTCCACCTCTATATCAATTCTCTTAGCCACTGCAGATGCCTTTCCTTGAACATCCATCTGTGACAAGAATATTACTAACATTATCAAAATTAATCCAAAACCCTAAAGAAAAGAACATAATAATATAACATTTTGCTTGTATCTAATTTGTACAATTACAATGAGGTTTGCCTACTAGGTAGAAGTTCCTGGAGCTGCATCTTGGTCTTTGCTATGTGTCGGATCAATGTTGCGTTGTGACAAAAATTAAATATAAAAAAACATTAGCGAAATGAAACCAATAGACTTACCAAAAAAACATAATAATGAAATGGTATATTGGAGTCATTAATTGGAGGTTGGTTTAAATGGTATATAGTACGTGCCACCCCCATGATAGTAACTTTATTTGTATCTATGTAATTCAACTTGTAATCGATTAGCATCTCTTCCCCTGCACTTATTGATTTTATCGCCATACGAATACACAGTTTCCCTCGTGCACCTCGAATATGCAATTGGTTTGCCTTTTAGTTGACCCAGGTCGCTGTTTATAAAACCTGCAATATTCCTGTTGCTTTTGGCCTTCCGTCAATGTACATAGCCACTCTTTTACTTTGATCATTATCTTTTAGCTGTATATAATTTGTTGATAGTGCATACCTATGCATACTTCGTGTATATCGAACCAACTACATCTAATTTTTGTAATTGTAACAAGGTCCAACATACTCCATCAATTCAGCAACTTTGTTGTAATAGACCTTTATGTCGTCCATGGAAAATAGGCCCAAACCATGTAATGATGATGGTGCTATGCGATATTTCCTCTCGTTAACACAAAAATCAATGTTTATTGGAGGAAGCTCCTTGGGTACCCATTGTTTCAGTAGATGTTTGTACCTCAAGGGCACCTCGATGTCACCTATGCTCACATCATCACAAGAACATGACCCCCCTTGAGCAAGAAAAAATTCCACACGTTTATGAAGTTTTCTTCTAATCTTTTGACCTCTAGTTGACCTCCCTCTTTTAGACCTACTACATGTCTCGCTTTCCTCTTCTCTTCCTGAATTTCCCTCACTCGAGGAAGACACATCTAACAAATACCTATGTGGTGGTACCTGCACTCCATCAAATGAAAGAGATAGCTGGTAGAGGGTCGATTGTTATTGTGAGAGGAAATAAATTTTAGGATTCCATGGAGAGAGACAACAAGAAATTGTAATAGATGGTTCACCATAGCTTGTTGATTTTTTGTAAATGTTGCAAATAGATTTGAGGGCGGGTTGTCAAAGGTCCATTGCATGGATTGATAAGAATGGCTCATGCTTTTTCCCAAAATTCATCATTGAGGGTAATGTTAATGAAGAAGTCGACCCTAAAGTTGATGTTGAGATTTAAATTCAAATAAGCCCAACTGGGGCCTCAAGTATTGATAATTGTATTAGAGTTGCTACTAATGTGGAGGTTTCAAAAACTGAGCAAGTTTGTTTTCCTGGTAATTTTGGAGTTTCAATAACTCATAAAAATAGTCTTCCTCTTCACTTAAATCATATAGGAGGGCCAAGAAAGTGGAATGAGATATACCATGTGGATGTCAAGGTGGTTTAGGTGAGAAAAAAAATCAAAGTTTTGACAAAATATAGTTGCTAAAACCTGGCTTATTATTAAACCACTCCAAGATGGGTGCAAGGAGAAAGCAAACAAATAATAAATGGTTTCTATAGGGTGTATTGACTTATACCTGTCGACCCATGAGAAGAATCATCGCCTTGCCTTTATGTAGACTATGCAGGATCCTCGTCAAATGAGTTCAGGTTCCTGCATATGTAATTCATTTACCTAATGTTAGCTTACATCTTATATGAAGGTCAATCATAATCAGATTTACATGTGTCACATGATACGTATGCTAAAAATTATATAGTAGAAAACATGAATAGATTTATTTCTTGTTACAAAATGCAGTCATCATAGTTTATACAAATACTAGAATGAATGGTAAAGGGTATTCTTCAGGACTATAAAAAATCAATCATTTCATCACACTACACAATACACAATTAGGGGTAGGTAAAAGTAACTTTTTTACTAATTAGAATCAGGTACATACAACTAAATACATGTTTGTCTTAAGCATTTTATCAAACGGTTTACTACCTTGCATAGACAAGGCAACAAACTGTTTGAAAAAATGTCTCAAAGAAATGTGCTCTCATGGCGATGGAATGACATGACAATCCATAGTAATTTGACTATCGTGACATTCCATCACCATGAGACCACATTTCTTTAAGGCATTTTTTCTGACAGTTCACTGCCTTGTCTTTGTTACCACATTTTTCATACATTGCTTATATTGGTCAAATAGTGCAAAACATATATTCAAAATAGCTTGGCAATGTTCATTCAAATCACAAATTCTCTAATTACATATAGAAATGTTTAATATCCCATAGGTCAATTTTGATTTTTATATATAATTACATATAGAAATATAGAATATCCCATATAATGTCCCATACCTTGGCAATGTTTACTTATAATTTCATATGAAAATGTTTAATATCCCATAGGTCAATTTTAATTTCATCGTAGGCACAACATTCTCGTCGAGGCCTATGTTAGGCATTATATGAGATATTATAATTAAATCCCATATAATATCCCATTTAAATATAATTACCATGCAAAGCAAAAGTAATTTCTATGCAATTGAAATATCTTATTTACATATAATTATAATATACCATAGGTCAATTTAAATTTCAAATTACTCTTCAAAGCAAAAGACTTTGAAAAACTTCATTCCCGAAAGGCAAAGCAGAAGACCATTGGTGCGCGCAGGAGATGAGATTCAATATAATATCCCATACCCTTGCAATGTTTACTTATAATTTCTTATAGAAATGTTTAATATCCCATGGGTCAATTTTAATTTTTACGCATAATTATAATATCCCATATAATATCCCATTTACTTATAATTACTATGCAAAGCAAAAGACATATGTCTATGAAATTGAAATATCCCATTTACATATAATTATAATATCCCATATAATTACATGTAGAAATGTATAATTATAATATATGTAATATTATATGGGATATTATATGGGATATTTCAATTTCATAGACATATGTAAATGGGATATTATATGGGATATTTCAATTTCATAGACATATGTGAATGGGATATTATATGTGATGTTTCAATTTCATAGACATATGTAAATGGGATATTATATGGGATATTTCAATTTCATAGACATATGTAAATGGGATATTATAATTATATGTAAATGGGATATTATAATTATAAGTAAATGGGATATTATATGAGATATTATAATTATATGTAAATAGGATATTTCAAAATACAAGAAGAGATTTTACTTTGTATAGTAATTATAAGTAAATGGGATATTATAATTATATGTAAATGGGATATTTTTATTTCAATTTTTACATATAATTATAATATCCCATATAATATCACATTTACTTATAATTACTATGCAAAGCAAAAGACATGTGTCTATGAAATTGAAATATCCCATTTACATATAATTATAATATCTCATATAATTACATATAGAAATGTATAAGTGAAAGCCATTTTGAAGTGATGCAAGAATTTCATTGTGATTGAGACAAGGAGTTTTGTAGGGTTAATTCAATATTTTAGAAACCTTTTCAAGTCATATTCCACAATTGAAATATACTAAAATTGATTGATATTCTTCAATTAGTTATTAACAAGTTCTTATTTATTTTCCTCATTAGATGATTAATTTCATTTTTCATAGTAATATAAATAGCACCCTTTTGAAAGAGTACAAATCTTCATTATTTATGTCATTTGAAAGGGAGATCAAAAGTTAAGAGACAAATGGTAAAAGTGAAAGCCATTTTGAAGTGATGCAAGAATTTCAGTGTGATTGAGACAATCATACACTATGCAAAGATAGTCATACCCTTGGACTTCTAGGATAGTCATACCCTTAGACTTATAGGACACTATTTCATTGCCATTTTGAAGTGATGCAACTTATAGGATAGTCATACACTATGCAAGGACAGTCATACCCTTAGACTTCTAGGATAGTCATACCCTTTGACTTCTAGGACACTATTTCATTGCCATTTTGAAGTGATGCAACTTCTAGGTCAGTCATACACTATGCAAGGATAGTCATGCCCTTAGACTTCTCCACTCTTATCATTGCCTTAGGGACTTATAGAAATTTGATAGTAGTTACCCAAACTTCTTCACCAACACTAATCATCCAGCCAATCAAGAATGAATCTTGCAGATATAAGTTCCTTATAACCTGTCAACAAGGATAGCCACTATCATTTGTAGGATAGTCAAAGGTCTTTGATTTTGGGGTTTTTTACTTGCCTTACCCAACCTTGGAACTCTCCAATAACCTTTATTCACTCTCCTTCCTTCCCCTAATCCTCTTACTCAATGACTCCTTTGTATAAGCTTCATCATTAACCACTCCTTACTGCTATATTTTGACAAAGACACATTTTTAGTCATAAACCATTTTTTGAGCACGTGCCAACATTTCTTTGAGACCCCGCAGACAATATTATAAGAAATAACACAATATGATACAAATATTTCCTCATTGGTGTGATCAATCAATCAGGAACTAATTCAAAATACATTTTATTTGGCCACTGATTACCCTAATGAGGGTTTTGACTGTGATTCACAAGAATGAATCGATCTTCTTCTATACACAACCAAAATAGATTGTAACTACCTTCAACTTGATTTGGAACCAACTTTACATCATTTTATTATAAAATGCAACTTTTGCATGACAACATTTTTTCTCAACTTTGACTATTTTGCACAAAATCCCACCTAGACCAAACCTAGACCTCAAATGACTCAAAATGGATCCAAATAGGTCCAATTATATCATAAATAGCCTTTTACATCCTAATATCCCTTTACAAGACTCATTTACTTATACCACAAACCATCTTGAGTGTTCAAGGATTGGGAAACATTGATTGTCAAGAGAGTGTATAAGTGTCTTGTTTTCATTCCCATATGTGTTTCCAAGAAAGGGTCTTGAGTTTCATAATGACTATCCTAAATGTGGATGTGTGTTGAGCCAATGGAATGTGGTTTGGCAACCGGGTGTTGTGAGAACTTGAGGGGTGTGTGAAGGTATTGGGTCTTGTGTTTAGTCATGGAAGTGAGGTACATGGTGTTTATCAAGCCTCGAGGTGGTTGTAGATGCACGAGTTTGTGAATACTATTAAGGAAGGGTGTTGATGAATTAGGATCTCATTCTGATAAATTTTGATTTTCCTAACAATAAATGGATCTCAGTCTGATAAATTTTGATGTTAGCTAATCTTTGATCTCAGAGTTAGACAACTATTTGATGTATTTGGTGACTGCCCTTTTAAAAAGTTAAATGAATATTTTCCTATGTAATCAGCAAAATGATTATAAACAACAAAAAACTATTTCCTACAATTCATGGGTTAAACTCCTTGACTCAATCACAATGAAAGTCATGGATAACTTCAAAAATGGCTTCCACTTTTAGTAAATTCCTAACAATAGTTGGATTTGTGTTTGATCCAAGACTTTCATTGTGATTGAAAACATTAATAAAAGAAGAAGAGAAATATTGTTGAAATTTATCTAACTATACAACTGTTGGCATTTTGATAATGTTTTGATTGTCATTGATGGACACACACTTTCTTGATGTATGAGTTATGCTCAACCAGTAATTGTTCCAACCGGTATTGTGTATTATTGAATGTATAGTCTTTAGACTATTGGTAATTTGCAAAAGATGGTTTACCGGTCACAGATTGACTGAAGATCCCAAGCAGTATGGAGACCCCAAGCGGTTCAAGGATCTCAAGTAGTACGAAGGACCCAAGTGGTAGTTAACTTTTGATCGGAACACTATGATCTTCCTGTCTTCATTTTTGATAACTAGTAATCGGTATATTGTATTAACCGGTATATATCTATGATGAGTTACCAATTGGTATTATTGTAATGTGTGATGAGTTATCATCCACCGACACTTTGGCGGTGTGTTTGTGCCATGTTACCAAATGTGTCTAGATGCACTGTACCTAGGAACTTGTAGTCTAATTCTATTGGACCAACATGAAATCAGATTCCTTTATAAGGACATCATGTCTAGGGTTCGCATGTGTGAGTTATAGAATAGAAAAGGTTATGTGCGATCATCGTAGAAAAGATTAGGTCTTTGTGAAGAGATAGAGTGTGGAGATATTGAAGACTGAAGTAATGTGGAAATACATTAACAAGGAGTTGTTAAGGATCTAATTAAGCATATTGTGCTAGCATCTAGATCATTCACTTGTTGATTACTCACATCTTCGACAAGTCTAAAACCCTTAACAGGGTAGGCCTAGCAAAACCTTTGTAAATCCTCTAACAAGGTGGTTCACAACTGTGGATCTAAAATCCTTTAACAAGGTAGTCTTTAACAAGACTTGTCTCCTAACAAAGATCTAGATTCCTAACAGGATCTGTTCTAGTGAAGAACATTGTATGACCTTAACCGATCCAGTTACTATTCTGCAGATAGTTACTTGTGAGTTTCTGCTCACCATGGTTTTTCCCATTTGGGTTGCCACATCAAATATCTTGTGTTATGGTGATTGTTCTCTTATGGGTGAATGCTTTGTTTGTTATTTGGTTTGCATTTATCCTTATCGGTTTATTAGTGAATCTTCTGCACTAGTTATTTTCTAAACTGTTTAAAAGTCTGGTTACAATATTTTTTGGCATACTAATTCACCCCCCCCTCTTAGTATTCATCAATTGGTATCAGAGCCAACCTTTCTTTAAGTCTAACCACTTGGAAGGATATATGGGGGAATACAATGTGAGGGAACTTACTCATCGTGTCACTCAGACTGAGAAAGCCTATGATGAACTCAAGTCAAGTATAAAGCCTCTTTGGCCAAGAGAAGAGAGCATGCTATGAAACTGATGGAACTCACTGAAAATAGCTCTTCTGATGAAGCAGACATGGATGCTCTAGTTGAAGAAGTTTAAAAACTGAATGAATCTAAAGCCAACCTAAGAAGAGAGTTGGAAGGACTGACTATCAGAATGTGTCAAGAGCTTGAGAACAGAAGGAAAGCTGAAGATCTGGTAAAAGACAAAGATCATGAGATCTCCAAGGTGAAGCAAGAAATCAATACCCTTATCGCTCATCTCCAGGAGAGTAAAGTGGAAAAAGAATAAATGCAAGGTGAACTAAACATGGCTATTTCTAAGAATGCAACCTTGATGGAATCCAATGCTTCTATTTCCAAGGAACTTACTAAGTCAAAGGAAATACATGCCAAATTCAATCAGAGTACTGCTAAGCTAGAGCAAAAGCTAGAATTGGCAAAGCCAATAAAGAATACCACTAGACTTGGTTTCTCTGGGTATGAGGAAGGTGAGACTTTTGGAACAAAAGCTGAAGCAACCGACATCCAAGGATAAAGGTAAACAAAAATTTAAACCTGTTTGCTTTAATTATCTCAAAGGACATACTACCAATATGTGTAGAAGCAAGGCCTACAACAATTTTCCTTATTTTCAAAACAATATGCCTAGATCCAATAGATTCAATGGAAACTATTATGCATGCAACAAGTTTGGGCATAGAGAATTTGAATGCAAGTCAGTTTTGCACAACACTAGGAGATATCCTCCAAGGACTCAAGGAGTTATTCTGGAACTTCCTGTGAACCGAAATTGCAATAGGTACAATACCTATGACCATCGGTTAGTTGGTTATCAAGCAGCAACTAGTTGGAGAGCAACTTGTTTGAACTATCATGGTAGCGGTCACACTGCTGCAACATGCAGAAGGAAGAATGGAAGTATGAATAACGGACCATGGAGAACACCTAGAATGGTATGCTATCATTGCAACAAATTGGGACACACTGCCAAAACTTGTAGACTGAGAAAGAACCTATCGAGTGATATACCGATCACTCCAGAAGGGAATATTGATGTTGAAACCGTTCAGGTAGAAATGAATAAAACTTGGAAGAAGAAATCAGAAGAAGAGTCATAGGATGAACCTGTTTCTGCACCTAGTGTGGAAGTCTCTGAACCGACAAATTGAGCTTCAGAAAAGCTTAGGGGGAACATATCAGTGAAATATTTTGAACCCCCAGTTTATATCAGTAAAGACATTTACCGGTATATGTTACCTGTCAGTCGAAAGAAGGTCTGAAGCGGTAAAAGGCAAAATTAGGGTTTGTACCCTAGCAATGATGCATTTATTATGGTTGGTGAGAGTTTGTTTAAAAGGGGTTTTCATCGTCATTTTCACTTATCTATTTTTGAAAGAAGAATCTTCGAGAGCAAAGCAACCAGAACAGTTTGTTTAACATTTGGAGAAATCATGTGCGAAATCTTACAATCATCTTCAAGCAATCAGTGAAGAACACTAAGCGGTGAACTAGCAACCGAAGTGGTGTACTATGCGCGATATTGGAAAACCTAAATTTCAGATTGTAAAGGTATTTTTTGAAATTCTTTCTTATCATTTGGTTATGGCTTCGGCATCACATTCTAGTTATAGTGCACCTGTAGATACACCTGAGTTTCTTCAAAAGAAAATGATATACAATGCCCTATCTCAAATTCCTACCGGAGTTATTATCGAGGAAGATATTTCAGGGTATATAGACTGTAAGTTGGAAGACCTAGGATCCCTAGTAATTCACTCCCAGCTAAGTCTATTCTATGGAGATGACAAGAAGATCAAAACCAGAGTATAGCATGCTCAAGAAGATGAAACTACACAATGCAGTATACTTTTGGGAAGAATTTATAGAAGAACATATTTTCATTATCCTCAACAAAGTGCATGGTGACAAGATGTATCTCAAGTGGACCCATGACATCACACCGGAAGTGGTTCATGTCATCACCAGATTCTGCAATGTTGGAGAAGTACCAGCTCTACGGAAGGTCACCAAAACTAAAATGACAAAGCTCACCAGTTCTGTGAGTGACCAACGGGCAATGACCGTCAACACCACTAAAGATGATCTAGTAAAATATGCTTGCATGGTGATTGGTTATAGGATATTTTATGCCAGTAGAATGAATTATGTCCCTGCTGCTATGGTAAATGCTGCTTATAGGATGATCAAGGAAGATACTAAATTTGACCTATGTACCTATTTACAGAAGTAATTGTTGGTGAATCTGAAATCCATCAAACAAGACAAATCACTGAGGTTCAAGTTTGGCCAACTTCTGGTTGGTCTATTCTTCTATTTTCAAGGTTATTTCCCTGGAATTGGTGATGTTCAATGGTCTATTGACCTTCCGGTTTCTAGACAGATTAAGGAGAGTCTACAAGCAGTGGGAACTACATATCCTGAGGTTCTAGGTAAGTATTTTGATGAATTCAAACAAAAGATGAACTAGAGAATGAGGATATCTGGTGATATAGTGAAGAAGTATAAAGATGACATCTGCTTCAGAATAAGGACAAATGACTTCATAATAGAAGCTGTGGAACCTAGAAAGAAAGTAGTTGGCCCTATGGGGTATGAAGTGGTGAATGACATATTGATCGAGTATGCCTCTACCCTATTTGCCTCACCACTGGATGCAAAGAAGAAAAGAACCGATACCTACTTGGAGAGGGTCACATTGATAGAGGAACCGAAGCAGAAAAAGGGCAAAGCAGTGCCATCGGTATCTACACCGGTTACATCTGCCAGTCTGAAAGTGACCAAGCGATCACCAACCAAAAAGAAACCTAGGATTATTCTGGCAAAAGTATTCAAGAGGAAGCGGAAAACCAGGAATCACTCACCGGAGTCAGAGGACACTGAACCAAAGGTTGAAATAAAGAAGTCAAGGCAATCAAGCAAAAAGCCGAAGTCTGCCGATAATGCACTAGCAACTTCTACACCAGTAAATATAGATATTACCTCTTATAAACCAATGACACATTGTCAGAGGACAATAAAGAATATTAGGAGGAAAGTTCTTGATGATTTAAAGGAATATTTTGATGACTTTAATGATAGTGAGAAAGAGGAGGTAGAACAGGAGGTCATTAAATATTTATGTATTAATGATCGGTAGCCTTCTTAGATTAAATCTGTTACTCCAAATTCTTTGTATAATTCTTTGGATAATAAATGGCGCATTACCATTGAAAGAGAAGAAGAGATTAGGGAGAAACTTTTCGCACATTACTTTCCTGATGCTTCAAATTCTAAGTCATTTGAAATTATGGATAAGAACAAAGGAATCTTCTTTATGAGAAGGAGGTGACTCAGGTTACTAGAAGGTAAAACTTCTGAAGTAGAAAAGGACACACACATACATGTTAAAGATATTTTTGAAATACAAAGTATATGAAGCCACTAGGAAGTCTGATCAAGAACTTGACCTATCTTCAGGCAAACAGGATGAGGTATTTGACACTTAAGGTGAAAGAGTGATAGAACAAATTGACCCTATTGATGTTGATGCATTAGATAATGAGGATGTCACTCCTAACAAAGAGAAAGCAGAGAAAGAGCAAGAGGAAAAGAAAAAGCAAGAAGAAGATAAGAGAAAAGAAGAAGAGAAGAAGAGAGAAGAAGATAAGAGAAAAGAAAAAGAGAAGAAGAAAGAAGAAGACAAGACAAAGGAAGAAGAAAAGAAGGAGGAAGAGAAGAAAAAGTAGGAAGAGGATAAGAAGAAGGAAGAAATGGAGAATAAACAAGAAGAGGAGAAAAAGAAAGAGTTGGAGAAGAAGAAAGAAGAAGAAAATAAAAGAGTGGAAGAGGAGAAGGAAGCAGAGAAGAGAAAACAAGTGGAGATAAAGACCAAAGGAGGGCAAAATCCTAAGGCAACCGGTGATCAGACCAAGTAGGTTGATTCCACCAGTCTTATTGATCTAACTCTTGCATGTTTGACTCAATCAACAGATGAGTCTGAGCTACTTCAAGGCATCAAACTTGCATAGGAGAGACTGGAAGAATTGCAGAAGAAGAAAGAATAGGATGTCATACAAATTGCAGTTGACACCCTTACCAGTCTAATTCCTGGTACTTACCTCCCCAATACCCACTCCTCTCTATCAAAGCTCAAACTTCTTTGTACCATTGTAGAGGACCAGGTACAATGCTTGGAAGATGTTGCTCAAGCAACTGCAAGAAAGAACCATGAAAAGGCACTCAATATTGCCTTAGTCAAGCAAATGAATGAACTCAAGACACAACTACTGAAGTAGCATAATGATATCAATGTTGCTATGGGTGAGGGTAAATTACTTTTGAGTAAAATCTGCCAACCCCATCTATTTTGTGAAGATGTACTCAAACAGAAAGCTCAACTCCAATCGGAGTTACAGGAATATATCAGCAACTTCAAGATGCCCTATGATTTATTCACTGCCTATGGACAAACTGTTCATCATTTTCAGCATCAGACTGCCAAGATGGACTTAGAGATCAGCAACCAGACTCAAGATTTGCAAGAGATTCAACTGCTCCTATTGCCAAAACTGTAGGTTCTTCAGAGATGTTTTCTCAACTTGGAAGCTATCACGGTAACTCAGGAGATGAGTACCATCGATGCAATGGAAGAATTGGCATTCCAAATGAAGACTGAAAGTGAGGTTGCTACCTCATTACTTGAGTCATGGACATTGGACATGAAAACTTTTGTGCAGAACTTTAAATCTGTTTTTGATAAATTTCATTCCTTATTGTCATGAACATCTACTCTATTTTATTTTATAAGGAAAAAGGTGTTATTTTGTATTACTTTGTCATTGTTAGCAAAGGGGGAGTAATGTACATCAAAATTTTGGTAAATGTTTATGCACTTACTTTTAATTTTTGCAAAGGGAGTAGTGTATATGTTTAGGGGGAGTAATTTTGATTATGGCATTTTTTTTTTAAAATCACTTAGATGTCAAAATTTTCCTAAGTGTTGCCATCAATGCCAAAGGGGGATATTGTTGGCATTTTGATTATGTTTTGATTGTCATTAATGGACACACACTTTCTTGATGTATGAGTTATGCTCAACCGGTAATTGTTCCAACCAATATTGTGTATTATTGAATGTATAGTCTTTAGACTATCGGTATTTTGCAGAAGATGGTTTACCAGTCATAGATTGACTGAAGATCCCAAGCGGTATGGAGATCCCAAGCGGTTCAAGGATCTCAAGCGGTACGAAAGAACCAAGCGATAGTTAAATTTTGATCGGAACACTACAATCTTCCAATATTCATTTTTGACAACCAGTAATCGGTATATTGTATTAACCGGTATATATCTATGATGAGTTACCAACCGGTATTACTGTAATGTGTGATGAGTTATCATCCACCGACACTTTGGCCGTGTGTTTGTGCCATGTTACCAAATGTGTCTAGATGCACTGTACCTAGGATCTTGTAGTCTAACTCTATTGGACCGACATGAAATCAGATTCCTTTATAAGGACATCATGTCTAGGGTTTGCATGTGTGAGATATAGAATAGAAAAGGTTATGTGCAATCATCATAGAAAAGATTAGGTTTGTGTGAAGAGATAGAGTGTGGAGATATTGAAGATTGAAGTAATGTTGAAATGCATTAACAAGGAGCTATCAATGATCTAATTAAGCATATTGTGCTAGCATCTAGATCATTCACTTGTTGATTACTCACATCTTCGACAAGTCTGAAACCCTTAACCAGGTAGGCCAGGAAAATCCTTTGTAAATCCTCTAACAAGGTGGTTCACAACTGTGGATCTAAAATCCTTTAACAAGGTAGCCTTTAACCAGACTTATCTCCTAACAGAGATCTAGATTCCTAATAGGATCTGTTCTGGTGAAGAACATTGTATGACCTTAACCGGTTTGGTTACTATTCTACAAATAGTTACTTGTGAGTTTCTTCTCACTGTGGTTTTTCCCATTTGGGTTTCCGCATCAAATATATTGTGTTATGGTGATTGTTCTCTTGTGCGTGAATTCTTTGTTTGTTATTTGGTTTGCATTTATCCTAACCGGTTTATTAGTGAATCTGTTGCACCGGTTATTTGCTAAATTGTTTAAAAGTTTGCTTATAGTATTTTTTGGCATACTAATTCACCCCCCCTCTTAGTATTCATCAACAACTATTATATCCTTGGTTCATTTTTTGGTATATGAGAAGAATCCATGGATTTGACATAGGTCTATAATAATGTTATTTCTCAGGGGTATGGCTAAAGCCCATGAGGCTCCATGACGCCATTACAATAGGGTGGAGAGAAAGCCTTTGTTAGATTTTTAAATGATGGTCATATGTTTGTGTTGAAATTGCAAAATGAAAAAAATACCTTATGAATTTTCATTGAGAAATTATCTAGTAATAGAATTTATTCTGCTTTTCTAGTAATACATTATGATTAGATATATTTTCTACTATCTAGTAATAGAATTTTCGCTAATAGATTTTTTCTTGCTATCTAGTAATACTTTATGATTAGATATTTTTCCATTAGCTATCTTATTAAATAGGTGTTTTCAGCTATCTTAATGGATTCCTTAGGTTTTCTTCTCATTTGACATATTTAGATATTTTGGCCTTAACATGCATCATTAGGGTTTTAGGTTTAGATTATCCAATCACATAGGGTAATTTTTAGCACAAGGGAACAAGTAAATATGATTATGTTTGAAATTCACATAAGATGAAGCTAAGTGATTGCTCACCTCTAAACTGATTAGCTAAGTGATTGATCTAAACTATCCCTCACTCAACAAATGATGGTTGGGTCCTCCATTCACCGTTGTCTCTCACCCTGTGAATCTCCTCTCCTGCACGTGGGAATGAAATCTTCTAGCAATAAGGATAAAGGTATAAGGTGGGATATTCAAATGTAATATCTATGAAGGAGCAATCATGAAACAAAATTTAAAACAATATAAGTACAAAAAGACAACTTGGAGCAAACAAAACATAGGTACCCTTCAAAGTAAGAGTAACCTTATGTCTAATTGATTTCAAAACAAAACAGTCTTAAATAGAACTTGCCTTACCCAACCTTGTAACTATTCAATAACCTTTATTCACTCTCCTTCCTTCCCCTCAAATTACTCACAAGTATATATGGATATTATTTTATTGAACAAAAATAAATCACATTAGAAAAATTGGAATCAAAATAGAGGATAAAATCCTCAATAGGCTGCAACACATTTCAACCTATTTCCTCTAGTATTTAGAGCCGTACGCTTTATTGCACCTTCAAATATACTTCTATTTTCTAGTTTCCCTCCTTTTATCATGACTTACCACTTCCACTACCAAAAAATGCTCAAAAAATTGTCATTATAACCTCTTTGCGACTTTAAGAAAAAAATTAAAATTTGTAAATCTTGCCCAAAAATAGCCTAACTTTTAGGAACCATAAATTTTGATTTAGGAACCTAATTGAGCCTTTTTTTAACTAAATATATTTGAGTAATCTACATGCATCATTCACTTTCAAGGCCTCACAACATCGTTTGTAGCATGAAAACCCAATTTTAAAGAAATTTTTGAGAAATTTTAAAGCTTAAGTCTTTATTATCTTATCACCTAGACCTAGTCTTGTCTTGAAAATCACCCAAAATGTACAAAATTCAATTTTGGAGCTTTTAGAGAAATTCCAAGGTCTTGCATACCCATACACAAACTTAATAGAAAAAGAGGTCATGCTAATTTTGACCCTTTTTGAAAATTTGGAAGTTCCACTTGAGTTTGCTAATTTCCACTTGAGTTTGAAAAAGTGGCTCATATCTCCACCTTGGTTGGAGTGAATAAAGGTCATGCCTTGAATTTAAGTAAAGAACAAAAAAAATTATAGCCTTTTAAAATGGTATAAATGTAATTATTTAGTCACATATAACAATATTTGAATTTAAGTAAAGAACAAAAAAAATTATAGCCTTTTAAAATGGTATAAATGTAATTATTTAGTCACATATAACAATATTTCTCTAACACAGCGGAGGGAACAGCATTTGCAGTGGGAAATTTGAAATCGAGAAATGGAGGGAATAGTGATGCTGGATCCTCTGGTTTTGATTCCACTACAGCTCAAGGACAAGCATCTGATGATGAGGATGGAAGACAGGATGGGGACCCACAAACACGGGACCCTCCTCCCGATCCCAAAAAACTTAAAAGATTCTCAAGATTCAAGCCCCAAGGCGGTGAAGATTGACTCAGAAAATATCAAGAAGGGGCAAATGCCTAAACCCTAGAATAGCCTCTTCGCAAGACAAGCATCTGGTAAACCGACTGGTAAATCTTCTTTCCCCTTTGTGAAGGATATATCAGATAATAGATCAGGTAAACTTGCGATTGAGATTCCTGATTTAGTTATTAATCATAGCATCTCTTTAATGACTCTCTCTCTGGTGGGGAAATTTGTTGGACCTCGACCTAATATTGAGGATGTTAGGTCCTTTGTTAAGAGAAAATGGAGAATGAAAGGACAGGTTGAAGTCTCTGCCCTGCCTAGAGGTTTTTTTGTGTTCTCTTTCTCATGTGGGGAACATTTGGAAGTGGTGTTAAGTGGTGGCCCCAGGATGTTTGGTAAATCCTCTCTTTCTGTTAGAAAATGGGCCCCTAATATGGAACTCAATGATTCTTTCTTTGAATCTATTCCAGTGTGGGTTAGGTTGCCTAGGCTGCCATTGGAATACTGGGTGGAGGATGTTTTCTCAGGAATCACGAACTCCTTTGGGGAGCTTGTTGCGATAGACCCAATGACAGCAGCTCGCAAGAGATTGGTGTATGCGCACATTTGCGTCAACATATCACAGAATATGGACCTCCCAAGTACTATTGACATAAAATCCAAACTTGGGTTATGGGAACAAGCCATTGAATTTGAATCTCTCCCATTTGTGTGCTTCTCTTACAAAAAAGTAGGTCACTAGGCTAAGGATTGCCCCAGCCACCCTAAAAGACCTGTGATGAAAGAAAAAAATATTCACAAACCGGTTTGGAAAGAAAATAATAATAACAAAGACTACAACAAGTTAGAAGAAAAAAGTGGAAACTTGGTGAATATACCAGAACACCTGAAAGCAGATAGCACTGACCCTCCTGAAGACCCCCCCCTGAAGGGGAATAAAAAGAATGAAACCAAGGAGTTTGAGATCAAAATAGGCAATACCTTTGAGGCTCTACAGTCATAGGCGAAGGAGAATGAAATCAGTGAAGAGACACTTGAAGATAGTGAGGTTGAGGATATCACTGACTTTCATCTTGAGGATCTTCATGAACCTATATCAAAAAAAGATGAACCCTGTTTAGAGGAAGAGATTCAAGAACATGAAATAAAATTAGGAAGGAGTAACAAGTTTGGGTCACCGCAAGCAAACTTAAATGCCTTATTCCAGAATATAGAAGTCGATATGACCACTTCATTCTAGAAAAGAGAAGATCTATGGAGCAACATGCAAGATGAATCTAGAGCAGAACAACAAGAAGAAAACACAACAGGAAAAGGAAAGAAAATTAAAACCAAGAAGGTAGGAGGCCCTAATGGAGTAAAAACTAGAACCAGATCTAAGGCTGATTTTGGGGCCTCAATATCCCCACCAAGATGCAAAACTATGAAATGGCATAGGGACTAGGAGAGAAAGCAAAATATAGCTGATGGAAGGCAATGAACTATCAAGGAATCCTACCCTCAGGCTTCCAAATGAAAGTAATATCTTGGAACATCAGAGGCCTAAATGCTCTCAATAAACAGGATATATTAAGGAACCTCATTCGAGATCAAAATCCGGATATTATCCTAGTTCAGGAAACTAAAATGAGTAAAGAGAAAGTGGAGAAATTAAAATTTTTCAAAAATGGAGGGGTTTGTGGTAGTAGCTCGAATGGAGCCTTAGGAGGGGTTGCTATATTCTGGAATAAAAGCACTACCTCTGGAGATATGATTAATGTTGATGGCAATATTTTATCCCTAAAAGCTAAAAGCATCTTTGATGGTAAGGAATTTGTTATCACTAATATCTATGCCCCTAACTCCAAATCTGCTAGAAGTAAATTTTGGAATAAAGTTCAACATAAAAGGAAAAAATTCCCTCTGTACAGCTAGGTTGTGATGGGAGATTTCAATACTCCTCTGCAAGACATTGAAAAATTTGGAGGTAGTCAAGCTCAACCAGACAGCAGATCTGACCTAATGGACTTCATTAATGACAATGCTCTCATTGATTTGGATCTCAACGGGGCTTCCTACACTTGGTCTAACCGAAGAGATGGTGAAGATCTCATCCAGGTAAAACTTGATAGATCCCTTCTCTCTAATGACTGGATTCTTTCTCATAGATGCTCCCTTTCTGTTATTAATAGAATTGGGCCAGATCATTATCCCATCTCTTTTGTTGCTGAGAATTTTAAGAATAATCAGAGATTCCCTTTTCATTTAGAAAAGATGTGGACCTCACACCCTAATCTTGAAAATTCTATTGCTAACTGGTGGAATCTTGATGTTAATGGAACTGCCATGTATAAAGTTGCCAAAAAACTTAAAAACATCAAAACCAACATTAAGACCTAGAACAAGAAGGTCTTTGGTGATATCTTTGTTTCAAAGAAAAAATTAAAGGAGGAACTAGACCAGATACAAAATTCAATCCAGAAAGAAGGCTACAAAAAGTATTCCAAAGCCATGGAAGATGAGTTTCTAGTCAATATCCACAACATTATTTATAGGGAAGAAATCTATTGGAGGCAAAGATCTAGGGCTATATGGTGTTAGTGTAGTTTTTTTTATTTTCCTTATGTTAGGGGGTATTTATTTTTCCTACACATATATTATTAAGCTTGCTTAGGTTATTAGGTGTGGTTAATATGAGGACACGTGGCGGAATACATTAGCTACATGTGTAACTCTCCACCTCACATGGGTAGTTGAGTTACACACCCTCTTTTGGCTTGTTGTGCCACCTCTCATAACCACTATTTTGTCATTTCCTAAGTGGGTTATGGGGTAGTTGGGTTTCTCATCCTCTTTTGGCCTTATGTGCCACCTCTTATAACTCCTTTTTTGTTTTCATGTAAGGAGGTTATGCCACATGTTTTGGCATTTACCAAGTAGGTAAAAACCTCCCACCTTTTATGGGGTAGTAGGTAAAACCTCCCACTTTTTATGGAGGTGGGAGTTAATGCACCACTTGGTTGTATATGCTATTATTTTTCTATATAATAAGCAATATACTCTCACCTTCACAAGTTAAGTGAAGTGATAGCTCGGTGAGAGTCTTCTCTAAATTCTCTTCTTTATCTCTATTTTTCTCTCATATCAGATTTATCTTCATTCAGCTATTTTGATCTTCGATCATCCGTTGCTTGGAGTTGCATGTGATCTATGACCGACATCAGATCCTGGCTCAATTCTTGCTTCTCACAGAATTTAACATGGTATCAGAGCCGTGTTGTCTGGTATAGCTCATTGCTTTTCTGATTTATTTGAGAGATTTGAGATTGTTAGATAGCTAATATTTTTCTTAAAAACCAAGTATGCTCTTCTCCTGCATTTTCGTGTGATCTAGAGAATCAGAACAGTTTAAAGGAAAATAAGCTTCTAGTTAAATCTGGTTTTATATATGTGTTCTTTGAGATCTGGGTGATTGCAGCATTTTTGGTAATATTGGAGGCTTCTTTAGCATTTCCAGAGTGTCCAGAAGGCTTGTGAAAATCATAAGTGACTTTTATTTCACCAAATTCAGAGTTTGGAGAACACAGTAAAAAAAATCAGAGTACTTGACGGAAAGCTGGAAATGAGCACTCTTCATAATTGCAGGTCTTATTGAAATATTCTACCCTTCTTTTTTAGATATTGCAAGTTGAATCAGCTGCATGTTTTTTTTCCCTTCTAGAGATCATATCTTTCTTCTCACAACTCTATTTTACAAAAACGAATAGTTGTTGGAAAGGTATTAAGATACATTGAGCAGCAATAAGGCTAATTTTTTCAGATTTTGTGTTAAATTTATATGTATTTAAACTTTCTATTTTGGCCATTAAAGCCTTAGAAAGCATTGTAATCTGATAAAAGCCTTGTAAATGCACTAATTATAAAGTGCCAACCTTATAATATTTGGGGGGGGTGATTTCAAAGACTAGTGAAAAGGGGGGGTGTCTCTTGTGTCTTCTTTCTTGCACTCTTCTTGACTCTTTGCAATCTTCTTTTCTGCTATCATGGATGCATCTATAGTTCCACTTTCAACACCATATAATTACTTTGAATGGAAATCTAAGATGATAATATATCTGAAAAGACATGGATATCATCGTGTTACTATGGGACTTGAAACTGAACCTCAAGATGTTGCAGAAAAGATTAAATGGTTTAATAAATGTGATGAAGCTTTTGGTACATTGTGCATGTCAGTCTCTCCTGACCTTCTTTTTCACATTGAATCTGCTACTACACCAAATGCAGTATGGACTACTTTGGGAAACCTCTTTGGTAAGCAGGATGAACTAAGAGGTCATCAATTGGAGAATGAACTCATAGGGTTGAATCCAACCAATTTTGATACTATACAAGACTTCTTCACTAAACTTAAGTCTATAAGATTGCAGTTGGAACAGTGTGGAACTAAGAAAGATGATAAGCAATTGATCTTGAGTATTCTTTCTAAGCTTGGTCCTAATTATTCAGTGTTTGTTTCTACATTCTATGCTACCAAATGTGCCCTAGGTACCACATTCAAAATGCCTTCTTTAGATGATTTTGCTGTAGAACTCACTAGGGAGCAGGACAAATTGGTTCAAATGGGTACAATAAAGCCCTCTAAGTCACATGCCTTAGTTGTAAATCAAGGCACAAAAGAACATAAAGGGTCTAGTAAGAAAGATAAGAAACAAAAGAACCAAGGAGAGAAGAAGAAAGATCAGAAATCTGCTACTTCAAAAGCAGACAATGAGACCTCTTCATCAAAAGGTGAACAACCTAAGAAGGAGAAGGTCAAGTGTTGTTATTGTAAGAGGCCTGGTCATGATGAACATAAGTGTTTAAAGAAACAAATTGATCACCTTTCAAATCTTCTTGAAAAGAATAATATCAAGGTTCCTGATTCAGTCAAACAAAGTTCATCGGAAGGATCTTCTAAGGACATAGATAAGAGTAAGGGGAAAGGAAAGGGTAAGGCCCTAGTTGCTATTGCTTCACAACCAAATTCTTGGATAATTGATTCAGGTGCTTCACACCACATGGCTTCTTCAGAAGATGATTTCACATCTTTAGAGCCATGTTCTATGCCTTCCATCCTAATGGGTGATGACACTCCTGTTGAAGTGCATGGGAGAGGGTCTGTTGATGTGGGTGAAGGAACATTTCAAGATGTCCTTTGTGTTCCATCTTTATCAGCTAATCTCCTATCTGTTTATCAGATCACTCACACTGGTTCTGGCAAGCGAGTTGAGTTCACATTAGATGCAGTGGTAATCAGCGAAATGCATAATGGGTCTACTGTTGCTGTGGGAAAAGCAGATCATCATTCTAGATTATATCAGTTTTCTCACTTTGTTCCTGAATCTCCTTCGACAGTTTTACTCACTCATGCAGATGAGGTGAGTTGTTTGTGGCATCAACGGTTTGGCCACTTGAACTACCGTTACTTGCAACAACTCAGTCAACAAGAAATGGTTTCAGGGTTGCCTTCTATTCGATTTTCTGATAGAGTTTGCCAGGGGTGCATTCTTGGTAAGCATCCAAAGGAGAAGTATGATAAAGGTAAAGCTTGGAGAGCTACACAACTATTGGAGTTGGTACATAGTGACTTGGCAGGACCATTTCCACAACCATCTTTCAGCAAGGCTAGATATGTCTTGACATTTATTGATGACTTTTCCAGATATACATGGGTTTACTTTCTCAAACAAAAGTCTGAAGTCTTTGAAAATTTTCTAGATTTCAAAGCTTTTGCAGAGAAACAATCTGGGAAGTTCATCAAGATTCTACGTACAGATAATGGGGGTGAATATGTTAATAATCAGTTTGAACAGTTTTGTGCTTCAGAAGGTATCAACATGCAGCACACAGTTCCATACAGTCCTCAACAAAATGGTGTAGCAGAACGAAAAAATAGGTCCTTGAAGGAGATGGCTAATTGTATGATTCACTCCAAGTCTTTGGCACCTTAGTATTGGGCAGAGGCCATCAACTGTGCGTGTTACATCCAGAATCAAGTTCCTCATAAAGCTGTGAAGGGGGTAACTCCCTTTCAAGCTTGGACTAGTCGAAAACCCATAGTTAAACACTTTAGAGTGTTTGGTTCTCTTGCATGGGCCCACATTCCAGCTGAAAAATGCAAGGCTATGGATCCGCAGAGTAAGCCTTGCATATTTGTTGGATATCCAAATGATGTCAAAGGGTATAGGCTTCTCCATCCCACTACTCATGAGTTGTTCATTGAGAGGAGTGTTCGTTTTGAGGAGAGTTCTTCTAGTTCTTCTCATACCACCTCTCCATCCACTATCACATTGGAGAAATTGCATTATGATGACAGTTCTTCAGAGGATCTTAATCCTCCTAATCTTGATGAGGAGTCTTCTTCCTCTACTTCAGATGGTGACAGTGATGATGAGGATTCACATTCCTCTCATAGTCATCATTCAGAGGCTGATGATTCTCCCCCAGACTCTCCAGCCTCAGTGCCTCTTTGGGCTCGACAAACATTTGAGTCAGCAGGAGATTGGCTTGGTGATCCATTAGATACTAGAAGAACAAGGTCACAATTTCAGCAAGCTCCACATCTCTTCATTGCTTTAGCTTCTGATCCACAGTCCTTTCGAGAAGCTTCAGGTGTTCCTGAGTGGGATGCTGCAATGCAAGAAGAGTTCAATTCCTTGGAAAGGAATCACACATGGGATTTAGTTCCTCTTCCTAAGGGAAGGAAACTTGTTCGATGCAAGTGGATCTATCAAACAAAATTTGCAGCGGATGGGTCAGTTGATAAGTATAAGGCTCGCTTGGTAGCAAAAGGTTTTTCCCAAGTTCCAGGGGTTGATTACTCTGAGACTTTTGCTCCAGTTGCTAAGATGAATTCCATCCGGCTTGTTCTTGCTATAGCTACTGCCCATTGTTGGGAAGTTCATCAGATGGATGTGAAGAGTGCATTTCTTCATGGTGACCTTCAGGAGGAAATCTACATGGAGCAACCACAGGGGTTTGTTCAAGATCCTTCACTTGTGTGTCGACTTCGAAAGTCTCTCTATGGCCTTAAACAGGCTCCTCGAGCTTGGTATACCAAGATGGACTCATTTCTTCTGACAGTTGGTTTCACTCAGTGCCATTCTGATCCGAACGTATACATTCTGCAACAGGATGAAACTCTCACATTTCTGGTTCTCTATGTTGATGACTTGTTACTCACAGGGAGTCACTCATCCACCATCAAAGCTGTGAAAATTGCTCTACATGATAGATTTTTGATGTCAAACTTGGGTCTTCTACATTACTTCTTGGGAATTGAGATCACTCAATCATCTTCAGGAATCTTCCTTGGACAACCCAAGTATGCACTTGATATGCTCTCTAGATTTCACATGGCTGATTGTAAGCCTGCACCTACTCCATTTTTGTCAGGGGTCAAACTTGAGGCTAAGTGCTCTTCACCCTTGGTTGATGGCACTTTATATCGACAGCTTGTTGGAAGCCTCATTTATTTGACTCATACGAGACCCGACATTTCTTATGATGTGGGCATGGTCTCTAGATTCATGCAGGAGCCACATGAGTTGCATTGGAAAGCAGCTAAGCGGATCCTCCACTACATTCAGGGTACTCACAATTATGGAATTCAGTATGTAGCAGGTGTGGATATTGACTTGGTAGGATATACAGATTCAGATTGGGTAGGTGATTCTCAGGATCGCAAGTCTACTTCTGGGTATTGCTTCTCACTTGGTTTTGGTCCAATTTGTTGGTCGAGCAAGAAGCAGTCTGCAATTGCTCTTTCATCGACAGAGGTCGAGTATCGAGGGGCAGTCAATGCCACCACTGAGGCTATTTGGCTTCAAAATATTCTTACTGAGTTTGGTATTCCAGTCAGAAAGCCTACCATCATCTTTTGTGATAATCAGAGTGCTATACAGATCTCAAGAAATCTAGTTCATCATCAGAGGATGAAACACATTGAGATACATATGCACTATATTCGGGAGCTCATTCAGGAAGGCATCATTGATCTTAAGTATTGTTCTACATCGGAGCAAACTGCGGACATCTTCACCAAACCTTTCACTGAAAGCAAGTTCCTTCATTTGCGATCTTTGCTTGGGATGCAAAAGGTGTCTACTTCAGGAGGGGCTTCTTAGTCCTTCATTCTTTCTCTCTCTATTTAGGGGGGTCTATTCCTCTTATGGGGGGGCTTCTTCTTTTGGGGGGGATATTTATGTACATGGGTACCTAACATGGCCTCATTTGCCAGGACCCATCTTTTCACCCACCTAAGCTACGCTTAAGGGGGGGTGTTAGTGTAGTTTTTTTTATTTTCCTTATGTTAGGGGGTATTTATTTTTCCTACACATATATTATTAAGCTTGCTTAGGTTATTAGGTGTGGTTAATATGAGGACACATGGTGGAATACATTAGCTACATGTGTAACTCTCCACCTCACATGGGTAGTTGAGTTACACACCCTCTTTTGGCTTGTTGTGCCACCTCTCATAACCACTATTTTGTCATTTCCTAAGTGGGTTATGGGGTAGTTGGGTTTCTCACCCTCTTTTGGCCTTATGTGCCACCTCTTATAACTCCTTTTTTGTTTTCATGTAAGGAGGTTATGCCACATGTTTTGGCATTTACCAAGTAGGTAAAAACCTCCCACCTTTTATGGGGTAGTAGGTAAAACCTCCCACTTTTTATGGAGGTGGGAGTTAATGCACCTCTTGGTTGTATATGCTATTATTTTTCTATATAATAAGAAATATACTCTCACCTTCACAAGTTAAGTGAAGTGGTAGCTCGGTGAGAGTCTTCTCTAAATTCTCTTCTTTATCTCTATTTTTCTCTCATATCAGATTTATCTTCATTCAGCTATTTTGATCTTCGATCATCCATTGCTTGGAGTTGCATGTGATCTATGA
This sequence comes from Cryptomeria japonica, assembly GCF_030272615.1. Classification (NCBI taxonomy): domain Eukaryota; kingdom Viridiplantae; phylum Streptophyta; class Pinopsida; order Cupressales; family Cupressaceae; genus Cryptomeria; species Cryptomeria japonica. The sequence continues at coordinate 699,625,996 of NC_081414.1, forward strand.
CCGACATCAGATCCTGGCTCAATTCTTGCTTCTCACAGAATTTAACATATGGTTGAAGGCAGGGGACAGAAACACTAAATTTTTCCACATGACTTCTCTAAAACATAAGGCCGCAAATAGAATCACAAGGATGACAATTGAAAACAACACTCTTCTTAATAAGGATGAAATCAGGGATGAAGCTATCAGATTCTTTAAGCAGCTCCTTTCTAGTAACAAGGACATTGATCAGACCCATCAACTCAATTTGGTTAATATTATTCCTAAGGTCATTAACCCTATTTAGAATAAGGCCCTTACTACCATCCCATCTCCTGGAGAAATCAAAAAAGTTGTCTTCTCATTTCAAGGGGATAAAGCTCCAGGCCAGGACGGCTTCCCTATGTTTTTCTTCCAAGAGTTCTGGCATATTGTGGGGGAAGACACGATTAATGCAGTTAAAGAATTTTTTGGATCTAGAAGAATCCTTCAGGAACTTTATTCCACTTTTATAGCCTTAATCCCCAAAGTTGCTAGGGTGGACTCTATGGGAAAATTTAGGCCTATTAGCCTATGCAACTCTTTCTACAAAATTATTTCCAAAGTTTTGACCACTAGAATTTTGGTGGTGCTTCCCTTCATCATATCTAAGGAGCAGAAAGGTTTTGTTCCTGGTAGGCGAATTCTAGACTCAGTCATTCTTGTTCATGAGAACATTCATTCCCTCAGTGCTGCTAAAAAAGAAGGTTTCTTGATAAAGCTAGATTTGGCAAAGGCTTATGATAGAGTTGAGTGGGATGTTCTCTTTAAAATCATGGGGGCTTTTGGTTTTGATGGTAAAGTTATCAAAATAATCAGAGAAATGATCACTACTCCTATGTTTTCTATTCTGATTAATGGATCTCCTACAAACTTTTTTAAAACTTCAAGAAGGCTAAGACAAGAAGATCCCATATCTCCTATCCTTTTTACCATATTGGCTGAAAGTATGATCAAATTGATTCATAAGTTGAAACAAACCAAAACTATCAAAGGTCTTCAACCTTCCTCTGCTAATGTTTTTTGTGCTCATCAACAGTTTGTTGATGACACTATCCTCATGGGATATTCTTTGGTCAAGGAGGCTGATGCCTTCAAAACAACTCTTAACTCCTATGCTTTGGCTACTGGTCAGTAAGTCAATTGGGACAAATCGGCTATGTACTTCCTCAATACTCCGGTCACAAGACAACAGAAAATTGCTAACATTATTGGGTGTAAAGTGGAAATGCTCCCTTCCACCTATCTGGGCCTTCCTTTAGGGCTAGCTCCCCCAAATTCCTTTTGGAATATGCTTATTGATAAAACTACTAAAAGAATTGCTGGACGGAAAGGCTCAATGTTATCTCAGGCTAGGAAAATGCAGCTCGTTCAAGCTACTCTTCAAAATCTCCTTGTTTATGCCCTAAGCCTATTTGGTATTCCAGCTAAATTTGCTGAAGCTATGGAAAGAATCCAGAAGAGATTTTTATGGTCAGGAGTGGAAGAAAAAAAGATAATACCTTTGGTTGTCTAGGACAAAGTGTGTAGACCAAAGAACAAAGGAGGGCTGGGGATTAAAGCTATAGAAACCTTTAAAAAAGTTCTTCTTGCTAAATAGTTATGGAGAGCCTATGATACTAAGAAAGATTGGAATCAAATTCGGTTTGACAAATACATTCAGAATCAGACTATCCAAGGGATCCTTAACTCTGAAGATATCCCTGTTGGATCCTTCATCTGGAATAGTATTACCAAATCCATAAAAGTGCCAAAAGCTGGGGTTGGATGGGTCCTTGGAAAAGGTGATAGAATAAGGTTTTGGGAAGACCCCTGGATGAAGAATGAAGTCCTTTATGATCAAAACAACAGTCAAATTATTGAAGAGTGTAAAAGGAGGTTTGGTATTATGGTATGTGACTATTGGAAGGAGCATAAGTGGGTTAGGCTTGATGACCTCCATTCTAGACTTTCCTCTCTCCAGAAAGAGTTACTGTCCTTTTCCCCTAACAAAGGCTATGATGATGTTTTCCTCTAGAAAAGTGATCCTAAGGGTGAATTTACGGTTGCTTCTGCCTATAAAAACACCTTCTCTCAAACTAGCAATCCCATTTGGAGTAAAGTTTGGAACAACATTCTGATCCCTAAAGTCAACATTTTCTTTTGGCTTGCTTCTCATAATAGCACCCTTACTCTTGACAATTTAATCCGAAGGGGTTTCAAATTCCCTAATAGATGTGAGCTTTGCCAGAAGGAGGGGGAATCAGTTGATCACCTATTTTTCCATTTCTCCTTTACCTGGGATATTTGGTGCAAAATGTGGGAAAAATGGAAAATTAACTGGGTCATGAACAAGAGCATCAGGGATATCATCTGGCAATGGAATTTTCCAACCAAATGCCAAATCATCAAGAACCTTTGGTCTTTGACCCTCCCCATGATATGCTAGGGCATTTGGAAAGAAATGAATAATAGGATATTTAGGGAATTTAAGTGTAATACTCAGGTGGTCTTTGAAAAAATATGCAGGGCTATAAAGGAGAACATCAACATTCCCCACAAGAATAATCAGCAATGGTCTACTATAGATATGAATGATATGGAAAAAGACATCCTTACTGAATGGAACCTAATGCATAAGGTCTACAGATCGGAAAATAAGAAGAAGAGAGATAACATTGTATGGAGGTTTCTTGATTATGACTAAATAAAGGTTAATTTTGATGGGGCGGCTAAAGGGAACCCTAGAAAGGCTGGTGGAGGAGGAGTTATTAGAAATGCTCAAGGAATTTGTATTTCTTCTTTTGCTTCTCCTTTTGGGACCCAAAATAAACATGTGGCTGAAGCTCTGGCAATGCTAAAGAGCCTCTAGCTAGCTCAGGAATTCAAATTTAAAAAAATTTGGATCGAAGGGGACTCTTTAAACATCATACAAGCCCTCAAAGGTACTAGTTCTATTTCCTAGAATATTACCAATTTAATTGAAAGTGCTAAAGATATTCTAAATAACTATGTTAGCATTAGTATAACTCATACCTTTAGAGAGGGCAATAAGGTTACGGATATCCTAGCCAATGAAGGGGTCAATTTGGAGAAGGATGTCAAATACATTGGAGAAACTCACATCAAATGGGAGATTAAAGAGAAATTATACTTTGATCGCATCAATGGATCAAGTTAATCTCATGGTTCATTTTTGGGGAACGAGTTCAAAGGACAGATTTTGGGGGCGGAGTAACTGTCAAATTATGAGTGTTTCTTGGCATCATAACCAAGATCATATGTGTGCAAAAGATTATAGTAATAATAGCTGGGTTTGTGTGGACATGAGTAGCAACTTCAAAACTATGAAAGAGTCTTTACACGTGGAATCCAAAAATAACAAGTTTTCAGAGTTTTATCTACGGATTGAGAACTGCAGCAGAGGGTATCTTTACTTGGAGATCAGAATGGGTGGTAACCTAAACATGAATGAGCCTCCAGGTTGTGAGAATTGGAAGAGAAAAAGAAAGTTTTGGAGAAGGCTCCACAGACACGGCTTCACTAATTATATGGAAAAGCTTCATGGAAGCAGAAACTCAGTGTCTCACAGTTTCGCTAAAAGCTGGAGTAACAACAGAGCCACCCTGTTTGGGGAGATTTGGCAAATCGATGAAAACTTGATTGCAAAGGTCATGAGACTCAAGATGGAGGGGACTAAATTCTATATGGATCGGAAGTATGCAGCTAAGGCTTTCAAAAAATTCCCGAAGATGAAGGATGAGAAGGTCAACCTTGCGAAGAAGGACAACATATCCTACTACACCCCCCAGCAGGTAAAGCCTTTCTGGCAAAAATTTCTTAGGGCTTTAATGGAATATTTGACTGTGGATGGTAGATTTACAAAATATTATAACTATCATTTCGCTATCCTGAACCATTTCCGTCATGGGGCTAAAATATCCTTGCCCTTCTATTTAGCATCCTCTCTAAACAAGAGCCTTGCCGACTATGCTAAAAATCCTAGTTCCTATCCTTTAGCTCACCAGGGACTCATTCTGCTTATATATGAACATATTAAGGATAAGGCTAGGGCAATCAAGGATGATCCTTTGATCATCAACGCTCATATATCTGAGAAATGCAAAGACTCTGACTCGAATGGGGATCAACCCAACACTACTACCCATTAAAAAAGGAAAGTCGAAATAGAGCATGAAGAAAAGAAGGTGCATTATGATGAAGAAGAGGGAAAGGATAAGGACACTGATACTGAAATGGAGCCAAACAAGGATGAGAACTATGGTGAAGGGGATGAAGGGGGTAATTCTGAGAACCCTCACTCTAACCCTAAGGGTTTGGAAAGAAAGAATGAGGCTTTGAATCCTAAGGAGGGTGACAACCCTAATGCTAAGGAGACTAAATAGAGAAAGGACTCTGCGGATACCATCCTGGACACCGTGCCCAACTGCACCCTTGAATTCTTCAATTTCCAAAAATGGGTTGTTGAAAACATCACCAATATGCAGGGTAAGAAAAGGGAGCTAGAAGATAAGATCAAAAAAGCTGATCAAGATGTCTGACTCTAGGAAACAAAATGAGGATATGGAAAACAGTGAAGCGGAGGAGGAAATGGAGATGGAGGACTAGCTGGAGAAAGACCTGATAAAAGGTGACCTAAAACATTTGGAGGACGTTATTAAAACTATGAAAGAACAGGTGGAGGAGGACAAAGACAATGTCAACACCTGGATTGCCCATAATGAGAAAGCATTGAAAAGCCTTATGAACCGCAACCTCCAGGTCCTTAAAGTTTCTTCCCAAAATATGAATGCACTGGTGGACCATCTGAAAAAGAAAAAATAGGAGAAGAACCTGGTAATTATTGAAGATGCTCCAACTTCCAGCCCAACCCACCAAAACCCTAGGTGCAAGACTAGGTAGACTACTGCTAAGAAGGACACGAAAATGAAAGAGAGTTAGATTGGATAGGAAAACAACGACCTGAGGGAAGCGGCCAAGGCAATGATGCTCTTGGTGCAGAATGCTGAGGAAACTATGAAGAGTTTTTAATTTTCTTGTTTTGATGGGCTTGGGGTCAATTCCTTGCTGGCCTCTTGCTGTCCTTTTCTCTACTACTGGTTTTTTTTATGGTCTTTTGCAGTTGTCTTGTTTTGTTTCCTTCTTGAATATCTTTCAAATGTAATTGGGTTTCGGGTCCCTTAAAACTTGTTTTTACTTAATCAAAAACAATATTTCTCTGACTGTATATAATGGTAGGGTTTCAATTTCACTTTACCATAGCTTCCAAGCATATGGGTTGGAACAATTAAGACAATAAGAAAGCCATAAAGGACAATACATAATGCAAAATAAATAATAGTAGGGTCTATAGAGAGAAAGACAACTTAATCTATAAATGGGTAGTCTACGAGGTAATTATTCTCATGATCATTCATGAACATGCAAGAAACCATGACAGTTGTTACATAGCTAAGTTTCAAAATGTGTCTAATAGATTCCAAGGTAAGCATAATCTATTTTAGGCTTATAGTTATGTATAAAAAAAGGAAAGGCCAGTTGATAACTATCCAATGCAAAGGCCATATGATAATAAGAGATAAGAGATTTGTAAGAGTGAGAACAAAGAGATGTGATAGTCAAAATAAGGACAATCATATGATATTACATGTAGGAGTATCAAAGCCTTTTACCTAATTTTCAAGTCATATACAATGCAAAGATAGCATATACATACTTTAAAAGGGAAAGTAACAGTGAAAGTCAAGGACTTTTGATTAGTGATATCCTTAAGATTTAAAGGCCATGGAAATCATCAAGGATGGTAACCATGACAAGTAAGAGTTTTTGACAATCCTATGAAGTCAAGATAACCAAACAAATATGAAAAATATGTAATCTTCTATAGGACAATATGATAGACCTACCATGAAAGTACCTATAGAAATGACAATGTAGAGGTGATGATGACATAGAAGGGAAGTTATTTCTTACTCTCTAGCTTTGCAAAGACCAACCAAGATCTTCACTAGATCTGAACAATGTTTATGGTTTCTTGTAGAACATTACATGCAAGTTATTTTGGATGATACCAAAAAAGTATTAAAACATATTTGTGATAATAGGAAAAGAAGAAGACAACTTAGCAAAGAAGAGAACAAACCTATGAATGATGAGAGAAAAGTCAGGTGGAAAAGATACTTGATGCTAATTATTTGCTAGACATAGAAGCAGGAGGTTGGACAGGTTGGTTTGAGATACCCTTCAAAATAAGAAAAAGGGTGACTAGTGAAGACCATGCATTTGAAGATAATTTAGATGTTGAAGAATTGAAGAAGGAAGATGATATAGAGTTTTTTCTTGAAAAACTATTTTATTGAATTATCTAATGGACAAATCAATTAGTGGAGTTGTACTAATGCTTCAATTTCATGAGGGGGCCTTGAAAGAAGAATATAATTTTCAATGAAATCAAGGAAAAAATGATCATTGGAGGTTACAAGGTAGGTTAGGAGGGTTAAAGGTAAAATATGAGATGATTTAAATGGGACAATGATGGAAGACATTGCAAACTATAAAATATTACACATATATTTATGTTGAAGCCTTAGTGAAAATCTTTAAAGAATCATACAAACCAAGTAATAATAGTAGTAAGAAAGCATGAGATAAAGTTAAGAAGACAAAGAGAAATCTTCTAAAAGGTATGAAGAGGATATTGCCATTAATATTTGTAGGTCATAGTGTCATCGGAATAATTAATAAAGAAACCCAATATGGATGAAAAACCCATTTAGATATGAAAGTGCAAATAAACCCCCAGAATTTTGTAATCAGATCTAAAAATGCAAATAAAATACCAAGTGATGATTATCTTCAATGTCTCCTATAACCTTGGCTAGGGATTTGAGAATGCATCCAACCAAATTGTCTCCTCTAACCTTGGCGCACGTGAATGAAGTTTTTTGTTCGGGTTCTCCATTCACCACATATGCTCACCCTAAAATATTTACTCCTCTTGCGTGCGCGAATGAAGTCTTTATTCACCACTATCTCTAACCCTACAAATCTCCTGTCCTGCGCATGCCAATGGTCTTCTCCTTTGCCTTGCGAGAATGAATTTTTTCAAAGTCTTTTGCTTTGCAAAGTATTTTGAAATTAAAATTGACCTATGAGATATTATAATTATATGTAAATGGGATATTTCAATTACATAGACATACCTTTTGCTTTGCATGGTAATTATAATTAAATGAGATATTATAATTATATGTAAAAATTAAAATTGACCTACGGGATATTAAACATTTTTATATGAAATTATAAGTAAACATTGCCAAGGTATGGAATATTATACATTTCTATATGTAATTATATGTAAAAATCAAAATTGACCTATGGGATATTAAACATTTCTATATTAAAAATTATTTATGATATTTTTCAAAGATCTATTGCTCACAACCTATTAGTACATTGATGCAATATTTTGTACCATGTTCTACCACTTTGTTTTTTTGAGGCTTTTAGTTTGAAAAATAAGTAAGGCTAAACACGAAGACACATCTATTCAAATTTTATAGGGGGAGATCAAGAAGGAAAGTTAGGGTTGACATTATGCTCACTATGACTAGTTCGTAGTTTGTTCCAAGGTGTTCCAAATAAATGCACTAGAGTATTGCGTTATGCACTAGCTAGACAAAGTGTGTGGATGTTCATTGGACCAAGTATAGTGTGGGTTGGGTGACATGTAGTTCATGTCCCCACTCTTGGAGTAACGTGGGGGTTTGAGGACCTAGTTGACTAGAAATTGTGAATGATAAACTAGTTTGTGGATGACTTGTATATATTTTAAATATTATCAATCTCTCTCTCTCTCTCACAGATGTCTCCATCCCATCTTGTCCATTCTCTCCATGTCCTCCCTTTCTCTTTCTCTCTCACATCTCTCTCTCTTTGCCTACTAATCTCTTTCTCTCTCTCCTTCCCTCTCTCCCTCTCTCCCTCTCTCTTTTCCTCTCTCTCTCTCTCTAGCTTACATTCGTCCATTCATCTTAGATGAGTTCATTTTAGATACATTTAGATAATTATATGCATTAGGGATATGCTTCAATTAAGATTCATTCAATTCTTTTGAAATGAAAACAAAAATGTCCTAGGGATCTGCTTCAATTAGGATTCATTCAATTAGATACTTTTGGGATGCAAAAAGGTGGTGATATATCCTAGTAGGATAGAAAAATTAGGATGATGCCCCCTCTAGAGGGTAGTCAAAATAGATTAAGAGAATCATCTCCTCTAATAAGATTGAGCATAGGTACAAAATAGTATCAGGTGCATCATACATCATAATAGAAATCATTGTGTTATTGCATAACAAACCATTAAAATGATACCAAAAAATATCAATAAATCAATATAAAATAGATAATATACTAATCGCACACCTCATACATTTAAATCATGTCATTGATCTTCTTCTTCATCCAACTATTTTTCTATATCATCTGATCCAAAATCAACATTGTAAGGATTGGTCATATCATCATCATCATCATCATCATCATCATCTTCATGAACATTAACTCCTACATCATCATGATCGTGTTCCTCTTCTTTGACATCTTCTTCAAGTACATCATCAACTAATTGTTGATCCTGATCAACATCTACATCATCTTCTAGTTCTTTTGTATCTTCTTCTTCCATGACATTATACTTTACCAACCTTCCTCTAGGATCATGTCTAACAACAAATGACCAACCCAGTTTATGTGGAACCTCTGATTAAAATACCTGCTCACATTGGCTTGGAAGAACATATGGCTCATTTCCAGCTTGCTCAAATGACCTTGTATTAACCATTGTAAATCCATTATCATTTTCAATAACAGTTATGTCAGGATCATTTTCATTCAATTATAGCCTGTACCATTGGACGACAAAAATAACTAATTTCAAGGACCTAAAGTCACACTCAAGTATATCATCCAAAATCCCATAGTGTCGATTTTCTAAGACTTGAAGATGTATTTCGCTTCTAGATGAAACATTAGTCACCTGAAATACTGCAGTTATCCCATAATCAAAAGTTTTCTTCATGTCATCCAACTTTTTGACACGAAATTTATGACCATTGCACCACATAGCCTTGTGGTGTTTCAACTACAATATGTCAAACATGTAAAAATTATTGCATCGCCAGCTAATAAACATATTTATTCTTGGTCAAATGTATACAAAAAACAACATATATATATACATCATTACAATTGAAAAAAAATTAAATAATATGGGTGATTAATATATTTATATGTACCTGTTTATCTCTTAAACCATATGCTAAATCATTTTCCCTTGGTGTAACATAGGAATCTCCATTACGATGAGATTCTTTAACCAATGAAGTCACACCTTCCCATGTTAATGCCGACCAGATTGTTGACATCGCTCAATCCATACCGTCATCCAATCAAGATTTTTTGCGATATACAAATGTAGTGCATCCCACTCTTGAGCAACTGTATAAAAAATAACTAGAAATTTACAACTGATGTATATTGAAGATTAAGAATTAATTAACTACAATATATATAAAAACCAAATGTAAAATATATTCATACTAATGTCCGTGAGCATCCAATAATTGCCTCTCACTTTCCTCAATCTACCTTTCCCCATCAGGTACTCCCCTTCAAATTTGTTAATGGAGTTGGGATCCCAAATGCGATCTACATGGACCTTTGTTGCGAACTTAGGAAGATATTAAGTAATGTACACCATAGTCTGGTATACCATATATCCCTTCACCATAGTACCCTCAGTATGTGCTCTTTGTTGAGCCAAAGCCTTCAAAATTTTCAAGCGCCTCTCAACCATCCACATTGACCTTGTGTGTACAGGTCCTAAAAATTCAATCTCCTCAACTTGGTGTATGAGGTAGTGTTCTTGTGCATTGAAAAATGTCGAAGGTAGACACTTTTGTATTTCACACATTAAACAAGGAATTTTTCTCTTCCAATATTTTATATCTTTTTTATGGATTTCTTTATATGACAACCATCTACAAGTGATTCAAGACATAAATATATTAACGAGACTTAAAAAAATAATATACAATATATTACATAACAAGTAAAACAAATGAGAAATATAATATCTATACAACAAATTGAACAAATATCACTACTTACCTCATGTATTTTCCAAGATCATATATAACTTGCTTGACATTATTGTCAAAGTGGTCTAGGAGAGATAGAGATAGAACGTACTGCAACAATTATTAAATGATCTTTTCATTGTTTTTCCAGAACTAGTAAACATAATACAATGAAAACTACATACAATATACAAATATATAGTAAATATACAAGAAAATGAATTACCTTAATGAAGGTATGCCAATCATGTGTTTTTATCCTTGGCCCAAATTCACTTTTCTTTGTTATGAGATTGTTTATGTTCGCAGCAAATCTTGTGGGAAATTGAATTTTTTGTATGACTTCTTTTATAGCATTGCTTTGCTGCTCCGTTAATAACCAAGGAAAGGAACTTATATTAATTTGGTCTGCATCACTATTTAATTGAATGACATTTTTCATTGTATGTTGGGATTCTATTGGATAGCTTGTTTGGTTTATGGTTGATTAGATCATGATGGTCTATTATACTCCGGTATGCTTTGGCTTTTGGAATTGGCTTAGATCTTCTACTCATGCTACTTAGATTCATGTTCAGTTAGTTGGTTTTGATTTGGTGATAGGATGCTATCCTATATGTTGGTAAGCCTAGTTTGTTGATCCAGTGAGGGTTTCATCGACAAAGATTTGATGAATATCTTTGATGTTATGCATAAGTGGTGTTGGTGCAGCTTCTAGTAGAGATTCAGGATGTTGATGGTGATCACGTTTGAGACTTGGCTGATTGGGATCATTGCATTTGGTACTGAACCTATTCTATTCCAGGTTATGCTATCTAGGTTATGGGCCGACTTAATGTAATGTGTTGTTTGATCTTCTTGATCTATTTCCGGGATATCTTATGGGTTGGTTATTTGTTTGGTCTCTGGTCGACATGTTTTGTAATTATGTAATTTCTTTATTGTCTGGTGGCCAACCTTATTGTTTATGGTCGAGGGTTTGTATATATATGATGTAAGATCTCATTATAGATCATATGGATGGGATATGAATATGTATGCGAGTGAATAATATAATAATCATTCATGCAGAGGAGTTGGTCGATCATTGGTGATCGAGTTGGGTTTATGTAAGAGGATTAAGTCCTCCGGTATTAAGCTTAATCAAAATTGTACTTAGGCATAGGAGATGTTATCATTGTAGTTCATTCCTTCTTCTGAATTGTAGTCTGGGTTTGTATGTAGTCAGTGAGACTCCTTTTGTAATGATCAATGTGCTCTAGGTTGTTGGCCTTCCTACAAGTATAGACCCCTCAATTTTTAATCACATACTTACTACAGAATTATTATCTGACTGTGGGTAGGCTTCCCACCGTGTTTTCTCCCTTTACCGGGTTTTCCATGTACAAATCTTGGTTTCATGTGGATGGTATTTATTATCTAATTGTTGCTTGTGCTTAATTGGTATATCTGCTATTTCGGTAATTGGTTTATGCATTCTACTATTGATCTTTTGGGTTCCGGTATTAAAGTTTTAATTGCTTAAGGTTCTGGTAATTTGGTGACAACTGATTCACCCCCACCCCCTCTCTCAGTTGTCTTTTGGTTATTTGAATTATCTAACAATTGGTATCAAAGCTCTAGTCCTCTCTGTAGAAGCTTAACCATTGGAGGAAGATCCTATGGTGACTAACAATTCAAATTCATCTAGTTCATCTGATGTTGTCTTTTCAAAGAGAAATTCCTAGGCTTGATGGAACAAATTATAGAGTATGGAAAATTCAAATGGAGACTCATCTAAGATGTCTTGGTAAGGAAATTTGGGAAATCACAGAGAATGGAGTTACACCTTTTAATCCGGCATCTAGCAATCCTCCTCTGGAAAACTTGGATAAGGAGCTTGAGAATGATTGTAGAGCTAGAGAATCCCTCTTGTGTGCACTTTCTGATTAACAAATAATGGGATTAACTGACAAATCATCAACAAAGGCTATATGGGACAAGTTGGAGACTCTTAATGAAGGTGACCCTACTATTAAGATTGCTAAACTTGATGGTTATCGAGTGAGATATGAAAACCTGAAGATTACAGAAGACGAAAGGATTACTGCATTCATGGAAAGGGTAAATGAAATTGTCATGGGAATTCAATGTTGTGGTGGAACTCTGAGTGAAGATGAAATAGTTTCTAAAGTTCAGAGAGCTTTACCACCGGCTTACAAGATGAAGGCTACTACAATTAATGAATTAAGAACAATGGCTAATACCTATGTCAATAGGGATACCTTGGTTGGGAAATTATCTACTTTTGAGCTTGAAGAATTTGGACCTTCTAGAGTTGTGAAGTCTGAACCTGCTTTTCATGCATTTCCATCATCAACTAGCAAGAAAGAGTGGAAATCTTTGTATGCAAAGGAATTGGATGATATGAAGAGAGAAGATGAAGAATTTGAGTAGCTTGAAGCCCTATTTGCTAGAAGAGTACCTAAAGGACCGATAGGAAGTAAGTATGAAGGAAAAGAACCTTTTAAATGTTTTGCATGTAATAAGATAGGTCATTTTGATTCTAGATGTCCTAAAAGGGATTCAAGATTTGAAGAAAGAGCTAGAAGATCTTTTAAGCCTAACCTTGGATATCAGAACAAGTATAAGTACAAGAAAAATAGAGATAAATCATGTTACATTGTGGATGAGGAAGGTGTGACTGATTCTGATGATGAACTGGCACAAGACTCTGCTAGTGGTTCTGGAAATGGAAAGGAATGGGTGTTCTTGGCTATCAAGGAAGATGTTCCAGCATTGGAAGAGAATGTACCTGAATAGAAAGCTCTGGCTACTAAGATTGAAGATAAGGATGATGGGTAATTGATAGTGGATGTTCACATCATATGACTGGAGATAAAAGGAAGTTTCTATCTTTGCAAGAATTTGATGGCAGTCTGGTTAGATTTGGAGATGACAAAGCATGTATGGTCAAAGGAAAATGAACTATATCATTAGACTGTAAGAACAATACTGATAATGTTTATTATGTTGAAGGTTTAAGGCATAATATTTTGAGTGTAGGACAATTGGTGGATAAGGGATTTCAATTACAATTCAAGGATGGAAAATGCAAAATCATTAATAGATCTAGATTGGAGATTGCAATCGGTACTCAAACAAAAGGTAATATATTTCATTTGAATTTCAATGAGAAGACATGTTTGATTGCACGAATTGATGAGATTTGGCTATGGCATAAAAGGCTATGTCATGTGAATTTTGATTGCATGGTAAAGATCAGTTCAACTAAGCCAATTAGAGATGTACCTAAGATTGTGAAGCCCTATAATCTGGTATGTAAAGAATGTCAAATGCGAAAACAAGTCAGAATCTCTTTTAAGAGTATACAAGACAAATCTAATGATGTTCTTGATCTTATTCATACTCATTTGTGTGGCCCTGCTAGAATTAAAAGTTGTCAAGGTGATAGATATTTTATGCTAATCATTGATGATTATTCTAGAATGATGTGGATTGCTTTTTTAAGGGAGAAATCTGACGCTTTTGAAAAGTTTAAAATCTTTAAAGATAAAGTTGAAACTGAGACATGATTGAAGATTAAGTGTTTAAGGTCAGATCATGGTGGAGAATTCACATCCAGTGAGTTTAATAACTTTTGTGAGATGCATGGCATAAGGAGACAATTTTCTACTCCCCAGACACCTAAGCAAAATGGAGTTGTAGAAAGGAAGAACACAACTATCTTGGATGTTGCTAGAACCATGATGATGGAAGCTAATCTACCTCATATCTACTAGAGAGAAGAAGTGAGCACAACAGTTTATACATTCAACAGAGTTCATATTAAAGTGGAAACCGGTAAGACACCTTATGAATTATGGTTATATCAGGAGAGATGATTTCATTGGCAAATTTGACCCTAGATGTGATGAAGGAATATTTCTTGGTTATTCTAATGAAAGCAAAGCATATAGATGTTATAACAAGAGATTGTAGAGAATTGTGGAGAGCAAAAATGCCAAGGTTGATGAGCTGAATAAAAGTCAAATCAGAGTTTATGAGTGAGAACTAGCAATGGGAATGATCATAACTGAACCGGTAACACCTTTACCAGAATAGAATGTTGAACCAGTTACTCCGGTAGTATCAAAAAATTCAACAATAACTAAAGAACTGGAAGAGGAACAGAGAATCAGAAGACTCCTAAGTATGTAAGGTTGAATCATTCAGAAGATCAGATCATTGGGGATAAGAACAATGGAGTGATGACAAGAAGGAGATTGGCAGATAATGAGGTATGTTTAATTTCTCAAGTTGAATCGGTGTCAGTAATTGAAGCATGTAAAGATGAATGTTGGATGAAAGCTATGGAAGAAGAATTAAATCAGATAGAAAAGAATAACACATGGATTTTAGTTCCCCGGCCTAAAAATAACAATTTTATTAGAACTAAATGGGTTTTTAGGAATAAATTAAATGAAGATGGACAAGTTGTAAGGAACAAAACTAGATTGGTTTGTAAAGGATACTCTCAGAAGGAAGGAATTGATTATGGTAAAACTTTTGCACCTGTAGTTAGGATTGAAGTTGTAAGATTATTTCTTGCCTATGTTGCACATAAAAACTACAAGGTTTATCAGATGGATGTCAAGTGTGCCTTTCTGATTGGGGATCTTGATGAGGAAGTTTACATTGATCAACCTGGTGGTTTTTCACTTTTAGATGATATAAATATGGTTTGCAGGTTAAGGAAAGTCTTATATTGATTGAAACAGGCACTGAGAGCTTGGTATGCAAGGTTGGACAAATATCTTTTGAAGCTTGGTTTCACTAAAGGTAATGCTAACATTAATCTATATTATAAAGTCACTGATGATGATATACTGATTATTGAGGTTTTTGTTGATGACATTTGTAAACACATAAATTTGTCCACTTAATTAAATGAATATTTAGTATTTATTTGATTATTTAACCATTAGTCAACAGTTAATTAAATTAATATTTAATTAATTCATCCTCAACCTCTTCTTCTATTAACTAAATAAATTATTCAATTTATTTAAATTAATTCATTAAACCACACTCTAACAATTAATTAAATGAATAAAGCATATTTGTTTAATTTAGCCTCTTTCCTCATTTAAATAAATACATAAATATTTATTTAAATCTCTAAACTCCCCCACCCCCCCATTTGCATTCTCCTACAAATGCAAGTTGCACAATTTTAGTTGAAATAAATGAATTTAATTTTAATTAAAATCTTATTTTCTCTCACCCACCAAACCCATTTGCATCCTAAACCCCTTCTAGATTCTTCTAATCCATTCCAATTAGCCTAATCCATCTCCTAATTATTGTCACATTCCTAAGCCAAGAGAAATCACTTCTCAAAGCCTCCAAAGTCTTTGAAAAGTATTAAAGGCTTTTATTCTCCAACAAGTTAACCCCCAAAGTCTTCCAAACCATTTATGGCTCTTACATAACCATTTATGGCTCTTACATAACCATTAATGGTTAAAATCAACTCACCCACATGGTTAGAGACTTTCCCTCTAACTCAACCCTCATTTAACTCATGGGTCTCTTCAAGCATTCATTGCTTTGACCATGGTTATCCCCACTAACTCTTGCACAAGAGTTTGTCCATTGGATAAAGACATTATTCATTGGATAAAAACTTTTATTCACTAACTCAAGCCTAACCAAACCCTCTTAGGGTAACCTTCATGTCATCTCAATCATTAAATGCTTCTTCCCTCTCCTCTCAAGCCATCTCATGTTGACATTTGTCATCATGGGATTGGGTTGAAAGCCATCACATGGATCATAAACCCATCAATCCTGGCCCTTGTTAAGATTACTCAATCTTGACCATCCATTGCCCTATTTTCCCTATAAATAGAGCTCTCATTATTCATTTTAAAAAGGAGAAGTCTTTATGCATCAAAGTTATAGTCATTTTAAGAGAGAATTTGAGAAGCATTAGCATTGTTATTTTGATAAAATTTACATAGACTAATTAGGTGCTTTCTCATAGTAACTTATTTACACTTGCTTAGGCATTTGTTCTCACTTTCATAAACATCTTGAATCTTCACAAGACATCCATGAATAGTGCAAAAATTTTAGAGCTACACTCATGTGGGACTTGGAGAGGAGAGGAACAAAGGAGGAGCAACCATGAGCATTGTGGGGAGCATCGTTTATGTATGCTTCTTCTTGTATGCTTTTTATCTCTCTTGATATGCATGTTTAGGATTATAGGCTCATTTATATTTAATTTGTATTATCACTAACATATTAATGTTTAAACTTGTGTGTCTTGTGCCTCCTTTTTAGTGTGCATCAACATTATTTTTGGAGGTGAAGATAAGTTGTGCATGGAATTTTCTAAAAATATGGAGAAAAAACTTGAGATGTCTATGATTGGGGAAATGAAATTTTTCTTAGGTTTGTAGATTACTCAGACTGATAAAGGTATTTTCATCTATCAAACTAAGTATGCTAGGGAGATGTTGAAGAAATTTGGTATGGAAGATTCTAAACCGGTAAGTACTCCTAAGGTTACAAGTGAGAAATTGACAAGTAAAGATGAATCTACACCGGTAAATCCTACAAGATAAAAGTATATGATTGGAGGTCTTCTATATTTGAATCAGACTAGACCGATATAATTAATGTTGTTTGCATTGCATCAAGATATCAAAGTGATCCTAGAGAAAATCATGAGAGTGCGGTGAAAAGAATTTTCAGATACTTACAAGGTACATCTAAATATGGTTTCTGGTACCCTAAGAATGATAACTTTACTTTATGTGCATATAAAGATGCAGATTGGGCAGGTGATGTTGATGACCAGAAAAGTACTTCCGGTGGAGATTTCTTTCTTGGAAAGAAACTTATTTCATGAATCAACAAGAAACAATCATGTACTTCTTTATCTACTGTTGAAGCTGAGTATGTTGATGCTTCTACTAACTGTACACAAGTTCTATGGATGAAGCAAATGTTCAAGGACATAAAAGTGCATTGCAATGGACCATTAGTTATTCACTATGATAACTCAATGGCTATAGACATATCAAAAAATCTAGTATTTCACTCTAAAACAGAGCACATATCTATCAAGTATAACTTTTTGAAGGAGAAGGTGGAAGAAAATGAAGTTAGATTGGTTTATGTGAACACTAAAGAGCATATTGTAGATATCTTCACTAAACCTTTGCCTAAAGAATCATTTGAGTACCTCAGAGACAGATTAGGGGTTTTTTCCCCTCAGCAGAAAACTGATTGATTCTATTTGGCATTAGTCTGTTATACATTATTAGAGATATTATTCATTCCGGATTGATGTGGTGATGCTACTACTTAGGGGGAGTAGTCAACCTTGTGATTCAGTGGTTTCTGATTTTTGCTTTGATATTTATGCTAGATCTTTGGCATTAATGTCAAAGGTGGAGAGATATTCATGTGAAAAACTTAAGGATATATATGTTAGGGGGAAAAAATTGCAGAACTTAACTGAGATATCATTTACAGGGAGAGTATGGATCAAAACTTCATTGCTATATCTTGTCTGGGAGATTTGTTTGGCATTTCTTGGTACTTGGATGTTTTTCATATCTATTGTTGTCATCAATGCTAAAGGGGGAGATTGTTGGCCATTTGGAGGAATTGATTATGTGTTGCATTGATGTTTTGTCATTGATGTCAACACTAATTGTTTTGGCTGATTTACCAGTATCCTTCTGGTCCCGGTAGGTTGTTTGGTTTCTGGTTGATTAGATCATGATGATCTGGTATACTCTGGTATGCTTTAGCTTTTGGAATTATCTTAGATCTTCTATTCATGCTACTCAGATTCATATTCAGTCAATTGGTTTTCATTTGGTGATCAGATGCTATCATGTATGCTAGTAAGCTTTGTTTGTTGTTCCGGTGAGGGTTTCATCGGCAAAGATTTGATGAAGATCTTTGATGTTATGCATAAGTGGTGTTGGTGCGGCTTCTAGTAGAGATTCAAGATGTTGATGGTGATCATGTTCAAGACTTGGCTGATTCGGATCATTGCGGTATCTAGGTTATGGACCAGCTTAATGTAATGTGTTGTTTGATCTTATCGATGTGTTTCTGGGATGTCTTATGGGTTGGATATTATTTGTTTGGTCTCTGGTTGACATGTTTTATAATTATGTAATTACTTTATTGTCCAGTGGCCGACCTTATTGTTTATGGTCAAGGGTTTGTATATATATGATGTTAGATCTCATTGTAGATCGTATGGATGGGATATGGATATGTATGTGAGTGAATAATGTAATAATAATTCATGTAGAGGATTTGGTCAATCATTGGTGATCGAGTTGGGTTTATGTAAGATGATTAAGTCCTCTGGTATTGAGCTTAACCAAAATTGTACTTAGGCATAGGAGATGCTATCATTGCAGTTCATTCCTTCTTTCGGATTGTAGTCTGGATTTGTATGTAGTAAGTGAGACTCCTGTAATGAGCAGTGTGCTCTAGGTTGTTGGCCTTCTTACAAGTGCATGTCCCTCAATTTATAATCACATACTTACTGCAAAAGTATTATCTGACTGTGCGTAGGCTTCCCACTATAGTTTTTCCTTTTACCGGGTTTTCCACGTACAAATCTTAGTGTCATGTGGATGGTATTTATTCTATAATTGTTGCTTGTTCTTAATTAGTATATCTACTATTTCGGTAATTGGTTTATTCATTTTGGTATTGATCTTTTGGGTTCCGTTAATCTGGTGACAACAGATTCACCCCCTCCCCCCCCCTCTCAGTTGTCTTCTAATTATTTGAACTGTCTAACAGATTCTTGAATGTCACTACAAATTTTGGTAATGTTTTCTTTGTCACGCCTTCCATCCAATATTTTCCATAACAGCTCTGTTATATTCTTTCTAATATGCATAGTATCAAACAAATGCACAATTTGTAGCTTCTCATAGTAGGGAAACCTACTTAATTGTTTGGGATAACTTTTTAGTCCCTTTGGAAGCTGGTCATTAATGCCTCGACAACCTTCATGAAGCATATAAGTTTAAAAAGTTAACAACGACAATCATCATCAATTATAGCATGAGTAAACAAAACACAATATAAAAATATAAATTTCAAACATATCATATATGATAGATAAACAATTAGATTGAATGGCATTACCTTGACGATTAATTCTATTGTATTCCAACTTCCATAGGCAAGGTGTCATTCTTCGTGGTTTTGATGTAGTCTCTTCTTTCACATTGAAAATATGTTTTTTAGTAGTTTGATACTTATGATTTTTGTGGAGGAAGTGTCTATACTCATCAAACACCTACTTTCCTAAACTTGTTGAATGACAAGATTTCATCTTGGGACCACAAACTAGACATGCAAATTTTCCCTTTGTTTGAAGACCTGCAAGATCATGTATAATTGGATTAAATTTGCTAATTTTTATAATTATATATATTGAATGGATTATTTTTAAAAATGCATGATGTACACTTTAAAAAATTAAACATTATTAAAGTGCACAAGTTGAACATTATAACATACCACAAAAATGTGTTAGCCCTAGGGCATCATGAATTGTCCATACAAGCATTGCATGGAATTGAAATTGTCTTTGTCCTATTGGTCTAGAGACGTAGTGACACCATTCCATAAGTCCAGCAACTCATCGATAAGAGGCTCGATATATACATTCATATCTTTAACTTGGTACTTACCTAGTTGAATGAACAAAAACATTACATAATTATTATAACCATTTTACTGCAATATATATAATTTCATGTACATGACTATTAAATGAAAAAAATACCTGGAACAATCATTGCCAACCATGGAGGAATGTTATTGCTGATAACAAAAACAAGCCACACCGAGTAAATAGATCTCAGCTCTCCAAATGGATTGACACCATTTGTTGCCAATGAAAGCTTGAGATTATGAGGTTCTTCTTTAAAGTGTGGTCATTTTTCCTCGATGTCTGTAAATGTGGAACCATCCGCAGGCATAAAAAGAATGTCATCTTGACTTCTATTGCGTGCATGGTAATCCATAAATTACGCCAAGCTTTCGCACCTAAATAATCATTGCAAACATGGAATAATGGGAATATAACGAAGAACCTTGCGAGGCACCTTTTTTGTTAGTTGATATGTTTGATATCTACTGATATGTCATTCAGGGCATTCTGTTGCAAATTCATGTTGTTTATGATATATAATATGATCATTAGGATATGCATCTATTGCTTGATACTTCATTCCAATATCTTTCATAATGGCAGCTAATTCTCGGTATGAGCGAGGTAGAATATTTGATGGTGGTAAAAAAAAATCACCTATCGATCTAGAACGAAAAAAATAATTTGTTAATATAAAGAATATTAATGGTACATAGTTCACCTTTTATTTACTAGTGATGAAATAACAACAAAAATAGATGAAAAAAATGACATATATGGCATACCTTAACATACGTGAGATTATTATGTTGGATAAACCATTCATAACCTTCAAGTTCACCAACAACAATATAGCAGAGAGAAGAGTTGTTTGGGATCCTTCGTAAAGGGGCTTGTATGCCTTCTCAAGTATAGGTAAATCATGAACAACATCAAAGTCATCTTGATTATCATGATCAGCTACACTAGTACTAAATGTGTCATGGATCAATATATGTGTACCATCACCTTCAACTGTATTTTATAGCGCATGATCATCTTCTTCCATAGGATCATTATCTTCAGCTTCGATATTCACACCTCCATGTTCCTCCACTTGGAAAACCACATTCTCTGGGTCGTGGTAGTCCATATCATGTGCCCTAAGATGCCCCACCTATATAAAAATGATCAACATAAATAAACCATGATCATGATCTCATTATCAAGTGATTTTTTATGCATATAAATTGTTAAAACGATATAAACATTTACAAATGTAATCAATATAAACACATATAATGAACAACTTGCCCATGGACGATAATCATGCCCCCCTTCAATGTGACCATGTTGCCTACAATGTTTCTTGGTTGTTGTGATTAAAAATCTTCTAGTCTTTAAGACCTTATAATTTTTTAAAGGACAATAATATTTCCAATCACCTTTTCTTTTCAAGCTAGACCACAATCTAACATCATCTCCTTATTTTGTTTTTTGCTGATATTATCTAACATAATTTTTCTTCACAGGTGAAAAAATCAGGCTATGAAAAATTTGTTCTATAACCTTCACAAACCAAACAAAACGATGTTGCAAGTACGAAAAACATTGTCTGTGCGATTTTTTATATTATTTACTTGACTAACCCTAAGGGTTGTTTTTTTTTTTTTTTAATACTTTTTCACTTTTCTATTTTTCGTTGGAATTTTGACGAACATCCGTCGTATTTCTGACAATAAGTACTTTCATCAGAATTTTGACGAACGTCAAACAAGATTTAAAAAAAAAAAAAATTGACACAAATTGCCTCGTAAGGTTCGACAAAACAAAAAAAATCCCATGGTTCGTAAGAAATTTTTGTCGAAAAATGTACGCAAATGAGTTAGTGCCCCCAACAGGGGTCTAGGAGTAGCACGCCCCGACAGGCAGGGTTTTAGGGGCAATGTCGTTGAAGTCACATTTTATCAATAATTTTATCATTTTTAATCTTGATCATTTATCATTAGGTCATAGATCTAATGGTGGATATTTTGTGCACTTTGTTTACCCTAGAAGGCAACTCTATTTTATGAGGGTATTGTATTATGACTGAGTATTGTGATGTATTCGAAGAGTCTGATAGCGGTTGAGTTGCCTCTAGATCTCTATAGGAGATACTCCTATAAGAAGCTTACTTTGCAAGTATATTATAAAATGTTATTGTTTTTTTAATAATATATTAGGTGGCTTTTGGAGTGTGGGTTTTTTTCTCCCGAAAGGGTTTTCCCCACATAAATCATTTTGTTGTGGTATGCATGTTATTTATATTTACTTTTGTTAAGTTTCTATAATTGTTGTAAGGATCTGTAAAAAAAATTGCATCATCTTCCTCTCAAGGTTAGTGTAGGAAGTTGTTCTGCTACTTAACTTCCTTACATCACTCTTTCTCTCCCCTCCTCTCTCGACCTCTCTCTCCATATCACTCTCTCCTCTCTCCCCCAAGCTTTAAATTTTTTAACTTTTTAGACAATAAATTTTCAATAATTACAAGGCTCCTCTCTCTCTCTCTCTCTCTCTCTCTCTCTCTCTCTCTCTCTCTCTCGGAGGGGTTGAGTGAAAGAGAGGGGGATAGAGGGAGAGACTTGAGAGAGAGATGGGGGATTGATGAAAAGAGAGGGAGATATCAGAGAGAGAGGAAGGGATGGAAAAAGAGGGAAAGACCACTGAGAGAGGGAGGATTTGATGAAAAGAAAGTGAGATACTAAGGAAAGAGAGAGATTCCAAGTGAGAGAGAGAGAGGGGAGGGGGTTGATGGAAAGAGAGGGAGAGACCTGAGAGAGAGAGGGGGGTTTATGGAAAGAGGGATATACCAATGAGAGAGACTAGAGAGATAGAGAGCCTAAGTGAGAGAGAGAGAGAGAGGTTTATTTTCAATTAGATTTCACAAATTTTAATTGGGAGCATGCTCAAATTTTTGTTTCTTAGGATGTGTCCACTTTGAAAATTATTAAAAAATCACATATTCATTAAAAAATTAGCCAAAAAAAATGGCAATGGTGTTTGCTAATTTCTCACTGGAGCGGTTTTAGAAATTCCAAAAAAAATTGACATTTTTTGGTGAGCACACTAGGTGCTATGTTTTTTTGAATAAAACTAGGACCACTTTGTGTGCTCCCCCTTTTTGATACCCTTAATCTCCACCATTTTCAAAAAGAAAATAGTAGTTTAGAAAGTAGACTCAAAGTAGTACAACTCTTGTTCTTACTACATCTTCCCATTTTAAGTGTAACTATCTTCATTTTCTCATCTAACTTTAGGCTTTGTTGATTTTTTAAAAAAAAAAAAAGGTGGCATGTTAAGACCCCTTTTTGGTTCCCCATCTTGTGCACTTACCCAAGACTTCATCAAAATTCTTGTTCCAAGGACTTTCTAGTGATGTAGGTCTCTGAAGAGGGGAAAAATTTGGCCCTAATTGTTAGTGTATAATCAAATAAAACACAAAACAAGGCATTCAAATACAAAAAATAACCATTATACCTTAATTATCTTCTCTTCCTCCAATTGAGCTTGATGAAGTAGAGTGCACCTAAGTGCTCCACTTGATTTTCTCTTCGGAAAGGGGATTTGTGGATTTATCTCCATTACATAACAAGACTAGGGTGATGGATGAGGGATTTGTTATGGCATGATTTTGGCATTATGAGGGTGTGATGGATGGGTTTGGATTGCAAATGGATAACATGAAATTGCTTGAAAGGTGGATGAATTGTGAAGGGAGGATACTCCAATTTATAGATTGGAGGAGGACAAAATGGAGGGCCAAGATTGATTTGGAATGAAGGGTTGAGATTGAAAGAAGATGGGAGAGGACTAAGAGGACACGGTGTGGGGTTCAAGAGATTTTCCATAAAGGCATTTCTTGTCTCCACATCTCTCAAGGTAAATGGGGAAGAGTTCCCTGAGTACCTTGGGAAGAGAAAAGGAATATAAAATTCCTTGGGGGAAGGGAGTAGGAATTAAAAATTCCAAAATAGAATATTGTGTGGGGAGACTAAATAAGAAAAATAATTTAAAATTCCTTGGGAAGAGGTGGCATGGGGAGATTCAAAGAATTTTTATTTCCTTGAAAGGACCAAATTAGGTAGCATTTAAGGTTGGAGGATGAGATGGGAAATCCATTTATGGAAAAGAGTTGACTCATCCCTAATCACTTTGATTAGGGGGATTGATTAGGTGGCTTAATGAAGGATTAGGATGCAAGTGGGAAAGTTAGGAGGATGTGACATGATGAGATAGAATGAGTAGAGAAATTTAAAATTAAGCAAAATGATGATCATGATTAGGCTAGGATTAATTAGGCTAAATGATGGGGATTAGAAGGATGATTTGTAGGAATCGCATAAAAGGATTTTTGAAATGATTTTAGAAGAATGGAGGATAATTAATTTTGATAAATTAACTATAAGGTTATAATGATAAAATTGATTAAATAAGATTTAATCAATTTTAAGAGGAAGAGGACTAACATATTAATTAAATTAATTATGTGGAAAGGCTTAAATTAATTATTAATTGTAGGTGTCTACATTTTGCCCCTGTTTGATATAGCATCATGAAGTGATGTTATATCAAAGAAGAATGAAACATAGTGGATGGAAAGGATAAGGACTAGTAGCATGATTCCCTAGTAATAGGTGTGATGAGGAAGGATGATGAGGAGATAGTGGTATGCCCCCTCGAGAGGACATGTGAGTTCCAAGAACATGGGTGTGCTCTTGAAATGGATTAGAAGACTAGAGGATTGCGGATGAAAGGATATAAAAAGGATAAGGATGATGAAGGGGGAATGAATGAATTGGAGTCTCTAAGATAAATGGATGAAATGAGATGAATGAATGAAATGAATGAATAAAATGAAGTAAGTGGATGGGATTTCTTATTGTGTAGATGTGGAGAGAAAACCGAGTTTTTCTTTTGCAATAGACTATCTACACCACTAACTATAGAATTCAAGATATTGTGAATATCTAATGTGTGGACTAGAATCTCAAATGGGTTCGGAAACATCAATGATGGTGTAGATGCAATATTGTTGATCATACAAGAGAAACCATCAAACATGCCATACAACAAAAACTTTGCCCCATTGTACATCAACCAAGACATACTGAGATATAAGATGATCAAGGCAGCCCTGAACAAGTATAATCCTGGGACACAAGATAAAAATCAAAGTGAAAATATCAATCATGCAAACAACATGCACATGGCCAACTAATATCTTTTTCCAAGAGTAGGACATGGATTTGGATAGACTACCAGACATGGGAAGGATACATCCCGATGGGCAAGTGATGGATTTGGATAAACTACCAAACATGGCAAGGATACATCCTGATGAGCAGGATGTGGATAGATAGATGGATGACAAAATACTAGGTGGTTGTGTAGGGTCTGCAGATGAGAGGATTTCCACTTGGGCTTGGTTAATACAATGTGGATGGGTGGTTGGATTACACACAAGTTAATATAGCTCAAATAGATAAGAAAAGATCAGTGTGATGGGGATCATAAATGGATTGGATAGGATGGGAGGAATATAAATGATTAGATATGATAGGATTGTATTGTGGATATAGGATAAATGGATTGGAACTAATGATGAGAGAGAATCAAGGCTTGGAAAAAGGATGTAATGGATAGAGAGATTGCTTGTATAGGATATGGAGGACTAACAGATGGGGGATAGGAGGAAGGAGACCCAAGGATGATGTTGCAAAGGATAAAAAATGACCCACACTAGAGATTGTGCAATTAAGGATATAAGGATGACAAATAAAGACGAGATTGAAGGATAGTGTGTAATGGATATGGATGGAGAGGGAATAAAGGCTTGCATTTTCCAAAGCATGCATGGATATTATTTTGCCTCTATCTTTATCAAGATCAAAGGTATGAATGGACAATGGATTTGGATAGGATGAGAGATATGAGGTGGAGGATATGGATAGGATAGTTGAGATCAAAGATAAGAAAGGAGGGTGGACTTATATAGTATGTGGATAGGGGATAAGCGATATGGGAGATGTGGAATGTAGGATGGCATAGATGAAGCTTGCCCCCAAGTGTAGAGTGCAAGAGGAGGGGATTACACATGACTCTTGTTTACCAATTTTTCATCATGGTACTTACCCGAGGTGCTTTGAGAAATGGTTTTCACCATTTGATGGATTTTTTCTCTTTACTTTTTCTATTTTTTTTAATATTTTTGGGAATAATTTGGATGGATGGGGATGAGGATAAGTAGATATAGATAAGTGGATTTGGAAGATAGTGGATAGGTGATAGGAAAATCGAGGAAGGAGTCAAGCATATTGTTCCATGGATGGTATCCCTTGAAGATGTGCTATAATAGACCAATACAATTTGAGGCATGATCATAGATGTTGGTAGAAATGGATGGAAGATGGAAGGGTATAAGTATTAATGCAAAAGTGTGGACTAATGGAATGGAATTATGGAAAATGGATGTTGGATGATGGATGGGGTTGTGAATGACTTTTGGATAAATGGATGGGGATGTTGGGAAGATCAACATTGGCACACACCTTGAAGGGTTGTGGAGTTGTGGAAGAGGGGATTTTAAATTAGATGGAGGATCAAATGTGGATTTTGGGACATCAGGACCCAAAAAAGATAAAGAGGATGATGAATTTGAGATAGTGGATTTTGATACATAAGGGCCCAAAATGGATTTTGAAGATAGAGGATTTGAGGACTTATGAGGGGAGGGAGCTTTTGGATTAGCAAGTTTGGATGCCAATTTGGATTTTACTTTGAGATGCATTTCTTCTATGAGTAGCTTGGGAATCCACATAGTTTTTTATTTTTTCTTTTTGGGCTTTTGTGGCCATTTGGATTTTTATTTCTTTTGGATCATATTTTTCTTTTCTTGAGCTTGTGTTTTTGAGGGGACATGTTGATCCTTGGATTTTTGTTGAATTTTGGATTTATGCATTTTAGATTTTCCATCTAAATTGTTTCCAATAGAAAAGGTATGGGTGCATGAGAATGGATGACTTGGATATGTTATGGATGGTATGGTGGAATGAGTGTGTGGAAAGGGATTCAAGGGTGTGTGTCTTTGTTGATCTTTCTTAGGGATCATTTGAGATGATGGAGTGGTAGATGGAGGGAGGTAATGACCCAATATGGATGGAAGGGATGAATGGTTTAGCTTTGTAACATAAGGATTCAAAATGGATGTAGATAATGAAGGAATGGACTTGTGGACATAAGGGCCTAAAATGGATGTGGAATATGGGGGATAGTGTGATTTTGATTTATACGAAGGGATTTTGGATTTAGGAGGGATGGAAGATATACCAACATCTTGAGCATGATCTTTGTAGCCAAGACCATATGAACTTTCATTTTCTTTCACTTGAAGGGGTTCCGATATGCCTTGTTCAGGGAGGCATAATCCTCTACCTTGATAATTCATGTTTTCACAAATTCTTTTTCCAATAGGATACTTATTATTTTGGAAACAAGATGCAAGTCCATTTTGATGAGGATAGGAGGTGGAAGGAACTGTAAGCTCTTGGAGGAAACCCGAATGGATGGAGATGGAATAGCCAAGTTGATAGGTATGGAATTCATGGATAGCTTGGAGAGGAGTGATGGGATCTTGTGGAGGATTAGGATCATGTGAAGGATCAGGAAGAGATTAGGATCATGACATGGATTGGGATCATGACATGGAAATGAAGAAATATTTTGATCTTGACTTGGGATAGGACCATGTGGTGAAGTGGGAGGGATGATTGGATCTTGAGATGGAAGGGAATTATGCAATTAGGTGGAGGGAATACTTGGATTTTGAGATGGAGTGGCATCATGGGAAGGAGGGATCCTTTGATCTTGAAGTGGAGGGGAATCTATGCTAGCATTCTTTGGAACAAGCTCTTGATATGTTTGGGGTTGTGGGGATTGTGTTATGGAGAAGGATATGGATTCTTCAACTTGGGTAGATGGGGGGATAGGAGTATCATGAAGCATAGGGGATTGAGGTGTGTATTTATGGGGAGGAGATGGAGGTGGATGGAGGCCTTGGGGAGATTGGGTAAAAAAAATTTGAGGTGGGTATTTTATCTCCTTTGCTTATAAGTCTTGGATTATTTATTGGAAAAAAGCCTAGAGGGGTGGGGATACTATGAATTTTGAAGGATTAGATTTTGTGGAGGTTTAGCATTAGATCAAAAATTGGGATTATGGATTGGGGGATTAGGATTAAGGCTTGGAGAGCTATGGTGTATAGGATTTGGATGGTGAGTGGAGGTTATGAAGGTGTTGTACAAAGAGGGGGATTGGGATGTGGATCGGGGAGAAGATTGGGGTATACATATTAGATGGGAGGGGTAATATGGAAACATGGATGAGGAATAATACATGGGTTTCCCTTGTAAGAGGTAGAGGAAGGATAAGACATGTGAGATGAATTGGGATTGACTTTGTAAGTGGGCTGGAGTGGGAGACATGAATAGGTGGAAGTTGGATAACTTTGAGGCATGCATGATTTGGGTGGGTATTATTGATAGGGTGATCCTTGAACTTCCATTAGCATTTACTTATACCAAGCTCTGGTGATTGGATTTTGGATTTGGGTTGGAGAAAGTCTTTGATAAGGATTAAGATCAAGAAGTTCAGCTCTTTAGGTAGCCATCTTTAGCTTTTGTGAGCATGAGTCAAGACCATACACAAGTAGCCTCAAAATAATGAGAATTGGGTGACAAGTTGGAATTGGATGAATGTGACTTGATCGAGAAAAGTGATGAGATGATGCTAGATGAAGATGAGGACTAGGACTTAGCAAATTTAAAATAGACTTGGGGTTGATTTGATATGATTGGATTAGATGAAAGGTTGGCCCTTGGATTGATTTGGATTTGGATAACACCTTGATCCTTGGATTAGGATTAGGCGAGGTGTAGGGATTAATGATGCAGGCCACAAAACAAGATAACAACTAGGCTAGGCTAAATCTAGATCTTTGGATTAAGATTTGATTTGGATTAAGTCTTCCCCTACTTAGGATAGGCTAAGTTCCTAAGCAAGATTAGATAAGTATTAGGGTTTTGATAAACCCAAATGAAAATAACTAATTAAGCAAGGTACTTAGGATAGATTCTTTCCCAAGCACAAGGCAAATTAGTGATTGACAAATGATAAAGATCTAAATCAGACTTCACAAAATGCTGACCTTGGATTAGGATTGATGATTGATGATTAGATTAAAGGATTGAGTAGGTTAATTTGTTAATTCCTCAAAGGTGGGAGGAAAACGATTATGGAAGAATGAATTGATGATAGGAAGAAGAAGGGGAAGGTGACCCAAGACTAGATTAATGGTTGGCCATAGATAGCAGTTGGGGATTGAGGATCGTTTGGATGGATGAAAATCGATTGGGGATTTGACTTAGGCAGAGATGCTAAAATAGAACTGAAGATGCTAAAACTAAGGGTTATAGACGTTGTTCATCAGTAGCGGAGACGTTGATTCTCGAATTTTGACAATTTTGGGATTAAATTTGGAAGTTTGGTTAAAATTTTGGATTTTTGTCTACTCTTGGAAAGGAATATTTGACATTGACAAACACATTGGCCAAGGTAATAGTTGCAATAAGCGTAAAAGTGAAGAGGGCCTAGATTAGCCCAATGTTACAAAATTCATTGGTTTGCACAAATGAAGACATGTGAAAGACATACAACTTAGGCTAAAAGGTGGAAACCATTCAATGGGGCCTCTGCATCAATAGAATACCTCAAACAAGAGGACATATAGAGATTCTGGTAGCACTGGCTCCCCCACCACGACACTCACTTCTCTAGAATATCAAATTCTCTTAGCTCAAAGATCCAAAGATCTTTTAACTAAGGAATTCATGTCTCATCTTGAGTGGGTACATGAGAGGTATCTACAAGCTACGATCAACACACCCTGAACCATCAAATGTAGGGATTATTGGGCTACTAAAAAAAGGTTTCTAGTAATATTTAGAGGGATGTTGATCCAATTATGAATTCTCAAAACAAGTCACTTAAGGCTTTAGTTGAGCTTATTGGTGCAGAGAAGGCCTCCACATACGTTGAATTCACTCAACACTTCGACCGTTTGACCAGTATATTTATACAGTGACTGAGAAAAATTGCTCAATATCATGCTGAAAGAAACAATATCCCCAACGTGTCCCAATTTTGAACTACTCCCTTGGGGTGATGAGGCCCCCAAGAGGCAATTCTCCACAAAAATAAAAAATGAGTGTTTCTAATCGCTTTTCTCTTACACCCAAGATCTATGAAGGCGAGGGGAGAGGATACTAAGCGTAATAGTGAGTCCACCCTACACTAGTGCAAGTGCACAAGACACAAAATACAAATGTTCATTTTAATCCCCAAAAAGACATGTTTTCTAAGCTAAAATAGAAAAAATAAATTTAAACTATTGGAAAATCAAACTTTTCTTCTTGAAGCATCCTACAACAATGATTAGTAGTTTTGATTTTGGTCTTGGATAATCGAAAAAAACTGCAAACACAAGATGATTAGCCCAAAGATACAAATAAGAGAAAAACACACCAAAAAGCTATATAAAGAAAAAAAATACAAAATTGGATTTCTTATTATTTTCTATGTAATTTCCAAAAAATGTTCACTAAAAAATGATTTTATATGCTCAAGTTATATGCATTTGAAGTTCAAAAAGAAGGATTTACTTTGAACATTTTAAGCTAATTTCTAAATCATGATATATAAAATATATTGATAACCCATTTTAGATCTTGGAGTCTTCTTTCTAACACATTTTGAATTTTGAAATTTTGACACCCGAGCAAAAAGTTATGCCCATTTTATAAAAACAATTATTTTTTACTAAGCATAGACATTGACGTCTACGTAGACGCTAATTCAGACTTGCGCAAACACTGATTCAGACTTGCGCAAATGCTAATTCATAGTTTTGTATGAAAATTTTAAGAAAAATTCGGATAGAGGTGTAAAATTTCAAGTGGAGACGTCGATTTACAGGTAGAGATGCCAATCTATAGGCAAAGACGTTGATCTACAGTTTTTGAACAGAAATGTTAGGCAAGAAAATAAAATTCAAATGGAGATGTTGTTTTGAGGATGCAGAGGCTCCAATTCAAAGGTAGAGATGTCAATGCATAGTCAAAGACACCAATCCGCAACCTACGAAAAAAATCTATAAAACACACACAAAAACATGAAATCTAAGGGACTTGGGGTCCCACCGGGCATGCCAAAATGAAGAGAAGAAAAATTTGGGCCTAATGGTTAGTGTATAATCAAATAAAAAACAAAACAATGTATTCAAATACACAAAATAACCATTATACCTTAGTTCTTTTTCTTCATTTGATTAATATTGATGAAGTAGAGTGCACCCACGTGCTCCACTTGATTTGTTCTCTAGATAGGGGATATGTGGATTTCTCTCCACTACACAACAAGATTGGGATGATGGATATTGGCTAAGAGTGATGGATGAGGGATTTGTTATGGTGTGATTTTGGCATTATGAAGGTGTGATGGATGGATTTGGATTGTAAATGGACAACATGAAATTGTTTGAAAGGTGGATAATTTTTGAAGGGAGGATACTCCAATTTATAGATTGAAGGAGGAAAAATGGAAGACCAAGATTGATTTGGAATGAAGGGTTGAGATTGAAAGAAGGTGGGAGAGGATTGAGAGGACAAGGTGTGGGATTCAAGAGATCTATCATAAAGGTATTTCTTGTCTCCACATCTCTCAAGGTACATGGGGAAGAGTTTCCCAAGTACATTGGGAAGAGAAAGGGAATATAAAATTCCTTGGGGGAAGGGAGAGGAATTAAAAATTCCAAAATAGAAAATTGTATGGGGAGACTAAATGAGAAAACGAATTAAAAATTCTTTGGGAAGAGGTGGCATGGGGAGATTCAAAGAATTTGAATTTACTTGAAAAGACCAAAGTAGGTGGCATTTAAGAATGGAGGATGAGATGGGAAAGCCATTTAAGACAAAAAGTTGATTCATTAGGGGATTGTTTAGGTGGCTTAATGAAGGATTAAGATGCAAGTGGGCAAGTTAGGAGGATGTGACATGAAGAGAGAGAATGAGTGGAGGAATTTAAAATTGAGGAAAATGATGATCATGGTTAGGCTAAATGGTGGAGATTAGAAGGGTGATTTGTAGGAATCACATAAAAGGATTTTTGAAATAATTTTAGAATAATGGAGAATAATTAATTTTGATAAATTAATTATAAGGTTATAATGATAAAATTGATTAAATAAGATTTAATCAATTTTAAGAGGAAGAGAACTAACACAATTAATTAAATTAATTACGTGGAAAGACTTAAATTAATTAAATATTAATTTAATTAATTTTAGGTGTCTACATTCTCATTATCAGATTTTGTTGCCAGTCCATTTTTTTCTTAGTCAAGGTTAGATCATCAATTTCACTTTTGATCTCATAACTTTTCACTAGTATGTCCAATTTTTCACAATTCTAACAACATTGGAAAGATAATTTTGGATCTCTTTAGATCTATGTATCCACTTTTTTCTGAAATCTACCCTAGATATATTTTATTCATTTTTTTTGACTTCATATTACAAGTAATTATTTAGACATTTTGGCACCTAGAAAGGATTTGTTTGCATGAGATGAGTTCATTTGATATCCTTTACATATATGAAGGTTATTGGTCTTTGATTTTTTTATTTGTAAAGGTATCATAGGTTTTTAATTCATCCTTTTCTTTTCATCTTGGAAAAAGGTAATTTTAAGTATTTAAAAACTAGCATCTTGACATATCTCAATTGGCTTAATCGTTTTCCTTATCTTGATGAACTTGTACCTGAACTAGCCACACTAGGGGATAGATCAACTTGGGATATTAACAATTATCATGTTGTGGGATTTATTTGTTCTAGTGTTGATCTTAACACTATGTGTGTTATATTGGATAGTGATTGCCCCCACACACTTTAGACTCAACTTTGGGATATCTATGGAGATCGTCATATCTCTCCTTTCCTAGATGATCCTACTATAAATTGTGTCATTCCTCTTGTAGATGTATATTTTATGCACTTTGATGACGATACTTTACATGAGCTTGCATATATGTCACAGGTCTTATATGTTTCAATTGTTCTGAGGCATGTCTCCTTATTCCTACTCCTCCCATTGAGACTCAATATCCATATTTTTTGTTCTTAAATAACTTGGCATGAACACGTCCTTCTGATTAAAAGTAGAAAATATTCATCTTCTTCTAAACATAACTATTTGGGATTCGTATCTTGTAGACATACCATCTTTGTAAATATGGAGTCTCATATTGTAAATTTAGAGTATTATCTTTGGAAAATTCATACTATTTTTTTTTATAGCCACATCATCACTGTCATCCCACCACCATAATCATCTTTGGAGCTTGTTCTACATCAATCTTCATAGGTTTTTGGGTTGAAATAATATCTTTTTGACAAGTGGACATTGAGAAATTTTCAGAGGCATGCATCATTTTGATTTGGATTCCATACTCATCATGTATGTAGTTTATTTATTCCAATCACCAATGGGAATGGCTTCTCCAATCACCAATGGATTTATTTATTCCTAAATGGAGAAATGTTGTTTGTAGGTAGTGGATTTTGCTCTATCTTTAGGAGTTCATCATTTGCACAAGAGCTACTTATTTATGTGGGGATTCATATCTTTTTTTCCTCTCTTATAGGAGACATCAATTGTACTTATGCTATAGAAGTAATCCTTGGGGGGTCACATCAAGTTCTCCTATCCTTCTTTTACTAGTTCATTTTTTATGTTTTAGAGAATTGTTTTTCTCCTTTTTTCATAAGAAATTTTCGTTGAATATATTAAACTGATAAGTTGTGTCTTGTGCGCACGATTTAAATAAGAATATAGACTTCTTCTTTTGTAAACTTTTTTTTTATAGTTCCTATAAATCTAAATTATTCTTGTTTGTCTAATCCTTGATATGTGTTCCCCCTCTTAACTTATGCATAGAGGATCCTTTTGAGTTCTTACATAAAAAGTGGTGTAAACTCAATAGATTTTCTTTATAAATTTATAGAATGCCACAATCAAAACAATTAAGGAGAAATATTATTAGTAACATGAACATTTGAAAGTATAGTTGCACACATGATTTGATCATTTTGAGTCCATATATTTCTTTTTCGTTATTAATCATATGTTTTAGCAAGCTCTTTAGAAGAGTTCCTCCTTGTACTTGGTGAATTATGTTCTTGAGCCATATGACTTAATTATTTTTTCTCCAAGGCTAATTTACATTAACATTGAGTTATAGTCCTCTCCTTCAATAGCATCCATTAAGTATTCCTTGAATTTTTTTTCCTGCATTGTGATCATATTCATCCAAATCACTCTATTGCATGAGGACTCTACCATTGATGTTTCAACTTTAAAGTGCTAGTTTCAAATTGTAAACTTCAAATAAACAGCTTTAACTACACTACAATGAGTGTGTAACACACTTATGATGCTATCAATTACTTAAATATATAAAATTCTACTCATTATAATAATCCTTGAACTTTTGGAAGACTTTGATAGAATATTTCTTCTTACATAGTTATTTTGTAAGTATGTAAAAGGAACGGACAATAGATAGGGAATATTAATCACCCCATTAATGATCCTTTTTTATCACTTTTCTTAATACTTTCAAAAATTTGTCATTATTTTGAATTCTTCCTTGATGAAAAATTCTAATATGTCTATTCATGTCCCTAAATAGTTCTCCCATTTCTTTTTTAACAACCACTTGTAATATTTATTATTAAATTAATGTGTATCAAGACATGTAAATATTATTGCATCCATAAGTATGAGTCACCTCATATAATTGTGCTCTCCTACAAAGGTAGCTTGTTCCTCATTCTTATCAACATGGTGCATTTACTCTTGTTGATTCAACATGTTAGGCTAGAGTAATAAAATGACCACACCAACTCTCTTCATAGTTGGAGTTCCACAAAAATGGCATAAGTAGCACTAATACCAATAAACAACATCTATCACATCAAAAAAAAAAAAGTTACTTTCACACTCAAATTCTTAAATATCACATGCAATCACTACAACAAAAATATTCATGCATTATTTCCTAGTGCAACTCTCTCTCATTTAGTCTCAATAAAAGATAAAAATGGTTTATTCATCATAGAAAAATAAAAGTTGCACCTTGTGATATAGACATAGAATATAGCAAAATGTACTTCATCATATATAAACAAAAGCCATACATTTTGGTTGCTAAGGATTTATAGTAGTTGTGGGGTTCACTATCAACTCCATCATGGTATCAAAACACCAAATCTATGACTCCCAATCCAAATTCTAAAAGATCTGACCTTGAAGGAATTTTAACTCATTTTGAAGAAAAATAGGCATTATTGTTGGATCCAAAATACCCAACCCTCCTATAGAATTCGGTTCATTACAATGAAGCCAAAATTAAGATCACAAACCTATTTTGCCATGACCCCAATTCATCCATAGGAATTGACAAATGAGCTTATTTAGGTCTTCATAACCTTTATTAGAGGGCATCTAGCAAGAAGAGTAATAAACATGAGATGCCAAAGAGAAATGATATATCACCTGAATTTTGCCACTAATGAAAGATATTTATTATCCTAATTGAATTTTTTTTAAGATCTTAATAACCTTTACTAGAAGGCATCCAACAAGAAGAGTAATAAACATGAGAGGCCAAATAGATACTGTGTATCACCTAAATTTTGCTTGCCGATGAAAGAATATCTATAGCCCCAATTGAAAATTTTGTTATGCAATTTTATGAGAAACCAATTCCACATCTCATGGAGAGAAACCCCTAGCCCAAATGGGACTCCCAGGTATCTAGTAATTTTTTCCATGCTTAATATATTTCCACTTTTTAGGAATCCAAGGTGGCACTGGATCAGGTGGTGGGATAACTTAGAACCTAAGACAGAACAATACAAATCCAAGACCTCTAAAACATTTTTTTTTTATTCAAAACTTTAGATAAACAACAAACTAGCATTAGCAAGACAAATCCAAAATATCCCTCTTCTTATGGGATATAATATGAAAATTGAAGGAGGAGGAGGACCTTGGGATTAGGAATCTAATTTCCCAAAACTAGGCACTAAGGGTAAAACTTGTCTGGTGGATGTTCAAGGAACTTCATATAAAATGGATAAGTTTGTTGTAGAAAAAATATCTTGATGATGATGATCCTTTTGATATTCTAACTACATTACATC
Organism: Cryptomeria japonica; assembly: GCF_030272615.1. Lineage (NCBI taxonomy): Eukaryota > Viridiplantae > Streptophyta > Pinopsida > Cupressales > Cupressaceae > Cryptomeria > Cryptomeria japonica. Next base: position 699,662,188 of record NC_081414.1, read on the forward strand.
CTCCTAGTGGTTTGAGGACTGGAACTTCATGCAATCTTGTAATAAAGTGGTCACTAACTATATAACCTGGGATATCCATGATGGCCATAAGGCTTCTTTTGGGGAAGATTCATTGGCTGGTTTCCTAAGTTTAGATAGCCAACTAAACATTAAGCAAATGAAAGACACTATGAAATGCCTTTAGGGAGACCATGTTAGGGATTATGTCCTCTTTTTGGATGAGGATCGAGCATTAAGGTGGAAGTGGAAGGACTTCTCCTCCTTGGACCTCCCTACAAGGGATATTGATCTTCTCTCTTCTGCTTTTGCAAATAGTGTTGTGGTTTTTAAGCATGGGAAGGATACTCTAATTTGGGGAGGTTCCAAAATAAGGAATTATAATGCTAAGGATGGGTATCTTCAGCTGAATATTAATCAGAATTGAAATGAAACTAATCTACCTTTACATTTGTACTAGAACAAATTTTGTCTTCCGAAGGTAGGAACTTTTGCTTGGGCGGTCCTTCAAAGGAAAATATTGATGGTTGACAAATTCTAAAGAATGGGGTATCATGGCCCTTCAAGGTGTGCGTTCTATAGATCTCAGGAATAAACAATTAATCATCTCTTGCTGGGGTGTCCCATCTTTCAAGAGTGTTGGCAGTGGCTCTATGCCAAATTGGGTTGGTCGGATGCCTTACCAAATGATATTTTCAACCTTTTTCAATCTTGGCTAGTGATTAAGAAAAAGGAAACCTTTGGACGCCTATGAGTTTTTAGTCCCCTTGTTTTGATATTAGAGTTATGGAAGGAGAGAAACAAAAGATTATTTCATGACAAGGAGATGAGCATTTCATTGCTACAAAATAAAATAAAAACAATAGTGGAATTGGTAAATAATGCTCTCTTGGCTTAATCTGAAGAACATATCTTTTATAGATTGGGATGCCAAAATGAGAGGAAATTGACTTAAGACCTAATATTTTGCCTTGGATTGGAGTGAGGGGTCTCGTTTCCCAATTTGTCAAGGAACATGTGGTTTAGGCACCGCCTTAGCATGGTTTGATCAAATAGAATATCAATGTCTCCTTGAGGGGTAATTATGGGAGGTCGAGAACTAGATGTATTATTAAAATTGGCGAGGGGTAACCAGTTGAAGCTCTTCAAAATTACATATCAATGGCACCAATAATGAGGCCAAATTCCTTTCTCTCATCCATGATCTTACTCTTAGCAAAGACTTAGGAGTGAAACTATTAGAGATTGAAGGCGACTCCACTTTGGTCATCAATGCATAGAGCATTGGATCAATGTTGGATTGGAATCTTTGCATGCTCTTAGAATAGGCTCAAGATTTGTTAAGAATCTTTGACATTGTCTTATTCAACCACACTTACAAAGGGAACTCTGAGGTTGACAAGTTGGCAAATGACGAGGCAAATGGATTGGACAAATTTTTTACCAATGACTATTTGGCGGCAGCTATAATTGGTTGATTGAACCCAGTAGTACAAGCTCCCCTTATTTGATATGAATTCATAAATGTCATTTAAAATTAGGTATACTTTTCAAAGTATTTTAATTCCAAAAGATCTCCTTCAGCTTGGTGATCTTCATCAAAATGATCATTTGTATTCATAATCATTATGGATGGATGACCACCCTTAAACAACACATTAAGTATAGTGGATTTCAATACGTGTGTGGTGACAACCTCAGGGCAATTTTTATTTCCTAGCATTCTTCCAGCTCATACCAAAATGGGAGCTCTGGGATCAAGGAAAGGTGATTGTGGTGAGCTGGCATGGTTGGAAATGCTCTGCAAACGTATGCAAATTGTAGAAGCACAGACAAGGCGCCTGAACTTCAAATAATATATTTATTATTGATGGTCTCTTACTTTTTATCTAAAATTATCTAAAAGTTTTGTTTTTTTAAATAAACAAATAAATATGACGCTCCAGAAAAACATAATATTTTTTTTAGATGGTATCTTTTTTGAATTTTTTAATTATTAAAAAAAAGTGTAAATTTTTGAAATATAATATAATATTTTTATTTAAAGTTTAAATAACAACATAATATGTATTAAAAATTTATGCCACTTTCATTTGCTTCAAGTTTAAAAGCTAGACCAAAGGCTAGTGTTATTCATTTCTTTTATCATGATGTGCCACAGTACTCGGATTTCACCTAGTTGAATGTCCTTAATTTTAAATCAAGTTTATTTAATGTAACTCTAGTTCCTTAAATTTGATAACAATTGAGGTATTATACATTTTTTGTTAGGACCTAAAGGCAACTGAGAGCGGGTGGGGGGGTGAATCAGTTGTCTAATAATTTTATCTCAAATACAACTTTAACCAAACTTGAAACATAATATCGGTAGACCAAACTAAATGTCGGTAAATAGATTAACAGTTAATAATAGTACCGATGAAGCTTAATGCATGAAATAGAAAGAGAAACAATATCCAAAACACATAACACAGAGATTTGTACATGGAAACCCTGTAAGGGGAAAAACCACGGTGGGAAACCTTACCCACAATCAGATGATACTACTGCAAATAGTATGTGTTTACAAATGGAGTCTGCACATGCAGAAAGGCCAGATGCCTAGAGCTCATTGCTCAATTGCAGAATGGGAGTCACACTGACTACAAAATGGATGATTAAATCCAATGATAATGTACTGCTCAAAGTGACATCTTCTATGTTGTATTCAGTACCTATTAAGCTCTGATTGTCTTCTTCAAACCTTCCTTGAATCTTCAAATGGTGTCTGCATGAGTAGCTCTAGTTATACTCGCATATAACCTTACAATACCTTATTACATACCATACCCATACCATGTTAATCTCACAATTGAGATCTTACATATATACCAAAACCTAAGACCAAATGTTTAGGTCGACTCACTAAGAATATTACAATAAAAATCAATTACAACAAGTCAAGATGCGATGCATCATGTTGGCTCAACAACAATATTATTTTATTAAACAATCTCCATAACGTGTCATGCTGATCTGGAATAGATAATGCATGTCGGTCCATAACCTAGACCAGTTTGTCAGTAACAACAAATATGTCAACCTGATTAGACCAATAATCAAATCTCCAAAACCAAGTGTCCAAACCATGTCTTCAACATAACCAGGTGATCTCCAGATGATAACAAGTCATCCTTAGTGCCCGTGAACCAAATACCGATGATTGTGCATAGTTCACTGAACTTGCTGATGAACATAATCAAAGATCTCCAGAAGGATAAGTGTTGATAAGTGTTGACATCAATGACAAAACCAAGCAACATATCCATAATACCAACAATCTCCCCCTTTGGCATTGATGGCAACACAAGATGGAAAAACCATCTAAGTGCCAAAGCAGAAATGCCAATAAACCAAAAACAAACAATCTCCAAAATAGATCAATACCAGAAATTAAAATACAAATCATCTCTGCAATTGTATAATCACTCCTCCAATGAATAATCTCTCCCCAAAAGATAATGTGTTTTTCCATAGATATCTCTCCCCCTTTGACATCAAATGCCAAAGCAATACAAAAACCAGATACAACCAGTTCATAGAACTAATTACAAATACTAACTACTACCCCTGAGAAGTAGCTCTCCTCCATCAAAGCCGGAAAAAGGTTTCTCTGTTAATTTCTTGTCAGTCTAATGCCAAGCATCAACTGTCTAAGTCTCTACCGATGAGGGTATAACCCCAAGCTTCTCTCTGCGATATTCAAAGGTTTCCTTAGGCAAAGGCTTAGTAAAAATGTCTACAATTTGCTCTTTAGTATTCACATAAACCAATTTCACTTCTTTTGATTCAACATTCTCTTTCAGAAAATTGTATTTGATAGAAACATGTTTGGTTTTATAGTGAAATACTGGATTCTTAGATATATCGATTGTTTTTGAATTATCACAATAGATGATTATAGGTTCTTTGCGTTTTACCTTTATATCCTTCAACATTTGCTTAATCCATAATATCTTAGTACAATTAGTTGCTACTGCAACATATTCTGATTCTGCTGTTGATAATGATGTACAACTCTGTTTCTTGCTCAACCATGAAATCAATCTACTACCAAGAAAGAATGCTCCACCGGTGGTGCTCTTTCTATCATCTACATCTCCTACCCAATTAGCATCGGTGTATGCACATAACTCAAAATTTTCATCTTTAGGATACCACAAACCAAGATTTATTGTGCCTTGTAAATACCGAAAAATCCTTTTTACTATTGATTCATGATTTTCCTTAGGATTACTTTGAAATCTTGAAATAATACATACTGCATTCATAATATCAGGTCTTGTTTGTGTCAAATACAGTAAACCTCCAATCATAGATTTATATCTTGTCAGATTAATAGGGGATGAATCATCCTTCAATGATAGTTTATTAGTTGTTGTCATAGGAGTACTTATTAGTTTAGAGTCTTCCATACCAAATTTCTTCAGTAATTCCTTCAAGTACTTTGATTGACATAAGAATGTACCTTTATCAGTTTGAGAGATCTGCAATCCTAAAAATAATGTTATCTCCCCAATCATAGACATTTCAAATTCTTCTTGCATCTTATTAGAAAAGTCTTTACACAATCCATCTTCTCCTCCAAAAATGATGTCATCAACAAAAACTTCAATAACCAAAATGTCTTCATTGTCACTTTGAAATATAAGTTGTTGTCAGTATTACCTTTAGTGTAACCAAGCTTCAAAAGATATTTGTCCAATCTAGCATACCAAGCTCTAGGAGCTTGCTTTAATCCATATAAAGCTTTCCTTAACCTGCAAACCATATCTTTATCATTTGTCAATGAAAACCCATCAGGTTGTTCAATGTAAACTTCCTCTTTAAGATCACCCTTCAGAAATGCACATTTAACATCCATTTGATAAACTTTATAGTTCTTGTGTGCTGCAAATGCAAGAAATAATCTGACTGCCTCAATTCTAGCTACCGGTGCAAAGGTTTCATTGTAATCAATTCTTTCTTTCTATGAATATCTCTTACACACTAATCTTGCTTTGCTTCTTATTACCTTACCATCTTCATTAAGTTTATTTATGAATACCCATTTAGTTCCAATTACATTTTTATTTTTAGGTTGGGGAACCAATGTCCATATATTGTTCTTTTCAATTTGTTATAATTCATCTTCCATAGCCTTAATCCAATGTTTATCTTCACATGCCTCATTAACTGATGCTGGTTCAATTTAAGAAATTAAACATACCTCTTCATTTGCCAGTCTTCCTCTAGTCATAACTCCTTGATACTTATTCCCAATTATCTGACTTTCAGAGTGATTCAATCTAACATACCTGGGTGTGTTCACTTGTTGTTGTTCTTCAGGCACTGTGGAATTCTCTGATGATACCGGTGTGACTGGATCAACATTATGTACCAGTGCATTCTGTATAGGTTCATTTATGATTATCTCAACTGCCGGTTCAGAGTCCATAGACCTTGAATCTCTTCTAAAGTGTTCATCAATCTTCACATTTGCACTCTCAATGATTTTTTGCAATCTCTTATTAAAACATCTATATGCTTTGCTTTTAGATGAATACCCAAGAAATATTCCTTCATCACTTCTAGGATCAAATTTTCCAATATACTCATCTCTCCTAATGTAACATTTGCTTCCAAATATTCTGAAGTACTTAAGAGTAGGAATATCACCAAACCATAGTTCATAGGGTGTCTTACAGGTTTCACCTTTGATGTGAACTCTTTTGAAAGTGTAAACTGATGTATTCACTGCTTCTCTCCAATATACATGAGGTAGATTTGCTTTTAATATCATGTTTCTAGCTGCATCCAAAATAGTTCTATTCTTCCTTTCCACAACTCCATTTTGCTGAGGTGTCCGAGGTGCTGATAGTTGTCTTCTAATTCCATTCACTTCACAAAATGTATTGAACTCCTTAGATGTAAATTCACCTCCTTGATCCGATCTTAAACATTTGATTTTCTTGTCATTTTCATTTTCTACAACTGCCTTGAATAATTTAAATTTCCCAAAATCTTTTGATTTCTCCTTGAGAAAGGTAACCCAACACATTCTAGAATAATCATCAATGATTAGCATAAAATATCTATCTTCCTGTAGACTTCTTGTTCTTGTCAGACCACATAAGTCAGTATGAATTAAATCAAGAACATTATTGGTTTTCTCAAAATTGATTTTGAAAGTTGTTCTAACTTGCTTTCCCAATTGACATTCCTTGCATACCGGATTGTGAGGTTTTACAATCTTAGGTAAATCCCTTACTACCTGAGATGAACTAATCTTCACAATACAGTCAAAATTTGCATGACAGAGTCTTTTATGCCATAACCAACTCTCATCAATATGTGCAATCAAGCATGTATTTTCAATGTTATTCAAATGAAAGATATTACCTTTAGTCTGATTACTAGTTACAACTTCCAAACCAATTCTATTCATGATTTTGCATTTACCATTCTTGAATTGTAACTGAAATCCTTTTTCAACTAATTGACCAACACTCAAAAGATTGTCCTTGAAACCTTTAACATAATAAACATTGTCAGTATTGTGCTTACTATCAAAAGATATAGTGCCTTTTCCTCTGATCAAACAAGCTTTGTCATCTCCAAATCTTACTAAACCTCCATTGTATTCCTAAAAAGATAAGAATTTACTTTTATCACCAGTCATGTGATGTGAACATCCAGAATCTATAATCCATTCATCCTTTTCTTTAATTTTAGCTGCCAGAGCATGTTCTACCGGTGGAATATTAAGTGTCAGTTGATCTTCAGTTATTGCAACAAAGGCCCATCCATTATCTCCTATTTCTTCATCAGAATCATCAGTAACTCCTTCATCAGCATAGTAACATGATTTGTCTTTATTCTTCTTAAATCTGTATCTCTGATAATCAGGGTTAGGTTTATATATCCTTTTAGCTTCTTCTCTCAATCTTGCATGTCTGTTCGGACATCTAGATGCCATATGATCAATTTTATTACAATTAAAACATTTAAAAGGTTCGTTACCTTCATACTTACTTCCAATAGGACCTTTAGGCATTTTCCTTGCAAATAGTGCTTCAAGTTCTTCATTTTCCTTCCTAATGTCTTCAATTTCTCTTGCATAAAGTTCTTTCCAATCAAATTTATCAGCTGATGATGAACATGTTGTAGATGATGATGCTTTGAAAGCCAAATCTGTCTTAATTGTAGCAACAGGACCAAACTCATCAAGCTCAAATGCTGAAAGTTTTCCAACCAAGGTATCTCTAGATACTGATGTATTAGGCATAGTTCTCAACTCATTAATAGCAGTTACTTTCATTTTGTATGTTGGTGGCAATGCTCTCAAAACTTTAGAAACAATTTCATCTTCACTTAAGGAACCTCCACAGCATTGTATTCCCAAAACAATTTCATTAACCCTTTCCATAAAAGCAAAAATTCTTTCATCTTCTTCCATTTTCAAATTTTCATACCTGACCTGGAAGCATTCCAGTTTTGCAATTTTGATAGTGGTATCACCTTCATTCAATGTCTCCAACTTATCCCAAATAGCTTTAGCAGTAGATCGATCTGATAGTCTCATGATTTGCTGATCTAACAAGGTGCTCAAAAGTGCTTCTCTTGCTTTACAATCATTCTCTTAAACGTTATCCAATGTAGCTGGACTAGGTTTACCTGGTGTAAGACCAACATAACCATTCTGTGTAACATCCCATATGTCTTTTCCAATGCAATTCAGATGTGTGTCCATTCTGATCTTCCATATACCATAATTAGTTCCATCAAGTTTTAGATTGTCCTTCCTGAAATATTTAGTTGCCATAGAATCTCCTCAAGTTGCTAAACTTCTGCAAAAAGAGGTCTGGGCTCTAATACCAATTGTTAGGACCCAAAGGTAACTAAGAGGGGAGGGGTGAATCAGTTGTCTAATAATTTTATCTCAAATACAACTTTAACCAAACTTGAAACATAATACCGATAGACCAAACTAAATGTCGGTAAACAGATTAATAGTTAATAATAGTATTGGTGAAGCTTAATGCATGAAATAGAAAGAGAAACAATATCCAAAACACATAACACAAAGATTTGTACGTGGAAACCCTCTAAGGAGAAAAACCACGATGGGAAACCTTACCCACAATCAGATGATACTACTGCAGATAGTATGTGTTTACAAATGGAGTCTACACATGCAGAAAGGCCAACTGCCTAGAGCTCGCTGCTCAATTACAAAATGGGAGTCACACTGACTACAAAATGGATGATTAAATCCAATGATAATGTACTGCTCAAAGTGGCATCTTCTATGCTGGATTCAGTACCGGTTAATCTTTGATTGTCTTCTTCAAACCTTCCTTGAATCTTCAAATGATGTCTGCGTGAGTAGCTCTGCTTATATTCCCATATAACCTTACAATACCTTATTACATACCATACCCATACCATGTTAATCTCACAATTGAGATCTTACATATATACCAAAACCTAAGGCCAAATGTGTAGGTCGTCTCACTAAGAATATTACAATAAAAATCAATTACAACAAGTCAATATGCGATGCATCATGTCAACTCAACAACAGTATTATTTGATTAAATAATCTCCATAACGTGTCGTGCTAATCCGGAATAGATAATACATGTCAGTCCATAACCTAGACCAGTTTGTCGGTAACAGCAAATATGTCAACCCAATTAGACCAATAATCAAATCTCCAAAACCAAGTGTCCAAACCATGTCTTCGACATAACCAGGTGATCTCCATATGATCTAACAAGTCATCCTTAGTGTTGGGGAACAATATAACCTGCCGGTGAACCAAATATCGGTGACTATGCATAGTTCACTGAACTTGCCGGTGAACATAATCAAAGATCTCCAGAAGGATAAGTGTTGATAAGTGTTGACATCAATGACTAAACCAAGCAACATATCCACAATACCAACATTTTTAACATACTAATTCATAAAATATAACAAATTTCCTTACTCATCTAAATGGTTTGTTGCAATTGAACACTTGGTTAAACAAATAATTTTATTGGTCACATCGCATGTAAAATTAAAGATAATAAATCCCTAATGCATCCTAATTTATTTTCATTAGGTTTACAAAGCTTAATCATCCTTAATTATGCACTATATTGAACCATTTAATTAAAGATAATAAATCCCTAATGCATGCTAATTTATTTTAATTAGGTTTACAGAGCCTAATCATCCTTAATTATGCGCTTAATTGAACCATTTAATAAACTAGTTTAATGAAGCATAAATTTAGGGATGATAGAAGCATAACGTGTGCAACTTTGATTTAATTGGGCTTATGATTGAGGGCATATTTATTATGAAAATATTCCTAGTAAGCTCTATAACCAATTATAGATTGTCTCTCAGTTGATGAAAAATGACTCTATAAACTTATAAATAATAACAGTGATCAACTTTAGTGACTATAACATGTTAATATGTAATGAGTTCTTAAGATATTCCATTTAACTTTACAAATAATTTAAATATTCCATAAGAAATAGTGAGAAACCACATGTGAGTGAATTGGAACAACAAATTATGAACCAATTTTGAGGGTTTGGTAAATCACCATTAGCATAATCACCATGAATTTGATAAAATTTTAATTGAGAAATAAACTAGCAATGGTTAGGAAAAATTCCAAGAAAAGGTGCACAAAAAGGCAAGAAGAATCTTTCTAATTTGAATGGCTCCAAAGGAAGAAGTACACTTATATAAAAAGAATACATGACTATCATGAGTGGCAAAAGGAAAGAAAAGAGAATGTCATTTTTTTTAATAATCAATCATATCTCAATAAATTATTTTTTTAATAATGTCCATGAAAATAGTTCTTGAAATAGACTAAGGAATCTTTCACCTTTCAAGAAAGGAAATCAACATTAAGAGGAGCAACTGAGGCTAGGGAAAATTAACAATAATTCTATTCCATCAATCAAGATCCTCATCTAATAATTTGTGCCTAGAGAATGAAATTCATCTTTCATTTGGGTTGCTCGAATTATAAATTTTATTGGCTCCTATCCTACAAAAGGAAAATTTAAAATTAAATTGAATTTCAAATAGGGGATTCTTATACACAAAAATTCCTCTCTAGACACAGAAATTCCTCTCTAGAGGATTATTTCCAGTAGAATTCTCTAATAAAATGGGAAGGGATAATGCCCTTAATGGAGAACCAAGGATGTCAAATGGTATAGGCCTCTTTTTAAAAAATTGTCAATTGTTTTGATTTTTTAGATCTTAAAATCTGACAAATTTCAATATATTTAGAATTTATAGTCTTATTCAAGAATAGTGGTAATACATAATCTTGGAGTAGATTGACATTTCACTTTAAAAAATTAAAATCTTAGATGAATTAATTGTGTAGGGAAATTCAAGGATTTATGCAAGGATATGTATAAGGAGAGATTTGTCCAAATGCTAATCAAATGTGGAATTTAATATAGCTAGCTATAATTATTTAATAGGAAGTTAGGTAAAACCAATCTTTTGTACGCATTATAAATTAAAAATTCATTACACAAAAAAGTATAGATAGAATATCTCACAAAAATTATAATGAAATGATATAGAAAAGAATTAGGCGAGCCTAAGGAATCAAAAATCAACACAACACAAATATTAAAGAAAATGATGAGATTATTAAAAACCTAAAAAAACTATTTGATCTGTGAAGTAGTGTCATCAAATCAAGTAGCATTGAGATTGTTAAAAGTTGCTTTCTTATTCTTCTTTGGATAGTAAAGATGAAAATTTCCCTTTTTTAATATATATGGAAAATTCACCTGAGGCACGATCTCAACCTCATCCTATTTCAAGATGTTGAAGCCATGCACTTAGCAAGACTTGATCCTTGATGGGTTCATTAAGAACCATTCAACTTCACCAACAGTTCAAGGGCCCACTAACTATAGTTAATAATTTCAATCCTTTTTTTCATAAGAAACATCTATTTAATGTAATCAAGTCAAAGTTGCAGAGATAGCATCCATTTTCTTCTTAAGTTGATCAAATTGCTTCACTAATATATTGAAGATTTAAAAGTACAAGTAGTAGTGGCATGAGAAACATGGGTGGAATATTTATGTTTACTCAAGATGCATTTAAATTGTTGCTTTTGGAGGCCTTGTAATTTAATTAATTTGTGTTTTTGTTACCATCTCATTCTCCAAGATTTTTAATGGAGGATTTGTAAGAAAATCAAATTGAGGTTGTGGAAACCCCACAAGGAAAGGTTCAATTTAGTTTCTGAGTGAAATTCTAACTATAATGTTGCTTGATTGTTGCAAAATAGTAATTTTGGTTACATATGACGAGGTTGACTGATAAGAAACAGTCCTTATGGTAAGAAAGAGAACTTGCATTGTTATTTACAAATGAACAAAATTGTCCTTTAGAACTATTGGATAGGTCATGATGGAAGAACATGGGAGAGTGTTTGTTTTGCACAAGAAGAAATGGAGCAAGTGGGTATCCATGGTCTCATTTAGAAATGTGGATGATACAATGTTGTTTCCAGGGTATCTTTCAAAATTGTAAAATATTGCAAAGCTATCGATAAGCTCAAAAACTATCTGCCACTGAACTTGATATTAGAACTCAGTCATTGGAACTGCCCATGGCTTGTCCAATGCAATCTTTTATAGAACTTGGTGGATATAAATGAAATATTTTGTTAATATCCCATTCAGGCCATTCCATGAGAAGATAGTTCTCTGAGGCATTTTGTCAAACAGTTCAGGTGCCTTTCCTATGCTTTTAGATTTTGCACATCCTGCAATCATGGCCTTCTGTCAATTAGTTCATGTGCCTTGTCTATGCTTACACATTTTGCACGAATATTTAAAAGCATAGACAAGGCAGTTGCAGCTACAAGATCTAAATAAATTCTTGTGATGGATGTCCATCCTCTGTTCCAAAGCTCCCATTTTCGCAAAGGCTGAGAGGAAGTTGGCAAAGGTTGCGATGTCTGGCTTTACACCTGCCCATCTCATTTGGTTTAAATCGTCTAAATCCTTCTCAAGAAATTGATCATCTCGATACCCTGCAATCACAGCATTGCATGAGACGATATTTCTCATACCTTGTCTATGCTTCCACATTTTGATTGAATCTCTACCATAGCGTTTCCAACTATAATTTCCGTGACTAAGAACGCCAGTCCAGCTTGGGAGCACTCAGTCCCGAGGGGGACAGGGCGACTTACAGTGGAAGCGTGCCCGAACATCGGCTGATGAGAGGAACCGGACCAACGAATAGTAGGGGCCAGGCCTGGAATTTGACGGTCACCCCTACCTGTCATATGAATTTTTTATGACAGTCTAGTCATTTCAATGTCTTTCATTTGACGTTTTAAGAAAAAATTGAACTGTCAAAAAATATAAAAGTAGAAGATTGAAGCAATGAAAATCAATGCACATCTTATCTTAATGAGAAAATAATGATAAATTAGTAATATATGCAAAAATCTTAAATTTACTAAATAAGTTTCTAAATTAATACACTAATATATATTATATATTAACATTAAATGATAATCAATTAATAATTACCAATTTAGTAATAATAAACATTTAAATTTTAAAATTATATATATAATGACAAATTTCTATAACAATCTTATTAAATATATTTAAAAAATTAAATTGACTAAGTTTCTAAATTCATATATAAAAAAATGGAATATATTATAAAAATTTATATTAAAATATTTTATCAATTATATTCTATCATTTCAATTATGACAAGTTTCTAAATTCATATGAAAAAATAAAACTATTCTAAAAAATCATATTAAAATATTATAAAATTAGAAACAACTACATCCTTCCGTATTCTAAATCTTTCCATTTCAAAATATTATAAATAAATTTGTATTTTTATAATAAACATTCTAAACTAATTTATATATTACCTACTATATTTTTTTACGGTTTATTTATAATTTGAAGTGTCATCTATATGGTTGTAGAAAAAAATAGCATGTCAATACATACGTTCTACTAATTTTTTAATCTGTCAATTACGATTCAAAAGTGAAAAAACGGCCATTTTGCCTGTCAAATTCGAAGCCTGGTAGGGGCCCACGACTATGCCTCCGATTTATGCGATGACTACGCCTCCAATCCATCCTTAGCCAATCCCCATCCAATCCATACATGGGCCCGTCACATTAAAAATGCTTGAGCAGTATAAAACCATTCCATGAGAGCGGCGACATAAATGAGAATCATTAGGCGGGAATAAAGTTTGAATTCAAACATTAACGGTGCTAAACGGGACCAGACGGAACGGCTTTGGGAGAAGGTATGGGCTTAGTGTGTGCTGGTTAAGCCATCTCCGGATGGATTGTCATGTTCCTCACTTGCTGACGAGAGGGAATGTGCATTTAAGAAACTTCAAATTTTTCGTCACTTGGTGACGGATCCCTAGCTCATTTTTGGATGGTGTGACATCTTCTTCATTCAGCTGAGGACATCCTACTTAATAATCTCTTTCAATGTAGCTTATATGCTCACGTGCGGGTTTTGTGTTGGCCACCTTTAAATCTACCTCATCCCTTGGATAATTTCATTGCCCGTCACCATGGACTCCCCAATTCAACTCAGATGCAAAATACAATAGATGTCCTTCCTTAGTTTTATCTCAAACTTGAGATTGCAGTTGGTATGCAAAACGCTAGGGCTTCTTACCATGGAAGCAATAAGGATGGTCTTGGGCTAGGAGTTTCTCACTTTGGTCAACACCCATATATCCTCATATTTTCCCACTTCTCTCCTTGATCTGGGTGGTGCAAAAGTGTATATTTTGTTGCTGCTTCATGAATTTTTAAGGAAGAATTTATTTTGGATGGCATCAACACAGTGGTGTTTGCGGAGTTGGAAGTTGGTATTCCATGGCCTATTGACCTCCCGAAGCTTTTATAGTCGGGTGCAGTGGTGGTCAAGCAGGTCTTCATTTTGAATCTAGATGCTACTGGATTGGTTTGTCATCGACAATGGGTGGTTGTGGGAAGAGATTTCTTGAGGAAGAGAGTTGGAATTGAGGTGGAAAGCAATTTTCAATGGCTGGATATGTTCGCAGAGGTCGTGGGTTCGAATGCATGCTGAGGATTGATTTGGGGCTCTGGTTTCATTTTGGTGTTTTTGGTTTGTCACAATCTTGGTATTCAATATTGGGTTGGGTCAATGGATCCTTGATCTACTGATGAAGTTGAATGATTCTAATTGAACTCACCAGAGATCAAGTCATGATGAGTGCAAGGTTCCAACATCATAAAAGATGAGACGAAAATTGTATCTCTCATTAAAAATCAAAATACCAAAATCATTTTTATTATATTTTCTTTATATAGATTTTGGTTTAACTTTAAAAATTACAATTAAATTTATATATTAGAGACTACAAATAATGTTTATTAACATGAATTGATACATTCAAAGACTACTGAAATTGCTCCTTGATTGCCTCTCTTTGCTACTATCACCAGTCTACCTCAATCGCTCCTCTTCCCCCTACCACCATAAACCAAATGAAAAAACTTTGCCTTGAACTAATTAAAACAAATAATGAGTATTCAAACTACGCACGAACACCCCTGTAATTGAAGATGGGACCAAGTAAAAGAGAATGGGCATATAAATTGGGAGGGTGGAATCTAAAATCCTTCTTGGTCAGGTATAGATCGATTATAAATACTACAAAAATTTCAAAAATCATGTTTTAATGAAAGAGCACCAAAAAGATAATAAAACGACGACTTGATTCAAGGCTAGTATGTAAGTTGCAACTACCTCTTATATATACATACATGTACATTAAAACAAAAATCAGTACAGTTTAAAATGAAATGTTGCTGAATGTCTATTAAAAAAAGTTTTGCAGTTACTTACTATTTTTAATTGTTTTTATGTACACAAACCATTTACACCCGTAAAGAATTATAAAATACAAATGACATAATATAATGCCTCCAAATTAAACCAATAAAATGGAGAAGCAACAACAATTTTTTAAGTCTTATTCAAAAATTGAATACAAAGATTTTCTTCAAAGTAAATATTTTTTTTTTAGCTAGACTGGTTCATTATTTTTTATCAGCAACCTGTTGGAAGCTTCTCAATGCTTTGCTCAATATATATATTAAAAAAATACCCCCAATAGCGGATATATTTAGCTTAAAACTTTAGTCACAATAATAACATTTAGAGGGCCTGAGCCAAACACGGCTGTGACAAGAAAAGCATGCCTAAATATTAATTATATACACTCCTCTGCTAAAATCTAAAACAATAGAAACGAGAGAAATGGACAAGCGGCGTTACAGCGAGATTTTTGTTTGTTTATAATGACAGACGAGCATTCCTCGCTAACATTTCAGTTAAACAGGGGAACGCAGGAGTTGATGAAGGTTTGGTATTCAATCCCATCCTCACACAAATCAAATGAGCGTTTAATGAATTCGCAGGCAGAATTAGCGTTGTAGGTATAGGTGGCCAATCTCGCCATTAAAAAAATGGACCCGTACATCCATATAAACGCGGGCCAGAGGAGACGACAGGCATCACAGCAAACACCCGAACAGCAATGGAGTTCTCTGCAAAGTATGCGATGTTACTCGCATTGGCTATTTTGGTCGGGCAGGCGGCCGCCACTCTCAGTGAAGAAATTGCCCTCGATTTTCCTTCTCAGTGGGAAGGAGTAGAAGCAGAAGAAACCCCTTCTTCACCATCCCCTGCCCCCCTTTATTCCGATCACTTCCATCATCCAGTTATCCCCATCCCTATCCCCATTCCTATCCCTATCCCTTTCCCTGTCCCTGCCTATTCCCCTGCTGCTGGCCCTGGCCCTGCTGCTGCCCCTGCCCCCCCTGCCCCTGCCCCTGCCCCTGCTGCCCCTGCCCCAACGCCCTCTCCCGCTCCACAGCCTGAGAACGCCACGAGACCCCACGATTTCTGTTCTCGGGCGGTAGCCTCAAACTATTGCCCCGCGCCGCGCACCAGAGGGGAATTCAATGTAGAAGGGTACTTGGGAAGATGGTACGAGATCGGAGCCACAGCACAGTACAAGTTCCAGTACGAGCCGGGCCTCATCTGCGACCATGTCCTGCACAGCCTCCTTATCCGCAGCCACGACGACTACGGTGCCGTCTTTGCGTTGCTCAACCGTGGTCAGCCCATGCTCAAACCTCTGCAGGTAAGTCCTATTTCATTTAGGCAGACTACAAAATCAATGGGTTTTTCTAACAATCTGAGTTCAAATCCCAAAAACGACTAAAAAAACATCCTTTTGTCCAGGCATCTGCGTTGGCCAAACTGTCAGGAGCGGCGCGCGGAGTGTGCAACAACGCCCACAAAATCTGCAACATCGTATCTCCACACGCGCTCTTCACAGCCGCCCTCAACAAACTCTCAACCACAGTAAACACAATCCGCAACGACAGCGTCATGAGATCCCGCCACGAGCTAGCCAATTTGGTAACCTCAACCCGGCTACTGCGATCCCTGGCGCGCAACATCACCGCCACAACAAACCGCCTGGCAAGAGGCATGACACGTCTGCAATACCTAAACGGCAACATAAGCCAAGGCTTGGGGCACCAGGACGCCAACGTGGACACCCTAATGGAGGTCGCAAGCTCCATCAAGGACTACATTTCAGTCCTCAATCTCCGCATCTCCGAGGTGGCACCCAACGTCAAAGCCGAGCTCCTCCGTGACGCCACGTTTCTGAGGCCCGAGAGCATCCCTCTCTCCGTTGCCCTTGCGGACTCCGTCGTAGAGGTGTACACGGGGCTCGAATTGGTTCAAGCCCGCCTTCTGGACATGACAGCCCTCTTGTCTGCCATAACGGACTCCGTTCGCGCATATGACCGCGTGGCGCCGCCTTACAACTGGAACCCACTGGAGTACCCCGTGTCTGAAGTGCGCGGAATTGCAGTCCAGAACCCGGATGCCGCCGCCAAGTTTTTGGTGAGTCAGCACGGATTCAAGACGCCTTACTGGGTTCTCGACGTCGAAGAACATAACGGAACTGACGCCACCGCCGGCAACGGCACCGGCAACGGGAACGGCAACGAGACCCGCTACGATGCGGCCTTGATTTATACCTGCGTGGAAACCAAGGACGGGCCTCCGCTGAAGGAGCTCTTTATTTTGTCCCGAAACGCGAGTTTGAGCCCGGACACGCTTTCTCGCTTCGCTGCAACGGCCGATGACGCGGGTATTTATACTGAGTGCGACAATCCTTTCATTTTCGCCGTACAGGACCGCAGGATCTGCACTTCCTGGCCCTTCTGAGCCGCTCAATTTCTCTGCAACTGCTTGATTTCAGTCGCTTAGCTTAGTTTTAGTGTAGTGGGTAGCTTTATTCTGCATTTCCTCTGGAATTTCCTGTTTGGGGTTTCCATTGCAGTACGACGTATCTAAGTAGGCGGCTTGGTATTGAGAATAAAATGTCGTACTTGAGACTACAAATGTTTTCAGGCACAATAAGGTATTTTTTGGCTGAAATATTTTATAATGCTTTTTTAATATGGAGTACAATTCAAAACGGCATATCTATGACTTATAAATTATTCAATCATAATATATTTATTTTATATTTAGTTTTATATAAATAGTATATTTAATATTAATTTAAATTTAATTGGCTGATTTTTTATTTAATTGGGAATACAATTGAAAGTTGCACATTTATAATTTACAATAATAAATTTTATTTGAATTATGTAATTATAATATATTAATTTTTTACTCAGTGTTATATAAAATATGATTTTTATATTAATCTAAATTTATATAAGTATTTTTGGCTGAAATATTATAATGTTTTTTTAATAATATTGGTAGTACAATTGAAAAGGCATATCTATGACTTATAATAGTAAATTTTATTTAAATTATTCAATCGTAATATATTTATTTTATACTTAGTTTTATATAAAATAGGATTTTTATATTAATCCAAATTTAATTGAAAGTTGTAATTTATAAATCAGATTAAATTTGTTATCTTCATTAAAATAAGATTCAAATGCAATACTAGAACTTTTGAATTCAATTATATAAATGTCTTAAAACATACTTGAGGTTTGGTTCATATAATATTAATATTTAAAGTATATAGATTTGTCTTTTGTAGTTTATAACTTTTAACATGAAAAAAGAAAGTATCTTATGCACAAAAATGTAATCTAATTATAATTATAAAAGTGTATTTCTCTATTTATTTTGGACGTGTCATGATTCTTTCTCTAGAATGTAATAACTTAGTGGCTAAGTGGCATTATTACTATTTAAGAATTGGCATACCACATATACTTTTTTTTTCTAATTATGAAGCCTTGTTCCCCATCTTAGAATTGAGTAAAAATATCTACATCATTCCATATCCAAGTGTCACAAGTTATGCAATAAGTCTAAGCATCATGAAACTTATAATTGTTGTTCCCTATCCTTCATATTTTTCTCCCTAAACTTATTCCATATCCCTTCGTTCATGGTATAGCAATGATTAGAATCTTAGTGACAAGTTTTCTTAAGTAATGAACATTTTGTATCTTCTCCTTTACATGATCAAGTATTTGTTGGGTTGTTGGCATTGACAAAACCGGTCAATCTAGAAAACCGGTGAAGTAGTATAAGGTAACGTGGTGTTGATTTTCAGTAAGAAATAGTGAATGGAAACAACATTGTTATTAAATGATCAAAGGTTACTTCAGCTCAAGGTAAAATAAATTAAGTCAATCGATCTATCATTCAGGAAGATCGGTCACTTTGGTGATGGTAAAGTTACAAAAGGTGACTCAGGCAAGAAAACTTGTTTGCTCCAACCAACCGATAACTCACTGGAAAACAGGGGAGAGACTTGATGCTAGCACAACAAACCGGCAGTCAAAGAATGAACCGGTAAAGTAAGAAGTGTAGTCACATACCTGTACACTGATACGACAGAAGGAAGACAAACAATCACCATAAATCTCGGAGCAGTGATCAGCCATTCAGTTGCGGTGGCAAAGAATGAGTTGGTAAGCTTGTGTCTACGCAAAATCATTTGTTGGTAAAGTTAACTTTCAGCTATCATGCAATCAAGCATGATTACATGCGGATTCTCTAGTTCACATTTATTTGACTGAACTTGACTTAGAAGTTTCTATCCTTGGGAGATGCAGCAGCAGAACTGGTTGAACACTTGGCAAAATTGTTGAAAGGCACGCAGAGAAAGAGCGGGAGAGTTTGAATTTTGAAATCTTCTGAAATCCTTGATTGATCTAATTGAGGATATGCCTGAAGGTGTCAACAGAAAATATATAAAGAGTTCTAGAGCTCTTTCTGAAAGTTTTTTATCGTGAAATTTGAAACAAGTAAATCTTGTTGAAGGCGATCCAAGGTGAAGAATAGACTGAGAGGAAGTGCTAAGTGGTGTTAGCACAGTTGAGTGTGTATGTGAAACAAGTTGGTTGAGTGCGGATTTGACTAATAGAGAATCGGCTGAGTGCAGAGCCAAAGGACAGACAACCAGCTGAGAGCATAGCCGAAGAACAGTGAACTGGCAAAGTGTAGAGATGAAGAACAGAAGATCGACAGAGTGCAGTGCTAAGGGATAAGTGACCAACAAAGTGAATAGCCGAAGGAACCGGTGTTGTGCAAAGAAGTCACGACCAGTGTGTATTGAGTGACATGCATATTGAGACCTGATCAAGCTATCAGTAGCTAATTTAGCAGATCATCCAACTGTTTCTTTCTAACAACTGCAACATAAATCCCTTAACTGGGTAACATCTTAACTGATGTTCTAAGTCCTCTAACCAGGCTACCTTTAACAAGGTAAAGGCACTAACTGGCCTTGATAAAAAATCCCTTAACCGGGTGGCACCTAACAGTGTCGTTGTAATCTCCTAACAGGGATGGCTCTTAACTGGGCGTACTCTAGAAGAGTACAAATTTTGTGAGTTCCTACTCACACCGTGGTTTCCTCCCTATTAGGTTTCCACGAGATAACTCCTTGGTGTCACTGTCAACTTTTCATGCTTGCATATTTTACTTGACTATTTAAGTATATTGTTGAATCTTAGATGAATGAAGATTTAAGATAAAAGTTAAATTGTGAGAATTTGATTAAGTGTCGATTCACTCCTCCCCTCTCAGCACCAGTTGGGACTAACAGTATTAATGATTCATTATTTTATAATGGATTAATTGACAATTTGGTCCTACTAATAGGCAAAACCTAGTATTTGAAGGCTTTAATGGTAATGGACATGCATTTTTACATGTCAAATCATAAGCTAATGTTAAATTATATGGATCTATCTACATGATGGCATGCTCCTTAATACTTCATTTAAAGACACTTTATTGGAGGAAGCTTTACAATGAATTGATATGTATCATAATTCTTATATTTCATTCATTGCATGCTTGGTCATATGCATTTGTTGATTCTTTTACTTTTAGTCCTAAAGAATTTTTTTGTTTATGATTCTTCTCCTTCACCTTTCCAATGGCCTTTCTTAGAGTATTTGATGGACTTTTCTACAAATTGTAATATCTAAAATCATGCCTTGTGCAATTCAGCGCATCAAATGGCACTTCCTCCACGTCATCGGAGGTCGTGTACCACCATT
Source organism: Cryptomeria japonica (assembly GCF_030272615.1). Taxonomy (NCBI): domain Eukaryota; kingdom Viridiplantae; phylum Streptophyta; class Pinopsida; order Cupressales; family Cupressaceae; genus Cryptomeria; species Cryptomeria japonica. The sequence goes on from NC_081414.1 coordinate 699,682,874, forward strand.
TTTGTATTTTTTCCCACCTAGATTGATTTGTTAGCTCCAGAATAGAATCTTACCAACTCTATAAACTTGTCATCGTCAAGACACTAGCACGATGCAGAGACGTCCACGCAACCCATGAATATGAAGGTCTGCGAGTAGTCATTTGAGCACTATGCTTGCACCTGGAAGGAATCATAACACCACTGTATGTGCCCACCGACATCGGTTTTCCTTCCAGAGCCTATATCTCTCCCATTTGAAGGCATTTTGGATGATTCTGGGATCATTTCTTGCGGGTTGAAGCTCTTGGCAATCTTCTTATGCAATATTCATAGATTTGCATAAGTCTACCTTATTGTAAGCTTGGAGAACACACAACATGCTCAAAGTGTCTTCTTCGGAGCTGCATAGGGGAGTTATCTCTTTCTCTCTCTCTCTCTCTCTCTCTCTCTCTCTCTCTCTCTCTCTCTCTCTCTCTCTCTCTCTCTCTCTCTCTCTCTCTCTCTCTTTCTCATATCATTTTACGCATTCTCCTTGAATCTATATTTTGTTCATCTTTTATTTCTTCTTTATCTTCCTTTTCTCATTGAATTTATTGGGTTGTCCATGCAGGTAGAAACACCGAAACAGGGGTTTGACTAAGGCAGACTCCAAAACACAACCCCCAACATTTTCCTCCTTTGCATGTGTGTAGGTTCGTGTCTGTGAGGAGCTCACTTAGCGAGAGGATTCATATCTTGAACCTAATATACGTTCACTCTTTTACCTTATCCTTTGTCATTTTTACTTTATTTGCAATATCTTCATTTTTCACATTTTTCAATTATTATGCTTTCTACACATCCTTACGGACATCTAGCATCCTTCTGTATGGCTCGTTGTTTATGTTTGTACAAGACGACAATGTGTTGCACTGTAGTCTCTAACACACATGCTTGTCATGTCTAAATTGACTTATCAGAGCTATTTGGGGGCCTCATATGTCTTGCGCCATTATCCTAGTTCTGTCATTTAGTATCCCCTTAGCTCACCCTTAGCGCCAGTATAGAAGAGGTACTGGAGGGTCAATTTGTTCTCTAGGATCCATCATCCTTGAAAGTTAAAAAATTCCTCCACTACACATATCATAATGATAGACCACTCTTAGATGTTCATGGGGACTCTCTTTCAAATTCTCTTATGCTTTTTTTATGATACATATTTTTTGATAATTTTGGAATACCCACAAACACATGACACAAACATAGATGACAAAGAAGAATAACATGAGAACATCTTGTAATTTCACTTAGTTTATATGAATCCAATGTATAAACATCTAAAAATTTATTTGGATCAATGCAGGATCATGAGGGTCCAACTAGGTTGTTAAGTGGTAATGAAAATTCAACAAAACATAGTTAGCAAAATTCACATAAAAATTTAAATAGGTTATTAACATAGTTTGGAAAAATGTAACAATGAATTTGTAAAAAGTGAAATGTAGTTTGTAGGCTACTAGTTAGTTTTCGAGAAAATAAGTAAATCTATATGGTAAAAAATTAAAATTTCATTGTAGTGGTATTAATTTTTTTGAAAGAAATAAAAAGCAAGTGTATCTCTGGCAAACTTAAGTAGAGGCAAAAAAATATATATAATTTTTCAAAACTTTCAATATAAGTAGAGGACACATTCCTGGATTTGAGACATTCTTTTGTAATTTTTTTGTAAGAATTTAATTAGTTATAAAAAAATTATTATGTTTTAAGATATTAAAAACTATTTGTCTGAACAATTTAACTTGGACAAAATTTTATGAAATTCAAAAGAAGAAAAATTGAACCTATACTTTGTGAATTACAGTATGACACATCTTTCAGATTTGAAAAATGTGAAACTATTTGAAAGTTATAGATGTTTTTCAATTAGCTTATCAATCAGGACTTCAGACATGATGCATGCAGAATATTAATAATAATCATGTATATTAAATTCAAAATATATCATATCTTATATTGATAGAGAGCTTACAATTTCATAAACAAAACCTTTTTGTTTCATCAAATTTAGATTAAAAAATGTTGTTAGCATGAAGGGAAAAGTTTGAAAAAATGAAGGAAAATTTGTAAATGGGTTGGAGCTATTGACTTTCTAGGTTTTATACCCCTAAGACAAATACCAAAGCAATCTCGAGGCAAAAACTATGGTAGCAAGATTGCTGAAAAAATTGATATCTATTAATAATGGATATCCATTTTTTGAATTAAAAAATGGATATATGTTATTAATGGAAATTTGTTGTCCATTTTTTCAATTAAAAACAGATATCCATTATTAATAGATATTCATTTCTTAAAGCAAGAAATGACTATTTGTTTCTTGCAATATGATTTTTTTGTGTATGTTATAATATTATATATAGTAGTGATATATTTATATATATATTATAATATTAAATATTTTAAAATATATAATATACCACAATTTATGTTAAAAATATATAATATAATATAATTATCATATATTATATTAGTTATGGTATTATATTAAAAAATATATATATATACCTCTCTCTCCCTCCCCTTTATCTCTCCCTCCTTTCCTCTCCTCCCTCTCTCTATTCCTCCAACTCTACCTCTCTCTATCTACATCTTTATCTACCTACCCTTCTATCTTTCTCCATCTCTCTCCCTCCCTCTATCATTCCCACTCTCCCCCTCTCTCCCTACCTACCTCTATCTCTCTCCTTGCCTCCTCTCCTGCTCTCCCTCTGCATCTCTCTCTCTCCTCTTACCTATGTACTTCTTCCTATCTCTTATTCACCCTCCCTCTACACATACATCTCCCTCTATCCCTCCCACCCTACTCTCCTTCTCAGTCTCTTTCTCCCTTCTCTACCTACCTCTCCATCTATTCCTACCACCCTACTTTCCCTCTCGAGATCTCTCTCCCTCTATAACTCCCACCTTGAAAATCTCTCTCTCCCCAACCTCCCTCTTCTTCTACTCTCCTACTCTCTCTCTCCATTTCTCTCTACTTCTTTGTCCCTTTCCCTCTCTCACTACTTCTTCTTATATCCCTCTCACCTTACGTCTATCTCTACCCACCTCTTCTCATACCTCTATGTCTTCCCCCTCTATCCCTACCACCTCTCTCTCTCTCTCCTTCTCTCCCTCCCTCTCTCTTGATCCCTTCCAACCTACCTCTCTCTTTCTACCTCTCCATCCCTCCCCTCTATTCCTCCCTCCTTCCCTCTCTCCCTACATCTATCTCACTCTATATTAATATAATATATAATATATATTAGAATATATTAATACTAATATAATATATAATATGAAATTTCCTAAATATAACACTATAATATTATATAATGTATATTGTATATGCTTGCTATATTTTTAATTTTTTAAAATGGATTATTCATTTTTGGTGCAAAAATGGATATCTATTTTTTGAAGCTTGTTTTCCATCACATTGAAGCAAGCTTCACAAAAATGGACATCCATTTTGAGAAACTTGAAAGAAAAACATAAAGGACCATTTTGAGCATTCCAATGGTCCATACATACTCTTTGTTGTTAGGAAGCTTGTGAATTCTATCTGATATTGATAAAATTTAAATTTTGTGCACTCTTTTACACAAATATTTATTCTATCAATTATTTGAATGCTTCTTTTTGTAGGTATAATAGTCCTCATAAAGACAAAAGGAAGAGAATAGTTCAAGTAGAGGAAATCAAAGTGATTAGGGAAAGAGATAGATTAAGGAAGAGGACTCAAAGAAAGGGTATGCCAAATACTCTTCAAAGTGAAGTTTTTTCTTTACCTATAAATGTTATTGAAAGTTAAGATGATATTGAATTTGAAAATGTTGAACATCATATTGAGAATAAAAATGTTGAACATCAAATTGAAAATAAAAATGTTGAAAACAAATTGAAAATATTACACTCCCTATCCACTCATTGATAACATTGAAAATAAAACAATGGAGCCTGCATACACCTAAAAATGGTTTGAAGATAATTAGTTAAATAAGTAATTATTTAATTAATCCCCCTTCCTAATTTAATCAAATTCATTAGCAATTTGATTAAATTCTCCCATTCATCTTCTTATTAATAAAACTAAGGGTTTATTTAATAGGTTCTTTTCAATGGTCCCCTTTGATTAAATAAACTGAATTAATTAATCCTCCCCCCATTTTATTTCATTTCTTCTAATCCCCTAATTAATTAAAACAAATCAATTTATGAGTTGTTGAAAATTAATTAGCCTTTTCCTATTATTTGAATTTTTAAATTACCACACATGCCTCCTAAGTTCTAACCAACTAACCTAACCCATTCCACCTAATCATGGGTTTAACTAACCTTATCCTATCTTGCACATCCTAACCTCCTTATCCTAACCTCCTATGGTGTGGATATTCTCCCCTTGAGACACATGGCACTTATGCCACATGTCTCCCCCCTTGGACACTTGCCCTCTTATGAACAAGGCTCCTAGACACTTGTCACCACAAAGATGGAAAGTGTCCCTCCCTCCACACTCTTTTCCAACCTCCTCCAATTTCACCCTTGATATCTTTAGACTCAATCTTGACCGTTGATTCTTGCCACCTCACCCCTGGCCTTGGAAATCCTATAAATATCCCCCATTTTGGAGCACAAAGGATCCCATCTCATATCATTTTAGGCATTGTTATTATAGGCATATCATTTCTAGCATTCTAGTTGAGCATTGTTACCATGTTTTGCATTTTAGATCTAGCTTAATTTAATCATATTCTAGCATAATCAATCTCTCATCTAACTTAATTGCATCATCACCATAGCTTAATCATGCATATAATTTGCTATATTATCTTCTTGGATCAATCTAGCATAATCAATCTCATTTGGCTTATGCATCATACCATTTTAAATCCTCCATCTATGTGTAGTCAAGTCATTGGGATTTCTTATCCAGATCTGAGAGCAAATCCACACTTGCATCTCTTAGAAAATGATTGGTTGCTTTGTCATGGTTTATATTTCATTTGATTTCAATTTGTTGACCATGCTTGTAATGATCTATTGAGTGTTTGTGTTGCAGCTGCAGGTACCCTACTTCACATGCATGATATTTTGGCGCCCATCGTGGGGCAAGAAATCTAATTTCTTGGCCTCTCTCGTCATCAAATCTTCAATCTCACAGGTTTCTAGTCGAGCCTATTCCAGAATCTCGTATGAGTACCTTTGCAATACCGTACGAGTTTCTTTGTGCACTCGTACGGGTATGTGAGAATACTCGTATGAGCAGGTGAGAATACTCGTACGAGTTTCTGCTTTTGTGTTTTCTAAACATATAGCATTTTAAGGATTTTTCATGTTTAAATTTGATATTACTAATGCCAATCCTAGTCTGTTTGTGAGTTTTCTAGCAGCCTAACTGGTTTTTGCAAGACGATTATCGAATATTATGCTTACCAAAGCTTAATTTCATCAAAACAACATGACTACTAACGTATCTGTTTTGCAGGTTGCCTAATGAAAATCAACAAGACTTTGTGTATTCTTAAGTTTTCTAGGCACACTTATTTTACTAATGGTTAATGAACATCTTGTTTTCTATGCTTGAGAAGTTGTCTAAAAGGTAGGAGAGTATGTTCTTGTCCATTTGGACAATCAGAAATCCTGACCCTTGAAGTGCTTCTATGTTTTAGATTTGATTACCTTTAGCAGGCCTATCACAGTGGGAAAAGGTAATCACCCTGTGAGATCGACCCAAGTGAGTGCAACTAGACCTAAGCTTTCTAACTCACTCTAAAAAATAGGCCTCTCAAGATTAAAGTCTCAGAGGATGGGATTATTTGAGTTTTCTCTTTTGAGATCTCTCATATTGTACATTTAGTAGGGCCTCACGGTCTCAATCACGCTTGCGTGACTACTTCTTGTTTCGGTACCTTGTTGGTCTATAGGCCTCAATTGCGCTTGCACAACTACAAGGGGTAATTCCATATAGAAATCCTTACTATGAACACTAAGATAGAAGCTACCTGATTCACCTCTAAAAGGGGGATAATCTTTGTGCAAGAGAGATAGTAACTCTCCCAAGACACTTGTCATATCATGCCCCCATTAGTATTTGGAGTCGGATAATATGGCATTGAGAATCCATTGCGTGAGACTCAGCAGCCATATTTTGATTAGCTATTGGGTGTGTACCTAAGTTTGCAAGAAAAGGTTTTCTCTCTCAGCCAACTTCCTTAGGATTTAGCATGTTGTGCTTGAGGTCTCTTATCATATAACATGTTTGTTGTGTTTTTAATCCGTGAAATAGAAACTTAGACATCTGAAACTAGAAAATAGAATCAAAACATCAAACTTCATTGATCAAAAATTTGTCAAAGTAAAAATTTTGTCTCTTTTCTGTCTTCAGTCATACGAGCTTTCTAGTTTGTCGTACGAAAAGTCTTGTTTATCATCTGGTTCTGTGGGAATTGTCGTACAAGTCAAATTAGCATAATCTTTTTTGTTATCTTTTGTCGTCTGGTTCTATGGGAAGTGTCGTACGAGTTTAGGCCTTTGTCATGCGAGATTTCTAGTTTGGGCCTTTGTTGTGCGAGATTTCTAGTTTAGGCCTTTGTCATGAGAGATTTATCATTTATCATATGGGTCTGCCTAAATTGTCGTATGGGAGTGTCTAAACTAAAGTACAAATTTTTGTCTTTGTCAGTCTCGAGCTGTCTTCTTACATGTCTTTTTTAGATTTGTCATGTTTGCTTGGTCAATTTACAATGAGCATAAACACCTAATATCTATCATTCTATGCTTAGGTTGTCTTCTTGGTTCTCTTTCTCAAGTTATCTTCTGTCAAATCAGTTTCTAGAACTAGACACCTCAATATTTTTAAGTATTCACCTTCAACAAGTTGAAGATCTAAACATCTCAAAGTGCATTATCACCCTCTTTGATAAACCGATCACTCAAAACATAGTTTCTCATCAGGATCTATCATCCTCTATCATGAAACTCTAACATTTGGTCAGGATAACTTTGTCCCACATCATACGATATGTCGTTCCCATTGGACTTGGTTTTATCAAAATCATCATCATTGCACTCCAAAAACTGAAGATCGAAAAACTTGCAAACTTTCAAACACTTGAATAATCTATTTGTGTCATATCATTCTATCATATCTACATTAACAGTTGGTCACCTATCGAAACACCTTTTAGACAATTGAATCCTTGCACAATATTCAACACACGTGTATGCCCATTTTAACTAGAGCGTAGAGATGAAAGATTGTTGAAACGGAAACATAAGCATTTGAAATGACTGAAGGCTATAGGAATATGGAATACCAAAACAAAATGCAAGAAGAAGAGGACATAATGTAACAACATATCAGAGAAATCAAACTAGATCCTAAATTTGATAAATTTATGGAGAAAATATTGGAGGGAGAAAAAGAAAAATACTTCCTAATGTTAGCAAAATCTGGTGCTACACTCCCCCAAGATTTTGATGTGAGAAAATTAGGACAAAAGAGAAGTGACCCTTCCCATGATAATGAACGACATGAAGATATTTTTGGTCACAAAAAGGATGATGCATCAATACTTGATAGCACAAGAACCGACGAGGAAACTTCCATTCCCAAAAGGGATGACGTAGAAATTCTCAACAAAGCTAAATATAATGAGGACACAAGAAAGGGTTGAGATGATACAAGAAGACATCAAGATCATACTAGACACAAACTCATGGCTATACAAGAATAAATCATGTTGATAATCCTATCACAGCTCTTACACAACAAATACAAACACTACAAACACAAATTCAAAATATGCAGAGAGGAAATGTTAGAAGATACTCACTTCAAGAAATTTGTCCTTACCCATTCGACATAAATCTAAATATGATACCATTTCCTACAGGTTGTGAAACTCTTGGATACGATAAATATGATGGAAGCACTGATCCCCAAGATCACATACGAGAATTTTGCACAATGAGTATGGAGTTTGCACATGAGTATACCTACTTGGTGAGATTATTTTCAAAGAGCTTAAGTGGACTAGCTATGGAATGGTTCTCCAAACTTCCACCTGGAATTGGATCATTCTCAGAATTAATGGATAAGTTTGTTTTACAATACTTGTACAACATACAACATGAGGTCACAATGCTAGACCTATGTAATGCTAAACAAAATAGTGGAGAACCTTTCAAGCCATTTCTATAGAGATGGAAGTAGTTAGCTTCATGATATCCTCATACAGTTCTAGAATACGCAAAAATGGACATATTCATCGATAACCTAAATGATCAAATGAGTTATCATCTAAAAATGCAAGGCCATCAAATTTTTGGAAAGATTATTAATAATGGAACTAGAATGGAGGAATCCATGGTAAAGAAGGCTGAGTTGAAGCTATACAAAGAAGGAGTTCATCCTCCTAACAACAATAACAACAACAACAATGATAAGCCAAAATTTTGGAATAGAAATTGTAATGTCATCAATGATGGAATAGTGGATAACAACAATGTAAAACCAAAGCAACTGGTTTTTAATTTATCTAGTCACTTAGAAGTGGCTCAACAAAACAACGATCACCAAAAATCAAGGTTCAACAATTTATTTCGAAGGAAATTTACAAACATTGGTGAACCACTTGGATCTGCATTAAAGATGCTTCTCGCAAATAAATTGATTACTTTTCCAAAAGGAAGAAACTTTGAACTTCAAATAAAACCCTCTTGGTGGAAGGACAACCATTATTATGATTTTGATTGAAACAAGGGACACCACACGGATAATTGTCAGCAGTTGAAACATGTCATCCAAGGTTTGATTGATAATGGAGTGATAACTATGGATGGACATACGACAAATGAATCTCATACAACTTTTAAAACTCCACTTCCTAACTATGAGAAGGGTGAATCATCAACATCACATAATGGTAAAGGTAAAGAAAAGGTGAACTATGCTCATACATATGATAATGTGGTGAATGTGATTGTAGTTAAAGAAAAACAACATCAAGAACCTGCTTATGCTATCACAAGAAGCAAAGCTAAAGTTATTTTGTCGGGTCCTACAACTAACACATCATCCACTACAAAATAATATAGTCTAGTGGATCAATTACAAAAAACTCTCGTGCAGATATTCATCTTAGAACTTTTAAATCTTTCACTTGCACACAAATAAATTCTTGAAAGAGAATTAGTAGATACAACTGTGTCCAAAGATCTTGATATAGATCAATTCCAAACCATGGTGGGACATCTCACAACCCCTCATTGCTTATCATTCACCTAAGAATATGAAATGTCCTCGTAACATCCCCATAATGCTCCCCTGCATATCGAAGTCCTCATTCATAAGACGTGAGTTAAACTGTCCTAATAGATGGGGGAGTTGGCTTAAACATTTTCTCATTAAATCTTGTTCGTGCTCTAGGTTATTTAGAAGATGTAGTTGATCCCTAGAAAAAGATCACCATCAAAGCATATGATGAAGAAGAGCGTTCCTCTAAACGAATTGTGATATTACCCATTAGAGTGGGACTTTACAAAAAGACACAGCATGTCAAGTTCTAGACTTGGACTTATCATACAACATACTCTTGGTAAGACCCTGGATACATGACATACAAGTTGTTCCATCAACATATCATCAATGCCTAAAATTTCCCTACAATTGGAAGAAAATCACGATCTCTGCATATTCAAATCCATTCTAGTACTATACTAATCTAAAACCATCTCAAGAGGTCATTGTTCCACATAATAGGGAGGCATCGTCTCCAAACACACAATTCAGAGAAAAATCATTTGCCTCAATCTTGTCAAGCATGGAAAAACAAATGCAGCTAAGAGATCAAGGGAACAGAGAATAGTCAATACCACAATTACCACTTTCTCCTAAATCCTATAGAAAACCATCAAACTCTAAACAACAACCAACTGTGAAACATCTTCCAATATTTGATGGAGCATTTGTTAGTGTTGGGACCTTATCCGAGGAAATAGAAGACAAGGATGTGTTATAGTGGCTATACAAGGATGAAGAAGTCCAACATAAAATCAACGTCAGAATACCCACTGAAAAATATGGAAAAGGATTTAACATTCTTCAAAAAATGGGATACACTAGAACAACTTGCAATTGAAAGGGAAGAAATATCTACCAAGTAACAAGCACAAGCAAACATAAAATGGCAAAAGAAGCAAGCTTCTAATCAATAGGAAAAAAAAACTAAAGGAACCACCTAAGCAGCATTAATTCTCAATCAAAACAAGCACGAAGCTGATACAAATCAAGGAGAGTTGATAGCAAGATTAACAACACTCAATCTCATTCCAGAAGAAACTGAATATGAGAAAAGAAAAGATATAGCAAGAAAAATAGAAGAAACAAAGCAAATGCTATATGAACACATTTGCAGATTGCAAGCTGCAAGTGAGACAGATTCTAATGAATGGGAATGGGATTTCTATCATTTTAAAGAATCAGCTAAAGAAAATTTCTTTGAATAAGATGTAGGAGTCGATGTAGTTCATACGTATGCAAGCCAAACATTAGAAACTAGCCCACTTGAATTGGAATCACATTTGGCTGACTTGGACTTAATCAAGGATGATCAGGAGCTCCTTGTGCGAGGTCATTCTGACGAGAGTACCATTCTAGACATTGACATACATATCAAAAACTTTGACAACTCTATCATGACCCTTAATACCCTTGAAGCATCTCAACCTGAGGACCCCTTACCTCTAATCCATCCTGAACTTATTGACTGGGAAATGAAAGACATGCTGCCATTGATACCTTTCCTAATGACCATTCCATATCCTTATATCTTAATGCAATCGAACCCGCAACAACTTTCACGAGGAATTTCAACAACACATCTTCTAGTCAAGTGGGTGCCAAATCTCCCAGTTGCAAAAGTGAAAATAAAGAAAACAATATTAGGTCTAATGCTGAAAACTATTCATTGGCAACATTAGACTAGGAAAAAGTAAAAAGAAAGGATGCATCTGACGATGAAAACCTCCTTGAGGCACCAGAAGATGGGAGATTTGACACCTTACCTAAACACTATCAAGAAAGGTCATCCATTTTTATCGAACCAACAGAGGCAGTTAACATTGGCACAACAGACCAACCACAGATTCTACATCTAGCAACTTCTCTATCAAAGCAAGAAATGCAGCAATATATGGAATTATTTGAATGACACCAAATCAATTTTTCCTGGTCATATGAAGACATGCCAGGGTTGGATCTAGATCTTATTATGCATCACTTAAATGTCAGTCCAGGAGCCAAACCAGTTAAACAAAAATTAAGGAAGATGCATCCTCATATTGCTCTTCTTGTCAAAGTAGAACTAAAGAAATTACTCGATGTAGGATTCATTAGACCTATAGCATATCCTTAATGGGTATCAAACATCGATCCTGTTTCCAAACCAGATAAGAGTATCAAAGTATGCACAGACTTCAGAGATCTTAATAATGCATGTCCAAAGGGACTTTTCTTTGCCTAACATTGACATCAATTTGGATTTAACTATTGGACACTCCATGTTTTCTCTAATGGATGGTTTCTCTGGATACAATCATATTAAAATAGCACCTAAAGATCAAGAAAAGATAGCTTTCACATGTCCATGGGGTACTTTCTGTTGGAACATCATGCCTTTTGGACCACAGACCGCAGGTGCTGCATATCAGAGAGCTATGACAATGATATTACATGACATGGTGGATACATTCATAGAAGATTATGTGGATGACATATTGGCCAAGTCATACAATAGGGAAGATCATTTAGGAATATTGGACAAGATCTTTGACAGGTTAGAATAGTACAAGTTGCGGCTCAATCTCAAGAAATGTGCCATTGGTGTTACTTCAGGCAAGCTATTAGGATACATTGTTTCTGCTAGGGGTATCGAAGTTGATCTAGCTAAGGTCAAAGCAATCATGGAAATGGCATCTTTCTGGAATATTAGTCAACTCAAATCACTCCACGGAAGACTACAGTCAATCAGACGATTTGTTTCTCAACTGGCAGATAAATGCCAACCATTTACTCATCTATTGCAAAAAAATGTTAATTTCAAGTGGGACCATCAATGTGAGGATGCATTCAATAATATCAAGGCCTATCTGATGCAACCACTCATCCTAATGTCACCAATTCTAGGAAAGTCGTTGTTACTATATATATCAACCATCGAAGTATCATTAGGAGTTATGCTTGCACAACAGGATAATGAAGCAAAGGAATGAGCCATCTACTACATCAACAAAACATTAGTGGGATACAAGCTCAATTATTCACCAACAGAAAAAGCATGCTTGGTGGTAGTGTTTTCTTTTTAAAAATTAAGACACTATCTACTATCTCACTCCATAAAGTTGATTGCTAAAATCGATCCATTGATGTATTTTCTCAACAAGGCAACATTTATAGGAAGATTGGAAAAATGGATCATGATCCTAAGCGAGTTTGATATTGAGCAAGTGGACCGAAAATCTATCAAGGGGCAAGTCATTTCTGACCAACTAGTAGAGGCACCACTTCCAGATGATCATCCTTTACACATTGAATTTCTAGATGCTGGTATCCTAACGGTCAACACAAAGACATGGCAATTATATTTTGATGGTTCATATACACAGCATGGACCCGAAGCAGGCATTCTATTCATCACACCACAAGGTCATACAATCCCAAAGGCGTATAAATGAATCTTTCCATGGACCAATAACACACCAGAATATGAAGCTTTGGTCACTGGAGTCAAGATGGCCATACAGTGGAACATTACACAAGTTCGGGTCTTTGGAGACTCTCAGCTCATCATCAATCAAATCAATGACGATTATCAAACAAAAGATGAAAAGCTAATTGCTTAAAAGAAGATGGTTGATGATGTCAAGAAATACTTTGCCGAAATAAATTTTCAACGAATTCTGAGGAATGACAACAAAGAAGCAGATGTCATGGCAACACTTGCTTCTCTATTGCAGACACGGGAAAATCAAGAGCATTATGAATTCCTAGTGGAAGAGTTATTTTACCCTGTACATAATTGTTTTGATTCCCAAATTATCTGCCACGTTGTTGGGCATGATTCCTCCCGCTATGGCCAAACTTATACATACCTGAAAGATAATATCCTCCCTCCTGACTTGTCAAAGAACCAAAAGAGAAACTTTATTTGCCAATCCTCCCATTATACTGTTGTTGTGGATACCCTTTTTAAATGAGGTCTGGGCGGTACTCTCTTAAGATATCTTGAGCAAGAAGAATCTGGGAAGGCCTTAAATAAAGTCCATAATGGTATTTGTGGCACTCATTCAAGTGGTCTTACCCTTTCAAAAAAATCATACACTTGGGCTGTTATTAGCCAACTATGAAACAAGATTATTTTCAAATAGCTAAAACATGCAAACAATGTCAGATCCATGGAAATTTGATTCATGCACCAACATAATAACTTCATGCTTTGGCAACATCTTGGCTTTTCTACCAATGGGGTATTGACCTAGTAGGAAAGATAAATCCTCCTTCATCCAATGGTCACAAATTCATCCTTGCAGCTATAGAATATTTTACAAAATGGATTGAGCCAGTACCTCTCATAAATATCACTAGAAAACAAATTGCTTCATTTATCTTGAACTACATCATGTCGCTATGGCATACCCATGACCATTATCACTGATAATGGGCGATAGTTCAAGAACTGGGATGTACAAGACCTATGTGAGAAATTCAAGATCCAACATAGATTTTTCACACCCTACTATCCACAAGGGAATGGAAAAGCAGAAGCATCAAACAAAACTATTCTGAAAAATCCTCAAAAAGACAGTGAATAATGCTGGCAGATATTGTCATATTCAATTGAACCCTGCTCTATAGGCCTACCATGCCAGTATCTGCACACCAACAGGTGCCACACCTTTCTCTCTTGTCTATGGATCAGAAGCAGTACTACTAATAAAAGTAGAGATACCTTCTTTACAAGTATCATTAAAAGGTCTTATCCTAGATTAAGAACAAAGAGTATCCAGACTACAAGAGCTAGAATTGATCCATGAACAAAGACAAAATACCTTTGATCATTTAAAGGTGTATCAGTAAAGAATGTGTCAAAGTTATAATCACAAGGTCAAACCATGAACCTTTCAAGTTGGAGAACTAGTACTAAAGGAAAATCCACACAACCAAGCAGATCGAGAAAAGAAAGGGAAGTTTGAACCAAACTAGTTAGGTTCGTTTGTCGTCACAACAGTATTTAGGTCAGGAGCATATCAACTATCAACATAAGATGGGGATTAGCTTGAGGAACCCATCAATAGCATGCATCTGAAGAAGTTTTATGTCTAAAAAAGCAGAATAATCCAAAAAAAGTGAAAAAGTAGAATAATCCAAAAACAATGAAAAAGTAGAAAATCCAAAAATAGTGGAAAATCAGAAAATACAAAAACAGCGAAAATAGAGAAACGAAAATAAAAATCAAATATGAGAAAAAGTGCAATAAAAACGGATAGTGAAAACCTGGCAACAGGCATTATCTTCCAACTATCTCTTCCATCTATTAGTTCATTCCTTCCGCTTACATTCATTTCCATCAGTAATGTCCATATCCATAATAAGCCTTTGTACATACGCAGGCATCTCAGCTGATTTCTCACCATGGTTTGGATCATTAGGTTTATCATAAAAGTTTGTTTCTAGATTGGAGTTAAAATCCTATATCTAGCTAGGGGCAAAAATTTTGATTATTTTGAGCTTAATCACCCAGCTAGAACAATAGTTAGAAAACTCTTGTCAAGCAAAATCAACACACATCCAAGGTTGAACATGAGATCAAACTATCAACCATCAAACTATCACATGTCAGTCTAAACATATCACACACTTTTTCAATGGATGATATCTTTTGGATAATGCTTTTAAAACTTTGGTTCAACTTTTATATCTTGATTTTCGCTATCACGATTTCAGAGTGACTCCAGGATGTCTTTGACTAGAGGAACAAGGAAGGAACATGATATTTTTCTTGTCTTATGTCTGTAAATTAATCATTAATACATGCAAATTTGTCTCAGGACATGATCATCAGAGTATCATCGAAGACATTTCTAATTTGTATATAGAAATGGTTAATACTTCCTATTTTACGCAAGTAACACTTAGGTCATCTTGGTTTAATTATACCTTGATGCTTGTACTAACTTGCAATATCAAAAATCGAGAAAGTAGTGCTCAGGTCATCATGGTTCAATTATACCATCGATGTTTGCACTCACTTCCCATATTTTAAAAAAAGTTGAATGATGACAAAACGCAATTACCCAATGATTGGTCTGATCGTAGCTTTGCATTTTGCATTTGCATTTCACTTGCATGGGATCACACAAGCTCATCTTATCCAAGGCCACATCTATCACAAGAATCATCAATGTATCATCATAAGTGTATACACAATCAGAACACTGACTCATCTCTCTCCAGATATTGTGAACCCAAAGCAAATCTTATGCTACTCCCTCAAGTATGAACCCCCATCAACATATCTAAATCTTCCTACAACATGATATCAACAAATTGTCAGTTCTTTATCTAATCAGTCTTATCAATTCTATAAATCAATCTTATTTAATCTATTCTATCATGTCTTATACAGTATATATCTTTCTTGGAACTAGAAAACTGATCAAGTCTTACACAAGATATATCGTTCTTGAAACCAGATGCTTTGATCGTCTTTGTCTTATATAGGAGGTGTCATTCCTGAAACCAGACTATATCTCGATCTTAACAATCTAATCAATCTTGTTGAATCCAATCAAGCTCTATCAATCATCACATCAAGAATTGCATTATCGTGATCAAAGAACTCACACTTTCATCAATCAACATTGCAGAAATCAGATCATCTAATTGGGAAATCAATTTCATAAAGATTCAAACACTCCAAAGGTTAATTATCTCAATTGATCTCCCAAGGGGGCATCATCAATCAATGTCTGGGGCATCCTATCGAACCAATATCACATCAACATCATCAAAATGAGATTATTCTTTGAATTAATGCATCATCACACCTCGCTTCAAAGAGGGGGAAAATGTATACACCTAAAAATGGTTTGAAGATAATTAATTAAATAAGCAATTATTTAATTAATCCCCCTTCCTAATTTAATTGAATTCATTAGCAATTTGATTAAATTATCCCATTCATCTACTTATTAATAAATCTAAGGATTTATTTAATAGGTTCATTTCAATAGTCCCCTTTGATTAATTAATCTGAATTAATTAATCCTTCCCCCATTTTATGTCATTTCTTCTAATCCCCTAATTAATTAAAACAAATCAATTTATGAGTTGTTGAAAATTAATTAGCCTTTTCCTATTATTTGAATTTTTAAATTCAAATTACTACACATGCCTCCTAATTTCTAACCAAATAACCTAACCATCCCCTAACCTAACCCATTCCACCTAATCCTGGGTTTAACTAACCCTATCCTATCTTGCACATCCTAACCTCCTTATCCTAACCTCCTATGGTGTGGATATTCTCCCCTTGAGACATGTGGCACTTATGCCACATGTCTCCTCCCTTGGACACTTGCCCTCTTATGAGCAAGGCTCCTAGACACTTGTCACCACAGAGATGACAAGTGTCCCTCCCTCCAACCTCTTTTCCAACCTTCTCCAATTTCACCCTTGATATCTTCAGACTCAATCTTGACCAGTGATTCCTGCAACCTCACCCCTGGCCTTGGAAATCCTATAAATATCCCCCATTTTCGAGCACAAAGGATCCCATCTCATATCATTTCTAGCATTCTAGTTTAGCATTGTTATCATGTTTTTCATCTTAGATCTAGCTTAATTTGATCATATTCTAGCATAATCAATATCTCATCTAGCTTAATTGCATCATCATTATAACTTAATCGTGCATATCAGTTTCTTAGTTAGCTTCTTGGATCAATCTATCATAATCAATCTCATCTAGCTTGCATATCATATCATTTTAAATCCTCCATCTAGGTGTAGTCAAGTTCTAGGATTGTTTATCCAGATCTGGGAGCAAATCCACACCCGCATCTCTTAGGAGGTGATAGGTTGTTTTTTCATGGTTTATCTTTCATTTGATTTCAATTTGTTGACCATGCTTGTGATGATCTATTGAGTGTTTGTGTTGCAGCTGTAGGTACCCTACTTCACACGCACGACAAAACCTTATGTATCTCCAAATTACATAAGAAGAATGGACCTTTGTGAAAAATAAAAATAAATCTCAGATTCAAAATATTTAAGAATTTAAAGATGGTTATTTTAAATCAATGAGAATATTATTGAAGATCTTGAAGGAAGCAACATGAACCATTTAGTCATGGGATACAAAAAAAATCAGTGAATACTTTTGCAATAAGACAGTATTCAAACAACGCTATTTTTTTGTAAAATTGCAAAAGGCATACAAAATGAAACCTTTACTAGTTAATATGAAGAATTTTGTACACAAAAGTTAGATCAAAGTAATATTATTGTTATAAATATTTTTAACACTGTCAATTCTATTGGAAAGAGTAGTAATGAAAAAGATAAGAGTGATGCTCATAGAGAAATAACAACCTCATTAGTAAGCAATCATTTAAGAAAGTCTTATTTATTGAGGCGAATTTGTGTTGATTTAAGTTTAAAGCATAAAACATTATTTAGAGCACTCACAAGAAGATTTAGACTAGATAGTCCTCTTCAAAATGATATTTGGGCTTTTAGTAGTAGAATTCTATTAGTTGATAAGTAGCTAACCAATAACATAAAGGAAGAAATCTAACATTTTTGGCACTCTAAATCTAGAGTATCTCCAAATCTAAAAGTTATTTTAAATTTAACTTGTTTCATCTGAAATGTTGTTGCAATTAAAATTCACACAATGTAATCCAAAAACAATTTAACAATTGGCAATCAAGGTTGCATAGCACATCCTAAACATTTCTTCACCTAATTTTTTTAAATATTTATGGGCTCCAACTAGAAAAGGGGAAGTATATAAAGTTTCTTATCAATAAAATAGTTTGTAGAGTAATTTACATAGTACACAAGTTAATGTGTATCTACATAATAGGTTACTAGATAATCCTTCCACAATACGTTGACAAGTTTAATATTGGGATTAGACTTCATTATGTGGTTGTAATTTGTAATTTTTTGTAAAATTGACTACAAACATAATAGTTTTGATTGGGAAAAAAATCCTCACTTCTTGAATTGATGATCTAACCATCAAGACCTATGGCTATGCCTTGCATACTTTTAAAAAATATTTTTCTTAAAATTTAAAATATAATCAACAACATTGACTTCTCTTGTAACCAGCTCATATATAGAACCTTCACCTCCACTCTTCAAATTGTATTTCATTGTCTCGTGTCTCTTTTTCTCAACCATTTTCTATCACATTTGAACATGAATCTAATGCATTTATTTTTTCATTCCTAGAAAAAAATGATTAGAGACCTAATGAGTATCATATGCCTACAATGGTCTTGTGATGTTAACCACTACATGTAAGGGGGGCTATTCAATAATCATTATTCTTTCTCATTCCTCTATTATTTTATTAAATTTTTATTTTGTCATCCTACTAATTATGGGAAAGCTAGTTGTGCATATACCTTTACAAACACATATTTATTGATACCTTCTTGCGTATCCATTAACATGACCATTTGATATCAATTTCTAAATCTAGCCTCCAAGGCGTACAAGAATCCACTATATAAACTTATGCCTAATCACAATTATCATAGGTTACTAAATAATAACTCTACTTTCATTTATACCTTGTAATATTTCATTAATAATACCCCACCCTATATAATCTTTCATGGATAAATAGCCCTTATTTCACCACATATAAAGTACCCATTTTTGTGACATTTTATACCTTGTATGTATCTAAAGCACCTAATTGAAAAATATTAATAAATATATTGATATCTATTAAATACTAGACCCACTAGTAGGCAACCATTCATCTAATATAAAAAAAAACAATGTCTAGCTCTATTATATCACTACAACCTATCTTTCACCATCTATATGGAGCATTACCAATATCAAAACCTATACTTGAATTAGTTCATCCCCTTGAACTCTCAATAGAAATTTGTATAAAACCTTATATTTTTAGTGATTGTTAAGTCCATTTTATGAACGTAAATGGCATTCTACCTATTGTGTATTTAAACCACCATGCCAAGGGTTGCCTTCATTGTTTTGATGGCTTGACATTCCTAAATCACGATAGTACACTATTAGTATTATCTTTTTTTTTGTGGCATCATGCTTTCTTTTTAGTTCCTACCCATGGCAGGAATACTTATGCATCCACCATGTTCTTAAATGGTTATAAGTCCTTATTGAATACTTGTTTTAGTTCCTACCCATGGCAGGAATACTTATGCAGGAATATTAAATGCATGTTAAATGTCCTTATTGAATGAATGTTAAATGTTTTGTGTTTTGCATATGGTTTAGTCTAGTCTTGCTAATCTATTGTATGTAGTGATTCCCAAAAAATTGTTTCAAAAATCATTTGGGAGGCTAAAAATTGTTTCAGAAAATAGTGTGTGAGCTTGAAGATACTTTGGAAGGAGGGTTTGTATTTTTGTAGCTCATTGATACTGGCAAACAAGAGTGGAAATTGTAAGATGCATTAACAGTCATAAATGTTTCTTTGTCTTCTATGTATTTTTTTTTGTTGTGTTTGAAATGTAGTGTCTTCATAAAATCTTCAGAGCTCATGGGTCAAGGCACTGTGTCGAGGAATGTGAGAGAAAAACTTGAGGTCTTTTGTCAAAATGTGAATACTCTGTGTGGTTTTGATTCTTCTGCGAGGTTGCTCTGTCATTCCTTAGCCCAGTGCCCTAATTCATGGGGTCTGAAAAAAGGAGAACAAAAATCAAGAAAATCAAAAAAATTTGACATTTTGTCACTATTATGTGCTTGGGACATGAAATTTGATGTTTTTTGAGTGATACATACAGTTTGATGTTTTTGTTGTGCATTATTTTGTGATGATAATAATATAGACTATAATATGTCTTCTTCTGGCAACACTTTCATTTTTTAGTAGTGTTTATTGTTTGTGAGGCAACTTCTGTAAAAATTGAGGTTAGTAATTGGGCTCTAACAAACCCTTTTCCCCTTGTTTTCTAACTACCGATTTTTGTATTCTCCCATCTACAAATTATGTGTTGAATAAGTTTTTTTGGGTATGTTTTTATTCTTTATTTATCTGAAAATTTTATGTCTAAGGATTAGGGTAAATATTGAAGTTTTGGAAGTGTCAATTTCAAAAACAAATTGGGTATGTTTTTATTCTCTTACATAATGGGTTTAGCTGAAAATTTTCTAAGGGTTAGGGTAAATATTGAAGTTCTGAAGTGTCTATTGCAAAAAAATTACGGCAAGGATATATTGAATAAGTAACTACCTAAAATTCTTGCTCTGGAAGATTTTTAATATGGAATTGACCTCATTTTTAGCATTTTGTTCCCGTGCGTAATTTAAAACTTTGTTGCATTGTACAAGAAACTATGTATTTATGTATAAATATCTATTCTGGTTGTGGATTCTTACATAAATTCTAAATCTGCACCTACCCAAGCCTTGTCAAATGAAAGTCAAGAATTTGTCTATGAAGAAGTGTTTGTACATAGCTAACTAGTGTGAACATCCATGACAATCAAAGAGCAAGGAATAAAGGTAGTAATTTCTCTAAACTCCATATTGCTAAGGAACGAGGAGATGAAGATGGAGGTGGGCATGTTTCTTTAATCTTTAGATTTTGTTAACAACACTATGTGTGATTACTCGTGTAGCTTTCCCTATAATTACTGATGGCTTATATATTTTTGTAGTAACTAGTAAGTACTAAATTTGCAAATGGTTTACAAAAGAAATAATAAGACTAACATTATGATTATGTAATCCCTGTTTAATCTATTTCTTTCACTTCTCTTGGATTTTATCTTACTTAGTACTTTGAGAAATATAAATTATTTGACGATTTGTTTCTTTGCTGTTGTTGTAGAGTCCATAGTCACCCCATAGTGTTCAAGATCAATATGCAAATTTTCTAATGCCAATGCGACCTTCAATCATACAGGTAGTGCAAAAACCATACCCAAAGTTATAATTTCTCTACTATGGGATGGTATCCTGTGATATAGCTTCTCAACCAGATTAGTTAACAGGGGATGATAATATGATGAAACAATAATGATCTGATCAACTACTGAGAGTGGGGGTGAACCAGTAGATAAAAGATATACTAATCTTCACCAAACTTAAATCAAACTCAGAAAAAACTTGCAAAACTTAACCGGTTTAGACTTTGTATCTAAATCTGCAACTGCATTGTCAAGCTTTTACCGATTGACTAAAATATCAATGATATAGTGTAAAAGATCTGAAACTCGGATACTATTTAACCAAAACATCAAACCACTTTACTAACATTAGTAATATCTCATTTCAAATTACTTTTGGTCATGTAAACATGTCTTAGTGGTTTTACCAGTTAAACATATTAACCATAACAAAAATACACACAAAATCATTCACCACTTGACACAATGTTTTTTTCACGTGGAAACCCAAATGGGAAAAACCACGGTGGGGATGAATACCCACAAGTATTCTAAACTCTTCTGAAGTTCTCTTTTTCAGGATCCAAACCTTGTTAGGAACAGATTCGATTAAGGACCACCCGGTTAAGGGATTGACTACAATACCTCGTTAAAGGCAATACCATGTAAAAGGTAACCTTAGTGGAGGATTTGAAACCCAAGCTAATGGATCACCTGGTTAGATGATTTGAACAAAAAGCATGTTAAAGATTACCCGGTTAGGGGATTTTATTGTTGTAATGGCTAGAGAACAACAGGGTCTTACTGATGCACTGATCTGCTTAATCAGATCTGTTTATGCTCCTATCTACCTTCACAACATTCTACAGATACTCCTTCTGGTTTGACAACAACAACTCACACTAAGCCAAATTTTGCCAACATAATTTACAAACAACTCATCGACCTTAAATGGAAATACAATAGGTCGGTAACACAACACAAAACCTAAGATCTCATAGAGATTACAAACATGTCGGTTCAAACATGACCGTTAGATTACATAGCAATCAGCTGCACATTGTTCAAGACAACTTTGACCACTCTTGGATCACCACACATCGGATCATGTAACTCATCATGCATTATTCACTTCATGCTATGCATTTGTTCATTCCCAAGATAAAACAGTTATCTTTATGCGTCAAAACCACTTTGAAACTCATCACATACATCATGCATACATGGCATAATCATCTCCGCTCGTCATTCGATCATAGATCATCATTACTGATTCTCCAAGCTCCATCAGTTAGGGTTCAGTATATCAACGGGTTAGGGTTAGTGGTTGATCTCTCTGCTTAGTAATCTCGATTTCCAACACTGCTTCACTACCGGTTTGCAATGCAAATTCATTACTAGTTGCTATTGACATCAATGACAATACTATACATCATCAATGCAATCTTCATGCAATGCAAACAATCTCCCCCTTTGGCATTGATGGCAATATAAAAATTGTCTTCATGTCTTCAACTGGTAACTGGTTATTAATCAATCATATATAGTTTTTCTCCCTTATACAGTTCTTCTCCCCCTTTGACAACAATGCCAAAGTGAAAGTAAAACATACAGTGTCATACTTCACTGTTGTGCAACTATGCGCTCCCCCTATGGAGTAGCTCCACTCTACGCCAATCCTTCCTCAAGATTTCCAATAATCTCTGGGAATGATGTTTTCCACATCTACTCAATTAACTGCATGTATGGGTACAACCCCTAGCTTACCTCTAAGATACTCAAATGTCGCCTTAGGTAGAGGTTTAGTAAAGATATATACAAGTTGTTGTTTTGAAGAAACATACTCCAGTGACACATCTTTACTATGCACTTTCTCTCTCAAAAAATGATACTTCAACTCAATATGCTTGGTTATAGCATGCAACATTGGGTTCTTTGAAATGTTTATTGCACTGGTGTTATCACATAAAATCTTTATCGGTTCTAAGGTTTTCAACTTGAAACCTTCCAAAATGTGTTCCATCCCAATTGCTTGTGTACAATTTATGTATGCTGCAACATATTCATCTTATGCGGTTGATTGGGAGATACAACTTTGTTTCTTGCTACTCCAAGACACAAGTCTGCCTCCAAGAAAAAATGCTCCTCCGGTTGTACTCTTCCTGTCATCAACATTGTCTGCCCAGTCTGCATCTGTATAGACTTTTGGATCAAAGTCTCCTGCATATGGATACCATAATCCATAGTCAATTGTACCTTTCAAATATCTAAATATTCTCTTAGTTGCTACCATGTGTGTCTACTTAGGACTTTTCTGAAATCTGGCAACTAATCCAACTGCATGAGTAGTATCCGGTCTGCTATGAACAACATAATGTAGTTTCCCTATCATAGACCTATACTCCTTTTCATCAACTGATGCAGAATCATCTTCCTTAGATAATTTACAGCCTGTAATCATTGGTGTTCCAACTGGTTTACAGTCTCCCATTCCAAAAAAAATCAACACCTCTTTCACATACTTGGACTGTGTGATAAAAATACCTTCCTTCATCTATTGAATTTGCAAACCTATAAAGAATTTTATCTCACCTACCAAAGACATATCAAATTCACTTTTCATCTCATTAGAAAAGTCATCACACATGTCATCATTACCTCCAAAAATGATATCATCCAAAAATACCTCACTAACCAGTATCTTATCTCCTTCTGTCTTGAGATATATGTTACTGTCTTCACTAGTTATATGAAAACCAAACTTCACTAAGGGAGAATGTAGTCTATCATACCATGCCCTAGGTGCTTGCTTCAAACCATATAGTGCCTTGTGTAGTTTGCACACCATATCCTTTGCTTCAGTCAAAGCATAATCATCTGGATGTTCAATGTAGACTTCCTCTTCCAATATTCCATTTAGAAATGTTGACTTCAAATCCATTTGATATACCTTGAATCCTCTATATGTTGCAAATGCAAGTAGAGTCCTAACACCTTCCAATCTTGCAACTGGTGCAAATGTCTCGCCATAGTCTTCACCTTCTTCTTGTGCATAACTTTTGCATAACAGTAGAGCTTTGTTTCTGACCACTACTCCATCTTCATTCAGTTTATTTCTGAATACCCATTTAGTACCTATTACATTCTTGTTCTTTGTTCTAGGTACTAGTGTCCATGTATTGTTCTTCTCAATCTAGTCAAGTTCTTATTCCATAGCATTGATCCAGTGATCATCTCCAAAGGCTTCCTTTGTTGTTCTAGGCTCAATAGTGGAGACCATACAAAAATTCTCTCTTATCCTTCTTTTGGTTAACATACCAACATCTTTATCACCAATAATCTAATCAGGATTATGATTGAGTTTAACATACCCTAAAATAACATGATCATTGTCTTTAGGTTCTTCTTCTTCTTCACTTTCTTCATTATCTACAAAATCTACCTGTTCCGATTGAATTGGTGCTACAATATTCAGTTCACAAACTTTTGGCTTTACCAATTTTGGTTCCAAAATCAGAATGTAAGGTTCATCTTCCTCCTTCTCCTTACTGGTTTATCCTAAATCTTTTGAAAACTTATCTACTCGATCATTAGCACTTTCAATGATTTTGTTTGTCTGGTTATTGTAACATTTGTAGGCTTTTCTCTTGGTGGAGTAACCAATAAATATGCCTTCATCACTCTTAGCATCAAACTCACCAACATAATCACCTCTTTTGATAAAACATTTGCTATCAAAAATCTAAAAGTAACTGACATTAGGTGATCTACCATACCAGTATTCATAAGGTGTTTTATCCTTACCTCTTTTAACCAATATCTAGTTCATTGTGTAAACAATTGTGCTGACAGCTTCTCTCTAGAATCTCTTAGCTACACCTCCTTGAATTAGTATAGTCCTTGCAGCTTCAACTACTGACCGATTGTTTCCCTTTGTAATACCATTCTGTTGTGGTGTCCTAGGTGCAGAAAGTTACCTCTTAATTCCATTATCTTCAAAGTATCTAGTGAATTCTTTTGAAGTAAATTCATCACCTTGATCAATTCTTAAACACTTAAGTTGTCTTCCACTTTCTTTTTCAACTAAGGCTCTGAATGCCTTAAACTTGCTAAAATATTATGTTTTGTCCTTCAATAATGTGACCCACATTATCCTTGAGCAATCATCAGTAAAGATCATGAAATGTCAATCACCTTGAATACTCTTAGTCCTCATTGGTCCACATAGGTCAGTATGAACCAAATATAGCAAATGTTCGGCTGAGAAAGATTTTCCCTTGAAAGTTGAGGATGTCATCTTTCCTAACTGACATTCCTTGCACAAAGCATTAACCAAATTGTCCAACTATGGAAAACCTCTTACCGATTTGGACTTACTGACTCTTACAATGTTATCAAATTTTATATCACAAAATCTCTGATGCCAAAACTATCATCTACTTTTGCAATTAAGAAACTATTGACTTTAGAATTTAGGTGAAACAAGTTACCTTTTGTCTATTTGTCGGTTGCGATCAGTTCAACTTTACTTCCATAGATTTTTCACATTCCATTCTTGAATTCCAATAGATAACCTTTGTCATTAAGTTGAGAAACACTCAAAAGATTGTGTTTCAATTCTTCAACCCAATAGACATCATTTGCACTGCTCTTACCGTTAAGAGAGATGGTTCCTTTTCCTTTTACCATACATTGTGAGTTATTCCCAAATCTCACAACACCTCCATCAAATTCCTTTAGAGTAAGAAACTTACTCTGGTCACCAATCATGTGGTGTGAACAACCACTATCTATAATTCAGTCATTAGAACTATCCATGTGAGAGACTAAATCCTTCGAATCTGACATCTCTTCCTTAATGGAAACAAAGACAATGTCTCATTTGCATCTTCCTCAGATTCTTCATCTGTAATTCCTCCATCTACTGCAATGAGACAATCTCTTTTACCTTTGCCTTTATACGTCCTATACTTCTCACGTTTCTCTTCATTATCTCCATTTGGATAGTTAGCAACAATATGTCCAATCTGGTTACATGCAAAACACTTCAACGGTAATTTACCTCTGTATCTATTAGTACCTCTAGGTAACAACTTGTCCAACAATGCTTCAAGCTCAATCAGACTATTTTCATCATCTACCTCTTTGTTGGATCTAGATTCATGACTATAGCTCATTTCTTTGTTTTTCCTTACCAGTGGGTTTGAAACTAAGGCTCTAAATACAGATTCAGATTTCTAAACACTTCCATCATAACCATTTAATTCAAAAGCAGTCATTTTACCAATGATAGAGTCAAGAGTTACCTTTGACTTATCAATAGACTTGAGTTCCTGAATGGCTGCAACACAGATAGTGTAAATTGGTAGAAGGGTTCTCAATACCTTGCTAACCACAGTCGTATCCTCCACTGTACTTCCAACACTCTTGATTTCACCGACTATCTCTTTGATCCTTTGACCATACTATTGAATATTTTCACCTTTAGTCATCCACATATCATCAAATTTACCTCTTGATCTCTCTTCCTTGGAAATCTTAACATGCTCATCACCACTATAAATTTCTTCCATTTTCTTCCATATTTCATATGCAGTCTCCAATCCATGAACATCAACATACTCTGAGTCAGACAAGAAACTGATGATGGCCTCCAATGCTTGATTATTCTCCTGTTGCCCCTTCTTTTGATCATCTGACAAAATCCCACTAGGAAAGTTATATTTAGTAACAACATGTTCCCAGTACTGGCTTCCTAAACTCTTGATATAGATTTTCATCTTATCACTCCAGATTTGGTAGTTTTCTCTATTGAAATTTAGACCTTCTTTCTTAATCATTTCTCCTAGATCTTTTCCTCAATCTATTAGGCTTAAACACGAGGACCTGGACTACTCTGATACCAACTGATAATATGATGAAACAATAATGATTTGGTCTAAAATTGAGAGGGGGGTGAATCAATAGATAGAAAATATACTAATCTTCACCAAACTTAAATCAGACTCAGAAACAACTTGCAAAACTTAACCAATATAGACTTTGTATCTAAAACTGCAACTGCACTCTCAAGCTTTTACCAATTGACTAAAATATCAATGATACAGTGTAACAGATCTGAAACTCAGATACCATTTAACCAAAACATCAAACCACTTTACTAAAATTAGTAATAGCTCATTTTAGATCACTTTCGGTCATCTAAACATGTCTTAGTGGTTTTACCAATTAAACATATTAACTATAACAAAAACACACACAAAATCATTCACCACTTGACACAATGTTTTTCACGTGAAAACCCAAATGGGAAAAACCACAATGGAGATGAATACCCACAAGTATTATGAACTCTTCTGAAGTTTGCCCTATTAGGAGCCAAGCCTTGTTAGAAGCTTTACAAAAATGTCCTGTTAGGAACAGATCTGATTAAGGACCACCCGATTAAAAGCAATACCCTATAAAAGGTAACTTCGATAGAGGATTTGAAACCCAAGCTAATGGATCACCTGGTTAGAGGATTTGAACAAAAATCTTGTTAAAGCTTACCCGGTCAGGGGATTTTATTGTTGTAATGATTAGAGAACAATGAGGTCTTGTTGATCTGGTAATAGCATTGATCTTCTTAATCAAATCCTTTTATGCTCCTATCTGCCTTTGCAACATTCTATAGATACTCCTTCTAGTTTGGCAACAACAACTCACACTAAGACAAATTTTGCCAACATAGTTTACAAACAACTCATAAACCTTAAATAGAAATACAATAGGTCAGTAACACGACACAAAACCTAAGATCTCATAGATATTACAAACATATCAGTTCAAACATGATTGTTAGATTACATAGCAATCAGATGCACATTGTTCAAGACAACTTCAATCGCTCTTGGATCACCGCACATTAGATCATGTAACTCATCATGCATTATTCACTTCATGCTATGTATTTGTTCATTCCCATGATAAAACAGTTATCTCTACATGCCAAAACCACTTTGAAACTCATCACGTGCATCATGCATACATGACATAATCATCTCCGCTCATCATTCGATCATTCATCGTCATTATCGATTCTCCAAGCTCCATCGGTTAGGGTTCAACATATCAATGGGTTACGGTTATCGGATGATCTCTCTGCTTAGTAATGTCAGTTTCCAACACTGATTCACTACCGGTTGATTTACTACATCACTACCGGTTACAATACAACTTCATTACCAGTTGCTATTGACATCAATGACAACACTATACATCATCAATGCAATCTTCATGTAATGCTAACAGGGGAAACAAATTTCACAGTTTGTAATGAGATCCCAATATAGCTGACTTTTCAACATAAAGGATTTGTATTCATTACTTTAAAGCTCTTCAAGGATTTTAGCCAATCACACAACACTTTGTATCGTTAAAGTAGATATAGATTCTTAGAAAATTACACAAGTTGCAATTTTCACCTATTGTGTAAATTATATGTTCTTTTTCTTTACAAAAAGTATCATATTCAACAAGTTGATCTAGCTCTATGTAAATTCCTATTTATGTTCCCTTGAGTATTAGGGAATGGCACCTTACACATTTGATTTTTAGCTATCTATTTTTTATTTCTTTGATATATTGTAGCACAAAAGAGTAAAAAGTAAGTTTTCTTAAAGACTATGGTTCTTTACACATCCTCAAATTTCTTTAATATTCATAGGCAAATACATATATTCCTAACATTTTTTAGCATTCAAATATTATTAATTAAATGTTGCAAATCCAATCAATCACACTGGTATTGCATTGTGCACAAAGGAGATATATGCATAAAGAATGTTGGTCTACTCAGAGTAAAACTTCAATTACTCATAATTTTTACATTTGAACTCCTAAGGAACCTCACCCTTCAGCACCTTTGTGTGACAAATATGCAACAACCAAAAAATATATCCAAGTACATACACTTATGAATTACCAGTTATTCCTATTCTATTTCTACTTAATTGTTTTCAGTTCAAGAATTCCTTCCAAACATCATCAAACAATGGTATTCATTTTATAAAAGTTTTTCTATGCATATAGATCAAAACATTTGTCTTATCATCACATAGTTTCATTATGTTTTCACAAAATTACAAGTCTTATCGACATTACAATTCCATACTCACATGCTAGCAACGAGCTCCACAATATTGAATTTTCCACACTGGAATGGATGGTACAAAGCACTCCATCTTTTTATACTTTTGAAGAACTTCTAGCCGTCAAAGAGATCAACTCTACTCTGGGTCCCCCTACAATAGCCCCCGAACCAGCTCTTCATCTCTAATCGACACAAGGATTAGTCTCTAAGCGACACAAGGATTTGTCTCTAAGCAAGGGATCTTCATATCTAGTGACTATATTTTATGAGCATACAGTACTCTGAATAAATAGTCTTCATGCACAAATTCATAAGCTAACAAATAAAACATTATTTATATACATAGCATTATATAACCTCATTCATAAAAGTGAACAACATGCTTCAATAATGTGCATTAACTCAAATGACATAATTATCCAGTCGAGTGCAATTTTTATATTATTCTAAACGTTACATTTCATTTCTCTCATTCTCAAATCTCACTATGATGATATCCTCCCTTCAGATATATATTGGAAAATTAATGCAGGCCATTTAATAAATTTATTATATAATTCATGCACATTAATGAATATGTGTACTTGATCATGCATTTCAATAAACATTAGGAATTCATAAGGTGAAATCATTTCTAACTCTACAAATTCATTTATGTAGAAGTAATGTACATGAATATAGAATTGATTTGATGTGTGAAAACATGTTGGTTAGATTGTTTTGGCTAAAGTATTTTCAATTTAACTTTTTGATATATGAATTTGTGTAATAATTAACTTTTACAAAATATATTTAGAAATTTTATTCAATTATGAAATCCATTCTCTCAATAATCTATCCACTAAAAGACTAATTTTACAAGTCTATGTGAAATATTAAAGATAATAGATTGTGTCTCAATTATCTATGCTAGTTTTAACAATATTAAATCTAAATAACTTTTCAGATAATTTGCTGACATGATACAAAGTGTAAAACTAGATGGCATCCAAACATCTGATCAATTTGTTTCTTAACAACTAAGGCTATTTCATCAATATCAACTAATACTGGAGTCACAAACTTCTAGTGATGAAAGAAATGAACCAGATAACTATTGATACATAAGCTATTGCTTTCTAGATTTCCTAGAAAACTAATAATTACTTTTAAGCTATAAAATAACTAAAAGTGCACTACAAAAATTGTTCATCTTGCTTGTAATCAATTGTGTTTTCCTTGATGGGTGCTAATACGTTTACATATAGACCATAAAGGAAGACATACTCGGTTAACCATAACTTCCCCATCAGTGAAGTCATGTCAAACTATCCTTCATTCAAAACTCCTTTTCAACAACTCTTTCCCCAACTACTCCAACTGTATTTCTAGCACTGATCTAAACTTTGCGGCAGGAACTTGACACTTTGCGTCTCTTATTATATCATGGGACTTCACCATCATATATTTACATTTAAGGGCATCATATCTTCCCTATTATACACTATTCTTTTATTGATATGTTTTTATCTTTTAGGGTATGTCATCCTACCCTCTTACATAATGAGTTCGTATTGGGCCACATGTTATGTTATGGAAGTTATACTCTCTCCAGAATATCTCATTGTGCCTTATCACATTCTCTTGCTGATTTGGGGGCAATTAACTCAACATGTACTTTGACATTTACACTTTACACCATTGTGCTTGCATCCCCTAATTACATTCCATGAATTGCCTTACCATCTTCAAGACATCACACATTGTTCCTTTCCTATCACAATATGCATTCACATGATATTACCATATTACAAGAGTGACACTATAAATATTACAATATTTCCCCACATTATTGATTACAAGCTATGTCATGTACTAATATCTTATCATCACTAGGGACATATTGCCTTACTTATACTATTGTATTCTCATGTTGCTGCAATGAGGGCATATACCTTTTATAGTGTCATATATATAGAGTTGTTATTGGACACCAAGGGTGGCCTTGCTAGTCACTATCTATGCATAATAGGGGCAACTATTTTTATCAAAGTCATCTCTAGCCTGTAAGTGTACCATGGCTATAATGCAAACTTATATTACATAATTAAACACACAATGAATTTATTCACAATTATTACTTTACATTATTTATATACTAACATTTATATTTCATATTTGCATTTAATGAACTACTTCTATGTCTTTAATTACTCATATCCTTAGGGTGTATGACCATTCATAGAAACATATTCTATTACTAATGCTATTGTACTAAGTTTTAAATATAGTTACAAGATCTTATGTGGAGGCTCCTACTTGTAAATGAAATGTGAGCTTCCCACAAACCTTCTCATTACATGAAAAAATTCTACATAGGTTTAATTATTCTAAACATACTCCCTCTTTTCTATCTTTACATTGTTGACAACAAAATTTAGGTTGCATTTATTCTTATTTTTACTTACATTACATAAGCTACTCATGGAATTTTTTTCCTTTATTTTGTAGGTTCCCATGGAGATCACATGCGAAAGGATGAACCTATACAATGACACCTTGAATTATGTCTATTACTTTACATGGACCCTAATAATATCCTTAAATTTTTAATTTTTATGTTTTATGTACATATTTGTGACTACTAAATGATTTGATTTGTTTATGTAGGAGCATCTCAGAGGACTTCAATATATCATACTGCATCAACCAAATTCCCTCTGCAAATTGGAATGGGACTAGCATGGGAAGTATACTACAACATACCAAGGTGGCAACAATTGAATACTTCTTGTCTAAAGGTTCACTTCACCAAAAGTTTTCCATGTCAAGCAACCAGAACCCAAACCTATGGGAGAGTGTGTGAAACTCTTCCATACCTAAAAAATCCTACAAGACACATCACACGATAGATATGGGATAATGCAACCCCCAGATGAATTTGCAGGTGTCCACATTGATTTTTGAGACTTATTCTTCCTCCTTGAGCCAACCTACACATTTCACTATAAATGGGGCTTAGGACCTACTTGAGGCCAACATGGATTACTCCTAATACTTGGATTTGATATATAATCATCTCCTAAGTTCATTAGAAAGGGGATTTATTAGTTAGGGAGTTAAGAGGTAGGTAACTAGGATACGAAACTATATTTTCTATATTTTATCTATAATAAGTCTATGGCGGCCTGTGTGCCTACATGTGGGGCCAATGGGGCCTAATGTTATTGTTAATTTGTTAATAAATAATTTGCAAAGGGGATTTTAGCCAAATAAGAAGAAAATTAACTTTGACATTTTCTAAAAGACATACCCATTCATTTAGGAGAGGGTTTGTTACCATGAAAGTTTTATCTATAAAGGTATTAAGGTTTTGTTTTTTACTTTTGAAAAGGTCATCTTTTAAAACATTCAAAATACACCTCGCTACTATGTGTAGGGCACATTGAAACAAAATTAAAGAGGAGCATGGCATGTTAGAGGAAGGCATAGGAGTTTAGATTTTATTATGTTTAGACATTAGAGAATTATTCCCCATTCTAGCATGAAGAAACTATCTTGCTAATTGATATTCCACTATGTTGTAGGAGCTAGAGGAAGATTCAACATATCTGATGTTAAAAGAATACCAAAAGTTTATACAAGTTTCATACACATTGAAGGATTTATAACTTTTAGTTTATATTCTGCCAAGTATTTCTTGAAATATGCTTAATGTTGTTAAGGATTTAAGCATGATTGAGATGTTCACTAGTTTTGTGAAGTTAGGAAGATGAAACATATAATGACAGAGGATAAAAGAGCCTAAGAAACCTAAAATCAAAGATTCATTTCCTTGCAAGTGGATACATTGGTAAATCTTGTGGATAAAATATATTTATTGATTCATAAATATCATTGTCACAAAAACCATAAAGTGGTCATAGGATACAACACACACATGTATTTGAGTGATAAGGAAGTATAGATTATAATGTCATGACAAAGGATCAAAGAATAGTTCCATATCATATGCTATAAGGTCATAATAGTCGATAAAGAATTTTTCAAGAGACCAAATGTCTCATATAGATGATAGTGAAGGTAGCATAGGATATTGAGCTATCAAAAGGATCACATGACAATCCTAAATTATCTAAGATAAGCACAAAATACAATTATGAAATGGAATCAAATAGTGGGTAGTAATAGTGCCAAGTGATAGTAGCAAGTTACAATAATAGTTTCATGGTAGAAGATTGATTAGGGACAAATATATAAAACCCAAGTTGAAGAAAAGAATCAAATGATCTTTGTGATAGTCAATAGGAAGAAGACAGGGTTTATTGAAGGATACAAGGTAGGATAGTCAGAGTGTAATTTAACAATGTCATGATAATATTGAATACAAAGGGAAAGTAACACTTGTTATAGAAAAGACAATCCTAGGGCAATTTCATAGTGAAAAGAGGTCATGAATAAATATGATAATAATAATGAATGTGAAGCTAGTTTAACAATGAATATTAGAGGAATTTAGGTTTGTTGTGACGGCAAAGAACAAGTGGGTAGACCTTTTGATATTTTATGATGGGATAATCATGGAGTCAAGATATGTATCATATATGGTTCTCATCATGATGGATAGCTACACAATGTGGAGAATATCTCATTTTGTGAAAAAAAAATGGTTTTCTCCAATTCAAAGAACATAATAGTCTCATGAGAGGACCATGCTCAAATGGAACATATATTGAACAATATATAAGATAGTTGAATACTTAATAGATGCAAATCTCAAACAAAGTACAATGACCTATGCACAAATATGTATGATAGTGATGAGTTTACAACAATCCACAATGTCATGAAGGGGTTTCAGGCTGTGTGACAATGCTTACAAAGAAGTATGGGGTAGTCATTAAAAAAATCCCCTCATTAGCATGATATTCATAACAAGGAGATATATAACAGTGGTTTCATACCTATTTTCATGATAGATAAATTAATACAAAAAGCACTATCTCTAATCTCATACATCATTCGAGGTGAAATGGCATGAGAATAAGCTTTGAAAAAGACCATCCTAAAAGACAACAAAGTTCAACATTAGCATGCAATGCACTATAATGAGGGAAAAGATAAATGGTCTTTCTACAAGGATGGAGATTGTAAGGTGTTCATAATTGTTTACTAAATGTGAAAGAAGATATTCATTGTTGATGAATGGGATGGGTTCACAGTCATGATGACATTGTATTATAAGACAGTGATAAAGAGAAGTTCTATTACGTATGTTAAAATCATATCGATACAATGAAGGATATTGAGCAAACATGGAGAAATTATAGTTCATAGGAGCAACAAGTAAAGAATGTAAAGTTCATTAGACTACCACAAAGTTATCAAGCATGAAGGATAACCAAGAGTGCTTGATGACAGTGGTGGTGAATAGTGAAAAGGAAGGTCACTTGGGTAATAGACACGAGTGCATGATATCTAATGAGTGCATAGTCCCAAGAGAATAAGACAGTCAAAAGAGAAGAGAACTTGTCATAAACATCATATGATAATGAGAATATGACACATCCCTTTAGAAACAGCAGTATGACGATAATTGATAGTCAATGAATGGACACTTAATGAGCATAGAATAATATCTTGATGCATGAAAAAAATCCCATGACTATCATGATAGGGATTATAAGTAATATTGAGCAAGGTTCCATGAAGGTAAATACATTATAATTAAAAGCCACATGTTACTATGGAAATCACAAAAGAGAGATAAGCCACTAATAATATTGTCCCATGATGAAAAAGGTTGAGATAATAGTTTTCATTAACAAAGATTTAGATGAGTCATGAATATGATAGTGATGAAGCAAAAAATCCACATTCTTTGAAATAAAAAGACAATGAATTAAGAGTTTGCAAATTCTATAAGGATAATGATGAAGAAGACATGTGATAGATTTAATGATCAAAATATGGGATAAAGAGGCCCCTAATGATCAACCAAGTGTCAACTAATTCTTCTAAGAAATATCTTGCACCCTCCTAGTTAGTTAATGATTTTTCAACATTTTCACATGCCCTAAAAATATGCTTGTCGATCCTTATAATTTCAATTGAGATTTGGGACAGGCTATTGGTCTTCACAATTCAAGGATATATGTCCATGTTGAATAATCCTTCATGGCTTAGGGGCTACCCTTACTTGTCAACAAAGGGTCATATAACTTTAAATGGTGCAACACTATATGTGCATTACAAACCTACCTTGGGTTCCTATCCTATATCAACTACAAAAATTATAGTGAAAGAAAGTGTCAGAAGATAACTACTAAAAATGACTATCATTGAAATAGAGCTATCAAAGAAAGAATAGGTGCAATATAAAAAAAATATTATAATACAACATTTCAATCTAAATCACTTATAAAAAAGAAAAAAATTAATTTCTATTTAAATAGAAAACTCATTAACTACCACTTACACTATCTAATCTAGTTCGGCTATAGCTACCATGGGAAACAGTAAACAATAGAACTCTTATCCTATTGAAATTTAAGAGGACTACTTTCATAATTAAATTCCTGAAACAAAACTAATTGAAACAAAACAAAATAAGATTATCTTTACCTCAAGTGGACCCCTTAGGTATGTATTCACTATGAAATTACAAGATTACACAACTAGTTCAACATTGTAATTTATTCATCACAATTTACATACTCTCTTCAAAATAGAGTTGTTGTAATAGTCACAAAGTCATTAGCCTTTTTAGGGTGTATGCAAACTTATTTA
Organism: Cryptomeria japonica; assembly: GCF_030272615.1. Taxonomy (NCBI): domain Eukaryota; kingdom Viridiplantae; phylum Streptophyta; class Pinopsida; order Cupressales; family Cupressaceae; genus Cryptomeria; species Cryptomeria japonica. Next base: position 699,718,952 of record NC_081414.1, read on the forward strand.
TACAATCGAACCTATGACTAATTCTTCTATCTAACTACTACTCAATCCCTAAATCTAGGCAGATATTTATTGACTAGGTAAAGAAACCATAAACTGAAGAGTCCTATTATAATTGAAATTTCTAATAACCATTAAGATAGAAATATCCACTTGAATTAATTTAATAGATTACTAAATGGAACATTCTCTAGTGGTTAAAATCATTAGGAATATGTCCATGTGAGAGTATCACCCTTGGATAGCTTGGTTTGCTCAGAATTGCTTTTGATTGAATCAATGTTGGTTCTATCTATGGTTGTAGGAGCTAAGACGACTCTTGGCTACAAGAACAATTGCTTTGGGCCCAAACAAAGTGCTACACAATAGGTTAGTACATACAACATTGTGAATCATAGGAATCATATATTTCCATCCATAACCTTCACAGTTACAAGCATATATATCTTATATTCGATCCATTAATTAAACATATTAAAAGTGCTCATGTGAAGGTTTAATACCATAATAAGTCACATTGTTACTAGAGTTTGGAATAGTTATGTTAGGAAACTTAACTAAAGTCTATATTGTAACTTATAAAAAGGTAAACAAAATAAAAACATATTAATGCTAAAAGGTTACAATAGTTAGAGAGTTAGATGAATATTTGTGGCTTTCTTCAAAGATCATGTAGGTAGCTTGCAAGCATCTATGGGTCAATTTGGGAGGTTATTGACAAATGGAGAGTAGATGTAGTAGGGAAAAGAGTACAAGACAAAGTCATGTTTCATCATGTTCTATGCCACACAATATTAATCAACATTCAAAGCAAGTATACACCTTTTCTTCAGCACCCAAGGTAGAGGTTGGTTGGGTCATTGGAATTATGGCATTGTCTTGTGTCATTATTTCTTGCTTGCTAAATTGTAGGGACAAATATCTTGGACCGTATCTTTGTCTAGCACCAAATGGAAACTTGATTCTTAATTTCTTATTTTAACAAGTGTTGTGACTTTCAGAAGAAAAAAAAGTCCAACAAAAATTATTGTATGTAACTCACAAACTAGTCATCATTTTTTATTGAAAATAACATGTATTTTTCATATTTTCAAAATAATAGGATGACACTTCTAGGCCTATATTGTTGTTATAGCACCTTTTCTCAGAAAAATTCAAAATTTCAACCTTCTCATAGGCTATTATCTTGTGTGCAACTTCATGATTGATATACTCTTATGATTTTTCTCAAATCCTCTAATGTATGTCTCATTTTAGCACATAAAATACATGATCATTGCACATTATGCATGTTCTAGTGGATGTAAATAGTTTGTAATCATGAGAAAGATTATTTCCTTTAAAATTGTAAAGCATTCAACCTTATCATGAATTATTGATGCACAAACATGTAAAAAGTAACAGTTGTGTTACAGAATAGTTGAATTCTTGAAACTATTATGCATCAAACAAGATGTATAGGTTTGAACCACTCAATTGGTGAATCCCTATAGTAGTTGTAGTTTTTATTTTTAAAGAATTCTCATTTCCCTTTTCTTAGCAAGCAGTAGATTAGTTGAAAACTAAAATGAGCCAACCTTCTCTGGATGTGCATCTTCATTACAAGTCACCCACAACCTAGAGGTGTTCTCATGTGTCACAATGTAGCTAAGTAAATAGCTTAGCTAGGGTGAAACTTTGTTGATAATAGTAACTAGCATATATGGGAAGGCCTATGGGAATGAATGAATTCTATTTCAATCAATAAAGTTGCATGTGTCTTTCTTGTGTTAATTAATGTGTTGAATTTTGTTGCAAGGTTGGAGAGTCCATTCCAAACCTTCCATCCTTGACTACATCAAGTGATACCAGAGTGAGGTCTGAATCCTTTGGGAGTGGGTGTTCCAAAATACCTTAGTGTGGATAGATCATCATCTTGAGGCAAACTATGGGTGTTTTCAACCAAGCATCAAATTGAGGCAATTACAATCCTCATTTAGATCACCGACTTGAGGCAATCCTACCTAATCTCAAGGGAAGATGCCACTGACGATAATGCCAATGATGGCCAATGCTACCAAAAATGTTGAGGAGATTATGGACATAATGAGGATAATGAAGAACTAGTTGGATGTAGCAAGGGAGGACATGAAAAATGGAATAAACCCCAAATTGGAGAAGGAGAGTCGTGATGAGGAGTCAAGGATCTAGGAATAAAATGAAGTGAGTTAAGAGGATGAAGAATCAAACTAGTTCAAGATGATGAAGGTTATTGCCAAGATTGGAAAAAGTCCAAAGATAAAGATCCCTAGCTATAATGGAATTTTGAATCTATAGGAGTTGATTGACTAGATAAATGAGATTAAAGAGTACTTTGAATATGAAGAGGTTGACAATCTAGAGCGAGTCAGTTTTACAAAAACTAAACTGACGAGACATGTTTCTATCTGGTGGAAGGAAGTAAAATTAGATGGAAACCAGAGAGGAAAGGGTCTAATCACAACACGAGAGAGAATGGTGATGAAACTAAAGGTTATATTCATACTCGTTGATTATAAGAAAGAAATGCTAAAGAAGTTTCAAAATTTGAGGCAAAGAGAGAAGACAGTAAAGAAGTATATGAAATAATTCCACAAAATGATCATAAGGATTGGACATAGAAAAGTTGGAAGGGAGAAGGTGGTGTGGTACATTAATGGTCTCAAAAACAACATCCAAGAGGAAATAAGCCTAGTCTAGATGATTGCCATGAAGGAAACCTACTAGTTTGTGTTGATAGTGGAGAAAATGATATCTAGGAGGGCAGAGCGGATGTCAAGAAGAAGAAATAAAGGATTTTGGAGGATTGGTCACAACACAATGAGAAGAGACCATACACTAAATGAAATAGAGTGAGGATCCCTTGCCAGAGGAAGGAGAAAAAACCTAGGGAATAGTCTTACCATAATAGGAGGAAGGTGAAGACTGCCATCTGATAACTCAATGATGAACAGTGAGTACCAAACTGATACCGAGAGGGGGGGTGAATCAGTACAGGTACAAAAACTTTTCCTGAACTGGTTTGACTACAAACAGTGAACTTGACTGGCAATCACTAACACCGGTCATAAACTAAATTACTACCGGTTAAGCACAATGAGACTGTGAAAGATATAAATCGGAAACACTTATCTTACCACACAACCTACACCCTCATTTCCACATTATCCTTGTGCACAAACAGGTATTCTATCATCAGAAATATAATAACCTGCTAGATCAACATGATTCACCGCTTGATAGAAAACAACAAAGCATCACATATGACACACATATTTTTCACGTGGAAACCCAACTGGGAAAAACCACGATGGGGATGAATACCCACAATTTGTTTTTGAACTCTTTAGAAGTTCGCTCTAATAGGAGCCTAGTCTGGTTAAAGACTATTACAATAGGTTCTATTAGGAACCGATCCTGTTAGGCATCACCCGATTAAGGGATGGCTAGAATACTCGGTTAAGGGTTAAACCCTGTTAAAGGTTACCTTGTTAGAGGATTTTATGAACTCAATGGCTTTGAGTCACCCTGTTAAAGGATTTACAGCAAGTTGGTTAAAGCTACCCTGTTAAGGGATTTTCCAACTGTTGAAGTGATTAGAGATCAACAAGTATTACAATGATTTGGTAATAGCACTCAATGCCAATGCAGACCCGCTTTAGTTCCTTTCTTCTACATACACACTCTGCAGGTATCAACCCTCTTATCTAGTTTGGCAAAAATCACGTATCTTTGCACTTAGATACACACACAACATTTGTCAACAACTTCAACATGAAAAACAACATCGACCTTATAGGAAACATATAGGTCGGTAGCATAAACCCCAAACCCTAAACATTTAGGTTGAGCAATTCAGTCGGTTCAATCTTGACCATTGAACACTTTGCATTTGAATACAACGGTCTTGAATAGATCTCAAGACATTCTCCATCATTCATTCTTCACCGCTTCTTGGAGGCGATAACCCATCACGCATTCTCCACCGTTTGTAGAGACTTCGTACATTCTCGAGGTAGATAGGATCAATCTCCTTCATGCAAGATCCTTCACGTGAACGAGACTAACATGGCAACATGATTTGATCTCATCACACAATTCCATCAGTGGAATCACACATGCTCGAAACACTTCAACCAGAAACCCTGAGGCTGGAACTACCAACCGGTAGTCATACCATATTAAACCTTGATAGAGAACATTCCATATACCGGTTCACTTGGACAAACGTACCGCTTCATCTTTTGCACATATACCAGTTCACAACATTATACTGGTTCACTTTGCCAGTTGCTTAACTTCAATAAACCGGTTCACTCTTTAACATATTACCAATTCACTCTTCGGCATATTACCGGTTCTTTCTTCAGCATATTGACATCAATGACAACATAATATCATCATGTCAACATACTCTGCACATATGCCAACACCATCATGGTGGTTTATATTAGAGAGATGGAAGATATTTGACCTAGGATCATTCTGAGGAACCTATTTAAAATGCAATAAATTAGGACATCATACCCTTGAGTGTTGTCAAGGAAATGCGAGGAAGTGTGGAGAGCCAAAAGATAGAACAACATACGTCAAGGAGGAACCAAATAGATCATTTGGATACTTAGGACATACAAAAAGAGCAAAATTATTTCTCATGAGAAGAGACCCATTGTAAACATAGGTCAATGAGAAACCAACACATAGGAAGAGCCTATTGGAGACAAGGTGTAAGTTAGGAGGAAAATACTGTAATGCTATCATCGATAATAGTAGGATAGAAAATTTTCTCTTGGAAGAGATGGTTTAAAAGCTAAATTTGGAGAGGATGAAACATTTAAACCCATACTAAATCTCTTGGATTCAATATTGTTGGTGTAAATTATGTCTCATAATTATGCTTTACCTAAGTTGACTTATGATAATACATTCATTGTAGTTTGTATACGAGACACTCAGAGAATTATGAATCCAAGGAAGATGGGTGTAGGATAAATTCCACCTTTTGTGGTGATATATTATTGTCACATTCCACCTTCGGTGGGTGATCTACCTTTAGTGAAAAAAATTATTATTTTCCCTACCTACACTTGAGCTCATTAGACCACATGTCATGATTGTGTGCTCTCATTTTCTTATGGCCTTGCCTTTATAAGCAGGCCCATTTTCATTGTATAGTTGATCGATTTTTGCATCTTGATGAGAATATTCTTGTCTATCTTTGTCTCTCTTGTATTGTGCTATTCATTAGCTTCTAGATCTTGGTTATTATTGGCAAATTCTTACATGGTAGCACAGCCATTAGGGTGCCATTGTGTGGTCCTTTTATAGAGATCTTGGTGCATTTGTGGATTCACATATTTTTAGATCTTAGGAGCAAAAAAATTTGGGAGCATCCTATGTCAAATTTGAGCTCACCATTGCATCCGAGAGGCCATTTCCATAAATTTTGACTATAAATTTGCCTATATTGGGCAGAAGTCATTTTCGAGGAAAAAATTTTTACCAAGTAGGTCGAATGACCATACCTACGACGGTATGATTTTTAAAATAAAAAAATTATTCTTTATGATTTTGTTTCAAAAAAAAAATTTATATTCACAATTTTTAGTTATTCATTGTAAAAGTTTTGTTTATTAAAAAAAATCATTTTTTTTGGGACCGTTGTACACCTTTTTGCAAGCTACCAACTTTCCTCCCTTTTGCAACTATCATACTCTTGCTAGCTATGTTGACAACCCTGTTGACCAAGCTCCTCCATTATCGTACATTCATCTGTCATTTGACTTGCTCCCACCAGTCTTGGTCACTTCATTTGGCTCGTCTCCCACATACAATCGTTAGTTTCAGCCCTTGCTCCAGCCAACAACCACTTTTTTCTGACACAACATCACCACCACTCCTCGACCCTATTTCTCTACACTCTAATGGTCTTCTTTATGCCAATGCTTGAACCATGTGGTGACCATTCATATTCCCATGCAGCTTGTTACTGCACAATTATGCCAACACATTGCTAACTCAACCGCCACAACAATGCCATGTAGCATCTTTGATTGGCCCATAGTTGCCTAGTTGATACCACATCACCACCTAGTCGGTGCATACATGACACATTTTGAATTGACCGTACTTCACCATGAGTGGTCTAGTCAATAGGACATGCAAGATTTGTATCGCCAACTGAACATTGATCATCTTTCCATGCAAACACCATGTCAAAATCAACATCAGCATTCTTACAATATGGGACTTTTCGATATCCAACACATGTCAAGTCCATACATCTAATCAGTATTGTACGTACACTCAATGCCATCAGGTTCTACTACCATGTCAGCAGTTCGTACATTACGGACTGACACACAGGCAAGGGGATTTTTGGTACGATGACCATATGGACGCCAAATTGAACATGGTGAATTACTAATGTCAGCACTACATCAACACTTTTTGAAAAAATATTGACCCCTCACCATTGAGATTTTTTATTTTGCAATCCAACTTTGAAGGCTCATAAATTGGTCATTTTGAGGTCTTTTTTAGTGTATTTGTTTTTTATTTGAGCTAATTTTTCATTGTCTTCATAGTGGTGTGGTTAGTTTCTAATTTTGGTAGAGAATTTTTTTAGAATTTTTAGATTTTCATAATTGTACCTGTCCAATCCTCGATTCGGCAACTTCTTGGGCATTGTTAGGCTCATACAGCCTCCTTTTTCAAGTGTCATTTTTTTTAAGTGCATAATTTTTTGTCTAATTTTGTGTGGTGCTATCGGTTTCTCACCATTTTTAGTAAAAATATCACTATTATAAGTTCATCTTTTTTGGTCTATTTGACACATGTACTTACTTGGATCTTATTTTAGATCTTTCACATTATTGGTTTGAGTCTTCTATAGCCTATTTGAGGAATTTGTAATCTTGAAATCAAAAACTCACTTTGCCCTTGTTTGCAAGTAGCCAATTATACATGCACTAAGTATAAAGTGTAAAATCATCATTTTGAGGGGGTGTCTTGTGTGATCGTGCCACTCTTTATCTTGTACTCTTGCATTTTGTTGGTATGGGTTCTCCAGAGTTTACTTTAGTGGTGAATATTTGCCAATGGTAAATATTTCAAGTCAGCAACCTGGAAAATGGCGAATATATTGTATCGACCTGGGGTGGCCATGTCACCAGGAATTTATAAATATTTGTCAAAGGCATGACCCAATCGTCCATTATTTTATGTAATTAATTGTATTTATGTGAAGATTTTTCCAATAGAATCCACGTTTTCCACACATTAAATTCAATTTTTTTGCCTATACTCTCCGAGGTTGCCTTAATAGAGGGCCATAATTCACCAATAGTCATATAAAGATTTATTTGCCAGGAGGACCCAATTCGCCTAGCATTTTGCGGACGTGTGTCTCCATTCACCCCAATTTTTGCCAACACTATTATATTTGCCAATTAACTGGTCGGCCCATAATAGCCTCGAAAATTACATAAGACATGTTATAGTTAAGCGGAATTTGCCAAATATTTGTATACCATATTAAATTCCCACCGAATTCACCAAGGATTGGTATAAATACATTCAAAGATTAGATCTATCTCTACACAATTTGGTTAGCTATGGGATCTCAATTCATATCAATAGCAAAGTTTCAAACCAGGAACAAACATTGTTCCTAACTGCATTGGTGACTGCTAGTGACCTATTAGGTAAGTGATAATATTTTTGAAGTGTTACAATATTATTCTATATTCATCTCTATTTGTTTGCACTGTTGAGTTTATTCTTATTCAGTGGGAACCCGTCAATGTCAGTGATCACCCAAGAGGTCGTAGGTCTAATGACCCACATAGTCTAGTCTATTTACTATTATTACTTCTTCAACAACTTGATATGTTTTATAGCCTTTGTTTCATTGGACATGTCAAACAAGAAGAAGGGTTGGAATCCTAAATATGGGGAAGGCCAAGAGAGGCCAATAAAATGCAAAACGATGTCTTAGTAATTTAGCATTGGCAAAGATCGTGGTGAAAATCGGGAAGGTACATCATCACAAGTACAAGTACAAGATTCACAACCTTCACCACATATTGAAGAAGGCAGAGAACCTGATATCTCAAATCATGATGAACTTGAAGAATATTTTTAGGTAGATACCCAGGTTAGCTGGAATGATATAATTGACTTGGGTGATAATGCCACAGATGATAATGCACAAAAGGGGAAAAGAAAATCCATATCAAAAAAGGATCAACCAAAATAAAAAAAAGGATCAACCAAAATCAAACAAGTATCGGGAGTGGGCTATGTCAGTGAGGAATTTTCAAATTAATTGGGCATCAAAGTATCCATTCATTGAACTAGTGGAGAATCCAATTGAAGGCGAGCCTCCACTAGAATGAACGTGTAAGATTTGCACTTGGAAACATAAGAAGGAAAAGAGGTTGCAGCTAAAAATTGACACCATAGAAAAGCATATGGGTAAAGTTTATGAAAAAAAAAAGATTGGCGAAGTTGAAAAATCGATGATAAGATGGAAAATAGAGGAATGTAAGCATGTGAGTAGTGCTGAAGATTTTTTTTTTTTGTGAGAAAATATAGACGAAGCTTGTTGAAGTTAAAGGTTCTATTGAAGCTATTCTTGGAAAAGCAATGCAAATAGAACACTTGGGAAAAGTTGTTCAGTTAGGTGTTATTTTTTATATTTTGAGCAGAGTGTGTGCTATGATAGACTACCCATCAATGAGTGGTTTATTACACTTTTTGAAAGTCCCTAACTATCCTAATAGTCACTAGTTAGTAAATAGTGGATGGGAATGGGAAAGTTGTCTTGTTGAGGTCGAAAAAGAAGATGTAAAGGAAAAAATAAGAGAGTCAAACTTTATCGCATTGTCTTTAGATGAAGTTACGATAGTAGATAATACTTTGTGGGTATGCGGGCATGTTTATACTATACAGAATCATGAATGTCAACCTCATCTACTATATGTTGCTAAAATGAAGGGTAGTGCGACAGCAAAAAATTTATTTCTAGTAAAGAGTTGTTTAATTGAATATGGAGGTATGGATGACAAGATGATTGTCAAAAAGTTGGTGTGTGTTGGAGCAGATGGAGCTTCAGTAATGCAAGGTCATAGGAATGATCTTTGCACAAAGATGGAAACTTCTTGTGCACCCTACATTATTGGCATTCATTGGATGGTCCACAAAATGAACCTAGTTTTTGGAATTGTGAGCAAGTATGCACCAGTAAAAAGAATTGAACATTTAATTAGAGAGCTCTACTCACACTTTTTTCAAAGTCTCAAATGATTTATGAAATTTCAAAACTTTGTTGATGGAACAACTTATGGGAACAAGATTCTTAAGGATAATGATACCAGATGGATCTCTTTGGATGGTGCAACACATCAAGTTTTTTCAAAATATCCATCCTTGATTAGACTATTTCACTCAATTCTCAACGAATTAGAGCAATTGAAATTTCCTGACCTGTTTCAGAGGTTAAGTAATATAGAGACACTCTTCACTTTAGCAACTCTTCTCCCCATGCTAGATAAAATGAGGAATATTATGAAAAAAATCAGTAAAGAGCTATGTATATTGTAGAATATGCTAAGTTGCGTAAGATGACATGCCTCACCCTCGATAATCTCTATCGATTTCAACCAACATTATTTGATGAAAATTTTGTTAAGTGGTGGACACTCATCGATTTGAACAATCCTGATAATGTTTTACAGATCGGTGCAAATAGAGAGATATGTGTCAATGTATGCAATTGAGATACAATGCACTTATTTTCCCCAGTCGAGACCGAGGAACCAAGAAAGCGCCCCAAGAAGCAACTAGCAAAAGTTACAATGAAAGATTTTAGCAAGATTGTTGAGTCTATAACTACTTCTATGAAGAAAATTGCCTATGATCTTTCCTCACATTTTAGAACTAGATTCCCTCCTGAGAAACTACTTGAAGCCATGTCTATTGTGTTTCCTCAATATTGGAACTTCAACAATGCAATTGATTTTCGAGATAAGCTACTGACTTTGATAAATCAATTTTGCAAATCCATAGAATTCAATGGAGTAACTATAAATGGAATTTTAGATGAAACTCTTCTTAGAAAGAAATCATCCTATTTTGCATACACTATGAGGGAACAATATGACAGAATGGAGAACCCCCATGAAGAGGGATCAGTAACAAGGCTTTGGGAAAATCTAGGTAAGAATGAAGTGTTGTATGATTCAATATCAAAATATTTCAAGCTTACTGATTTATGTCTTACCATGATATTGGGTTCGGTGGAGGATGAGAGAGTTTTTTTAGGGTTCCTAAAACCAAAGCTAAGAAACAAACTAGACAAGAATTTGGAAAATTGCTTGAGGCTCTATACATCTAGGTATGATATCTAGACTTTTCCTTACGATAGGGCACTAAAAATATGGAGGTCAAAATCTGAAAGAAGAGGTTTGGATAACACTTCAAACCAAAGTGCCAATGGGACAATTGACTCATGCACTAGACATACTGGTAGCATTGAGATGTAGTTCAATGGAGATATGCAGACTCAAAGTGAAGAAAACATAGACAAGAATCAAGGAAGCTCTGATTTTAATGAGGAGTGGCAATTGTAAGAGATTTAGGGCTACCAGTTCGTAGGCATTTATTAATCTTATTACTATATCTCATAATTCATATTACAAAATCATACTATTGTGGTTGATAACTTGATGCTATTTTATGTGTCTATCAACTTTTTGTAATTAAAATTTAATATTAAATTGCAATTGCATTTTTCAACTTTCTAATTTCAGATAGAAAATAGCATAATAAAAGAGCATAATGTGTTTATTGATAGAGTGATGTTTATTTAGACATGTTGAGATTTTCATTAATTATTTCAAATATAGTCATATGATATAATTCATTCAATACACAACTTTGTTTTATTCTCTATGCAAAAATCAATACGAAATTTCAGAACCCTTTGCAAATGACCCTAATTCCCTTTTATAGAAATAAGGGAGCAACAATAGCTTCAGGTCTATTTGCAACATGTGAAGACTCAACATCAAAATCAATTACCAAGGCACTGAATCTATTGTCTCATCAATATCACAAACTCAATACAATTTTACAAGGTTGAACATATCTATGACCATCATAGGTTAGATTAGCAATTTAGAAACTGGTACATGTATCCTTATCCTGTTCAAAAAATAGAGTTCAAACTTAAAACTTAATTCAAGTCATGGAGAATAGCAGTGCACAAAACCTAGAAATCAGAAATAGAGAAAGGCAGAAAAGTTAAAATCTAAGAGAAATTGAGAATACAAATTTACAAGGTTGAAGGTGTGCATCATAGACTGGATTAGTAATAGTGAGTGTTGTATTTTTCCTATTCATCAAACAGATATTTCAAGCAATGCCAAAAACAAAAAACCTTGAAATTAAGAGAAAGCAGAAAACTATGCAATACATACTATGAGTCATTAAATCTTTGTGCCAGTTTTTGTAGGGTGCTCCACTCTTCGTATGATGAAAGTCCAATTTATTTTAAAGTATAATAAGTCAACTGCAACTTTGTCAACAATCCATATTTGGAAGAGTGGCTTGACTCCATTGTTTCACCCAATATGCCTTCAAAGTTGCCAATGGTTTGATGAAATCCAAAAAGCTATGAGGAGTTGTAACCTTAGGAAGTAAGTCTAAATCAAACTTCATTTTTTCCTCCATCCTTTTTTTGAATGCTTCTTTTCCAATGAATTTATTTTTTGTGTCAACACTCTTCGACAAACCAAGATTTAACAAATTGGTTGTCTTTTGTTGCAGATTCAATAACTTTTTCCCACCTTTATCCAAAACTTCATGTGCTTCCCTTAGTTTCTAGCATTTTTGAATTATAGATGATTCCTTAACTGAGGCATCAATGCAGCTCTTAATTCCCTTGGATTCCAAATAGTTGTCACTGTTACTATAGACTTCTTGCAAAATCTATTTTGTAATATTTTGTTTTGAATTAACATTTCTGTTCTTCTCAATGTGCTCTTTGAGCTTCCAAAAAAATACTCTCAGACTTTCATTCAATTCCAACCATTCACACATCTTTTTACTTTGAATTATTTTCCCCCAATGTTTTCATTTATATACTTCATAATATTTTTCATATTGTCCTTCAATCTGTCTTCTGAAGTTTTAATTTTATTGTTTGCATTATGTAGCTCTTCTTTCATTTGTGTACATTTTTTTCTTTCTTCCTTTGTTTTCTCTTCCAAATATTTTACTTTTTCTATCTCATGATCCAATTGGTTCTGTAATTTTTTGTTTAAGGAAGTAGCAGACTTTGCGATTTTGTATAATTTTGCTAAAGTGGCTCTTTCATCATCAAATTTTTTAATGTTTTCATCCAATTTTTCCCTCAATTCTGCCTCCATCTATTCCTACACTGTAATTCCTGAGGTAGAGCCCAATTTTTTTATCCTTTTCTATAATTCATTGCACTTGTTATATGTTGCTTTCCTCTTTTCTTTTTTATTCGCCAAGTCTTCTTGTAACTTTTCCATTTGTTTCACCACCTTAGTTTTCTCTCTCTCCATCTTTAGCAATGAAGTGCAGATCACTTCATTGGTCTTTTTTGACACACTAATTTTGTCCATATTTTAAACTTTGGAAAAATCCATTTGGAGGGTGCTAACATGAAATTCAAAGGGATCTATCTAACTCTATGGTGGATTTCTATCTTTATTTGGGGGCATAACAATCATGAACTCCATCATATCTTTGTTTGGGTCATATGTGGGAAATACCCTATTCGATGCAAGTTGTTTCTCTAGAGTTGTAGTAAGGGCACCCCTCTTTAATGTCTTCTTTTTTTCTTTATTCATATTTGTTGTTTGTACAAATTTATTACAGAAATCATTGTAATGAAAATCTGGGTTTGTTGAAGCAACTGAATGTTTGAAAGGTGAAATAGCACTTGCAGTGATATATGATGCTCCACCTATACCTTTGGTTCTAACTAATGCATTTTTGAGGAGTACTAAAATCCATTCCTAATCCTATCCCACCTTCACTTGCAAGTGTAGTTTTCTCTAAATGTGTTTTCTTACTCGCCATTATTGTCATAACTTTTTGCTTCTTCACATTGCCTTTATCACTAGGATTTTGTATAGTATCTACTACTATTGTCCTCTTGCGAGAGATATCTTGTTGTTGCACTTTATTAGGACAACTAGTATTAGTACCCATGTCATCCCCATCAATGGTAGTGGCACTTGATTCACCACCAATAGGAATACTATGTTGTGGTAGTGGTTGTGATTGAATCTGAGTGTCTGTACAAGGTGGTTTTGAAGCTCTAACAAATTGAAATGGAGATGTAGGGTAATGAGTAGTACCTTTATGTGATGAATCTAACTAATCAGGTCCAATAACTAGTTTCTCAGGATGTTTTGATTTTGAATTTGCTGGAAGTGGTACCTCAAGTGGAAACCAAGGGCCTTCTCCTATATGACCTAGACCACCTTCAAATTTTTTTCCACAATGATTGCCCCTTTGCTATATTTTTCTTTCATGGAAGCATCGACTCCACTCAATTTTGTAGAGACTGTAGTAGCTATTGGAGTGACCTCACCTTCATATTCTTGGAGTGACCTCAACCTCATATTCATTTTCATCATCACTTGTATCATAATGATTATGGAATTCTCCATATTCCACAATTTGCCAAACTCAATATCCTCATTGACTTCATCAAAGTTTGCACTAGCCTTTGGTTCAATGAGATTCTTCCTCGTAGTCCAAAAATCATTTATTTTGGTTTGAGTCTAATGTTTGTCTTTACATTTATGGAGGTTTTTTTTGGGAATAACTTTGTTAGATGGATTAGCAGGTTTTTGGTAGAAATTGTAGGACCTCCTATTTTCATTTTGATTTTGGATGCCCTGCTCTATTTTTTTCTATGTGTGCAATGCCATAATTTGTGATGACAATTCTTTTGTTGAAATTTTACTGTCAACGGCAATTTTCTCCATCTCTTTTTTTACCTCATCCCAGGAGTCCATGTTTCTAAGATTTTGTAACAATGGTTTACTTTCATGTCCACATAACCTTTCATATTTCCCATTTTTCTTAAGCCCTATTTGAATGATGCTAAGTGGATCATACTACCAGTGACCCTCAACACCAAAGCTAAAAATTATCAAAAAATCATGTACGACTTTGAATGCTTTTCTAGCAAATGTGAACCCTCCACATGAGAAAGGAAAGGATGGAAATATGCTCTTCTTTTGATGACCATGAAAGAGTACATGTATGCTCTCCAATTGTCGTACATATTTCGATGCAAAAACCGTTCTACTGCTGATCCGTAAAACCTTAACACAGTGTAATCTTCCATGAAGAACCAGTCAACCAATTGTATTTGACTTCTGAGTTGAATACATTGTCTACAAGACATAGGAAATCTAGGCATTGGAATGCTTGTAATTTAATTATACATTGGTGCAAAAAAGAAGTCTACAAAATGGTTGTAGTTTTTTCTATTATCATTCATCCTTATCTTAGGTGTCCATTCATATATTGGACACTTTGTTATGTTCTAACTCTTGTCATCAATCTTATAGACCTCAATATGAAACTTGTTGGTCTCTAATATTGCACGATACTTTGATAAAAGAAGATAATACAAGTAGGATGTGAACCTAAATGTCTTACAGGAACCTATTTTAATCATTAGTAATTGTGTTTGGATGGATTGAACAATATGCTCAACAAAATTAAATCTTACTGGTTCTGTTACACAATGGATATTAAAAATCATTTCAAGAAGGCTAGCACCCACTTCCCTGTCATTTTCCAATCCTAGGCAAAATGTTAGCAGGGAAATAGTATCTTGAACCCATGGTAAAAAAATATTATAATCATAGGGAGGCATATGATTCCAATCCAATTGAGTACTAGGCACTATTAGACCTTTGATAAATAAATTTTATAATTTGCATCAATTCCATCATATTTCTATGTCAACTTTCCTAGGTCAATATAGATGTTTGAATTTTGTGCTTCAAACCCTAGGTTTAACAAACGAGTAAACTGCCCCTCGGTTATGGATAAAATTTCCTTTTTATTGACAATTGCTTTTCTATCTTCATCATAATTTTGGGCAGAGACCATGACAATTTTTGGGCAAGGGAATACTTCAAGTAACACCATACTCGGAAGTCCAGCATACCATGATGTAATTTTATTTGTACTTGAATTTAACATTGTGTTAAAGACAGTATATTTTGCCCTCTCTAGATCTCTCACCTTATTAGACAATGCATATCTAATTTCTATGATTCGCTTTTTACCATGGACAACAAGGTCATAAATATCATGGTATTCATCAGTGAAACTTGTTGTTTTAACCAATTCATCTTTTTTTTATTTACTTGGGTTTTAGTTCCACTATCTAGTTTCCCCATTGTTGGTACTATTAATGGTTCAAAATAATGCTAACCCTCAAGTTGAACCCCTAATTCTAGTTCTACAATCTAAACGGTAAACCATGAGATTCAAAATTTTAAAACAAGGAATGTAGGTGTTCTAGATTTTACCCAAGATTTCTATTTGAGTAGACTAGCGCAAACAGACTCTGTTGCATTCCTTAATCTAGTAACCATTTCTAAATCTCCCTAGATTTATTGGTTTGTCCAAGAACCAAAATACCAATATGAGTCCCTTAGTTTGAAAACCCTCAAAAGTTCAAAAGTAAAACCTAAAGGAAAAAATTTCTAAAATCGTGTTGTGATTTTATAAATTATTAATAATAACTATTCGCTACCACAAGGCAAAAAATTCATTGCTTCTTTGTAAATTCTAAGGACTGGCAGTCTATTATGTTACATGAGTCACTTTTCCAGAATGTTTTTGAAGACTTTTTAATCCTTCACAACTTTTGCCCGAAATAGAGCTTATTACACTTAATTAAGTATACAGTTACAAATTTAGAATTTAACTATACTTAATTAAATGATTATCATTTATGGAAGTCTTCCAGTAGAAGTTTGCAAAAAAAACTTATTGTTCCCACATTCGGCCCAAAATACATCTTACGCTATTGATCTGTGCTCATCCAACGGACAACGGTATCCTTTGTCAGTTGTCGTGGGTCTCATTATACATAGGATTTTTGCCACCCAAATGCTATGTCACCTGACACTTCATCGTCCCATGGGTCATAACCTTTCTTTCGTGTTGGTGTTCAATGACGTGTTTCTAGTGGAAGTTTGCAAAAAAATTTAGAGATCCCACATTCAGCCCAAACTAAATCATAAGTCATTGAACTGTGCTTATCCAACAAACGACGGTATCTGTTGTTAATTGCCATCGGTCCCATTATCAATAGGATTCAAATATGAATTAAATATATAATGAATTATATATATAATTTAAATATGTAATTTCAAAACTTGCATGATATTTCTTTTTTTTATCGATAATTTTTGTATTGTATTACTTGAAAATAAAATATTACAAATATGCAAGTATAGGTGGTATACTAAAACCACCAGAGTTCTGCAACCGCAAAAAACACCCCCAAAACCACCATTCCCAACAAAAAAACAAAACCCTACTACATGCAGAAACCCCACAATTCCAATGTGGCCTACCAAAGTTATTGGCAGACATCCCCTCGTACATATAAAGTTGGAGAGAAAATAGACATGGAACAAAAAGATACAAACAAACAACACCAAACACCACTGGCCATAGCAGGATTAACCCAAAAACAGCCTGTACTTTGAGTCATCATAGAATTTTGACAACTGCTTCATTTCTTGGGTAGTCTTGGGTCTTAGTCGCAACTCTCGACCCACCTCTACTCATGCCACTTCATGAAAGGCCCTTAAAACCTCATTACACTGCATCAAACTTGCAAACATTTTGAAGACCTACCAACCACGCCAAGCAAGAGCTCTGCATCTTGCCTTCAAATCATCATCGACCCATCGAATGAGTGGTAGCAGTGCCACCAAACCACCCACCCCTGCCTCAACAATAATGCCCACCTTTGGGATCACATGAGCACACACACTATCCAGATTTAACAGGTAGTTTGAATCAATTACAACTCTCGGGGCATTTTTTACCTTGTCCACCTCGTCCTCAAAATGGAAACCCCAAGCGGCAATCAATGAATATGCCTCCATGTTTGTCCTGAAGCAATGACCTACATGGACAATTTCCTCTCCCGGTAGCATTTTCACACTCTCGTATAGTCGCTCATCCTTAAACAAGAACAAACCTTTCAGCCTCCTATCCGTAAATTGTCCGAGAAATGGGACTAATTTCTTATCAATATGGAAGGAGAAATTAGCTTCCATGTTTCTTAAGAAACCCAAGACAACACTGCAAGTGTAGACAGTATGATACCAAGAAAATGGCAATCCAAATACACTTCGTGACCCGTCCAATCCACCCAAGCTTTAAACACCTCACACTCAATTCTAACATCCAACAATGACAGTCATCAACATTTGTCATTAATCACAAACTCTGTCATCATTCCTTTGCATGTACTAGTTCAGCCGCACAATTTGTCCCCACAAGCCGACATTAAAGCTGCCTAAATGTTAACCATTTAATGGTGTGCGTAGGATAAGGCAATATCACTACATATAAATGGTCAGTTGTCGTGGGTCCCATTATACATAGGATTTTTACCACCCAAATGCCACATCACCTGTTACTTCATCGTCCCATGTGCCAGAACCTTTCTTTTGTGTCGGTGTTCAACGACACATGTTTTCAATAGAAGTTTGCAAAAAAAATTATCGTTCCCACATTCGGCCCAAAATACACCTTACGTCGTTGATCTATGCTCATCCAATGGACGATGGTATCCATGCCCAGAATTATATATGAAGAATAATAGTAGTTAAAATGTTAATAAATGGTTTTTAAATTATGTTGATTTTTTTTTTTAATATGATGAAAATTATAATGGTAATAAATAGTTAAAAGTATTCCTAATATTTATAACAATCATATTCAAAGTAGTGACTAGAAATTAATCTGTTTAAACAAAAACAGATTAAAAAGATTTAGAATAAAGCAATATACTTCAAAATAAATTAATATATTTATTTATTTATCATTAATTAAATTAATTATAATTTTAATTATAAATTACAAGCATCATATGATATAAATATTTTAAACGCATTTATGTATAAGATATTAAATATATTTCCATCTTTAAAATCTTGCATTGAATAAAATTTAACTTTTGTTTAACAAAATATTTTATTTTATTTAAAAGGTGTATTATTTAATAATAGATATTTATTAATGTATAACATTTATATTAAAATTTAAAAAACTTATAAAAAAATATGTAAATTAAATTTCTATAATCTTTAACTTTTTTTTTTTTTAATTCTGCAATTCAAAGACTACAAAAAATTGTCCCCAAACTTCAACATGTAAGCTCTCTACCTACATAGTAGAGGTAAACAACCTGCCACAATAGAAGAAAACAAAATAAACACAAATCTAGCATGATATTTATGATAGAATTGTAGCAGCCGACTCTTTATAGTTAAAAAAATCATTATCACTTACACCTAAATATAGACAAAACTTAAATTTAATCTTCATCCTTAGTCTTGTTCTTAGGAATGTTGAAATTGATAGACTTATAAAGCACTGAGAGGTGGGGGGGGGGGGGGGGGGGGGTTGAATCAGTGATAGCAAAAACAACACCACTTGAAACGCAAAGTGGTAGAGATACTTAACAAGTTTACTAAACACTATGCACGCAATCCAAAATGATATTAAAGCATCCACAACAAGTAAAACATCCACCATAACACAAGTGTTTATACATGGAAAACCCAACTGAGAAAAACCATGGTGAGATGGGACTCACAAGTTAACTATCTGCAATAATAGATAACTGACCGGTTAAGGTCTACAAAAGTGTCCTGCTAGGAGTGAATCCTATTAAAGAACCCAAAGCTCTGTTAGGAGCTATACCCTATTAAAGGTAGTACCCTATTAGGAGTAACCTCGGTAGAGGATTTCAGAATCCAAACTAATGGATCACCTTGTAAAAGTATTTGTACAATGAAGCTTGTTAGAGCTTACCCAGTTATGAGATTTGACTGTTAAAGTGATTAGAAAACAATAGGTGGTGTGATCTAGAAGTAGCATAACTTGCTTGAATATATCCTCTTCTACTCATTCAAAACTGCATCACCGACATACTTTGCAATGCCTTCAACAACTTAACACTTCTATCTCACATCTACAAAATAGTTTATCATAATGTCATTATATGGACATTTATATTTTATGTCGGCCCAGGAATCATATCACAATTTCCTAGGTGCAGTGTATCTGGACAATCTAACATAACTCATCACAGATTACCGCCAAATCTGTCGATTAGGGATAACTCATCACACAATCAGTGAATATCGGTTGGAACATCGATACCAGTTAAGAGTTAACCACATTCAACACATAAACCAATTGTACTCCATTTTCTTCTTAGATGATTTCCGTCGAAACTTCAATCTTGGTGTAATGCCAATCCTGCATATACCGGTTACACACTCACTAATCCATTTTAACTTAACTATACATATAATACGAGTTTTGCAATACAAGGTAATTTAGGAGTAATACTGATTTGTCTTAACTAAGATGACTATGACAATGTGAACATATTTGTGTGTATACATTTTCCATCAATGACAACACATGAAGTCATCCATTACAGTCATCATCAAGCCAACAATCTCCCCCTTTGGCATTGATGGCAACACTTAAAAAAATTTACAACTTTACAACTAAGTGTGCTTACAAAAATTGTACAAATATATTTCTACTCCCCCTTAACAATACATATAAAATTTTACAACACATACATATTTCTACTCCCCCTTTGACAACAATGCAATAAAATCTATCTTATTGAGAGCCGAGAAACCATGCTAATTTGCAAAAGTAGACAAAATTCACCAACAATTGAACAATGAATATGTCTAAACACATAAGAAGTATTATTACAACAATTTCTCATAAATCTCTCCCTGAAAAGTAAAATACATATATATTAGATCAAAAATTTAATTACATATAACAATCTGTTCAAGGAGTGTTCATTGCAATTTTCAAGAAAATGTCACTGAAAGTGATCTTCATCTAAAAAAAATCATTTTCCCATGTTTCCAATAAGGTTTCAGTGATCTCAATGGTTGTCATAACTTATGCAGCAAATTCTTCCATCGCATCTATTGTGCTCATCTCTGGAGTAGCCAAAACCACTTATGCATCCTTGTATGTCCGTTGCAAGATGTCGACTTTGGGTCTCAACAGCTTCTTGAGTTCCTTCAGGGATCGGATTCTCTTAGCCTTTTCACAATCATAGATATCTAATCAATTTTGTAAATCATCAACTGATTTGCCAAATGCTAAGGTTGAGTCTTGTAAAGGTATGTAGGCAGTACATATCCTTTCCAGATCTTGTTCTATCTCTTCTCACCTCTTAATCAAGTCAGTGTAGAAAAATGAAACGTTTGATGTATAGGCTAGTATCCTCCCTCCTTTTTCAATAGTAGTCCTCAAAAGATCGTTATTCAGGGATAACGCAATTTTCCCTATATCAATATCTTTTATTATTTGCTCTCCTCTTTTCCTCTTGTAATTCTTCTTAGCTAAAGTTTGAGCAGCCTCTTCAAGAGACTTTAGTTGGTCAGAAGCATCAGCAACCAACTGACCAAGTTTACCGATAGGGGTTGTCAAACTTCCAGTGTTAGTCTCTGGTAGAAGACAGGATAGAATCTCAACGGCAGTTTGAATGGTTTCAGCTTCCTTCCTATGCTAGTCTTTCAATCTTTTCTTTTGAGCTCTAGATTGCATCATTGTTGCAATCTCCATAAGTTTAGATGCACTCATATTATCGACATCTATAGGCCCTTTTATGCCTATTGATTCATCCTCATCATCATTTTTTTTCTTAGCCATTGCTTTTTCCTTTTCAACTGGTATCTTTTCCTCTATTTTCTTTTTCTCTTCCTCCTTTTTCTGTTCAATTTCCTTCACTTCAACCTCTTTCTTAGGTTCCTCTTTTTCTATTGTTGTCTTTTCTTCTCCTGTGAAACTATTGTAACTAGTGGCAATTGAATTTTCACTTGGTTTTCTCTTTCTGGTGGAGGTTGAATATCCACACTAGGTTGAATTACAGGTGCTTCAGTTGCTTTCTGTGTAGCAGTAATGGTTCGTTGCAGTAAAGGTTGAATAGTTGGTTCAATGATATTATCTGATAAATCAATGGTGTCCTAAATATCATCGACAAAGATAACTGGTAGAGAAGTAGTGTCATCCTTATTCTTAATAGGATAGACAATATCTAGTGCAATAATTTCTTCTTCATCTAACTCTGGTTGTTCTCCAATCTCTGTTTGATCAGTTTTATGAGACTTTATCTGCACATGCATCCTTTGAATATTTCTAGCTATTTGATGAGTTTCCACTTCAACAGATTGCACCTTTCCATTTAATAACATCAATCTTCTTGCCTTAGAATGAAACTGTCCTTTGAATTTATCAAGCAATGTTAATAATTCATCTCTAGACAATTCAGAAAAATATTGAATGAAAATACTATCAATTATTTATTGGTCTTGATCAATAGCCATTTTCCACAAATTTTATAGAATAGAATATAAAGACTCATAAATATCATTTTCAATATCCTGAGGCAACCGATTGTATTGACATAAGTGGTTGATTGCCTCCTAAACGATTTGTTGCTTATGGTCATCATCAAAAGAATCAAAATACTCTTTTACATTTTCAAACTTTTTCCTCTCTAATGCCTTTAAAGTCCTCTCAAAATTAGTCATAGGTTTGAATGATATAATATTAATTGGAGTACTTGCCTTTGACATTTCTCCTACTGATTTGGTCTTCTTACTAGTTGCTTTTATCTTCTTTGGCTCCTCTTCAGTATCAGTGTCATCAGATTTTGCTTGACGAATAATTTATCTGCCTCTCTTCTTCATTGCAGTCTGTTTCTTTACATACACTTTTGGTGTTGGTTCCTTCTTGACGTGTACACTTCTTGTTACTCTTGTACTAGTTAGCACTGAAGGTTCTTGCTCAACCTTCTTCATCGTACCTTTAACACTACTAGGTTGAGCACTACTAGTTTGAGCAAGTGCAGTTTGCTCCTCAAATGTTCCCAGTCTTTTCTTCTTCTTATCTATTGGAGATGCCAATAGATTATTAGCATAACCAATGAAAAAGTCATAATTGACTTCATAACTCATATCTTCCATTTCCTCTTCCCTGGGTTCGATGGCTTCCATGAGACAAAAGTCTATGGTGATTGTGAAACGAATATCTTTTGCAAAGTGTTTCACCACATCTTTAGGTAGCCTCACCCTCATGCTCATCTTCTTCTGAAATTTATTGAAATATCTATTCATTGCAGCAGAGAATGTGTTCTTACAGCCTTAATGTTGTTCTTGATTTGAGCAGTTACCGGTAGGTCCTTTGACCATTGAATGTCACCAATTCCCGGTAGGAAATTCTAAAAATAAAAGAATAAACCTATCAATAGTTGACCAAATGTGAAATTTTGATGGTTGTCTTTCTTAATTGATTGCAGGTTCAACATCAATTGACTCCTTATAGCCTCACATAGGTCATAATCTGCATTGTCGGCAATCATCCTATAAGTTGTATGTACAACAGCAAATGATATTAGAGTTGGGGAAAAATCAACTCTACAACTCCCAAAGATCACCTGCATGCAAACCTGTCACAAAAAGAGAGAAGCAAAAAAGCTATGGAGGCCAGAATTCAAAGATCCAGAAAAGAGGAGTCATATTGATTGTGCAACAAGAATGCAATTCAATAATTACAGTTATTATGAAAATACAAAGAGAGAATCCTTATAAAAGGATACTCGAAACCCTAAAGGTGAAAACCCTAAAGAATTATAAGATTCCTAAGTTTAGCTTAAGCATAGAGTATATTAGACTAATAATTAAATAAATAATTATTAGCTAATACAAGATAACTCTAACACCCCCCCTTAAGATAAACTTAGGGAGTAGCTAAAAAAACTAAATGCATGAAGCAAAAAATGCAACTAAATGATGAAGGCAAATTTGGGTCCTGACAACAAGGCCTGATGAAGTACCCAAATACAACCAAATCTCTATAAACCGGAGAAATAGAGAAAACCACGTGGGAAAAAAATTCTACTCCAAAAAGAGATGGAAAAGCAAGAAGAACACCACTGAAGCAAGAAATAGTTGCAAACACTGTCGAAGAGTAACTGCTGATCTGAAGAACCTCCACTGAAATAGAACATGACCAGGTAGAGAAGATTTTAATCTGCATGAGTGCCCTCAAATGACACTACTCGAATCAGATGGCAAACAAAGGCAAACAACTGAACTCGAAGATACAAATGGCATGAAACACCAAAGCCTAAAGAGCTGATCAATCAAACCAAGGAAGTATTAGAACAACAGGACAAACCTCCCCATAATGCTGAAAAGGGAGAGGGACAGGTACACGGAAAAGAACAACCAACAAGAACTGTAGGACAAAGAACCGGGAACATCAAAGGTGCAGAGAAAGTACATAGTTTTATGGAAGGAACACTCACTTGACACACATCATGAGGCGAATGTTATGGAAGGAACACTCACTAAACAAAGGTAGATGGCAAACAAAAGGCAAACATCAACACATCCATGGCACTTTATAAGTAGTGCATGTACAATAAGGCATAAGATGTGCAAGATCCCAAGTATACAGTGCATGGTGGCACTTTATCTCAGTGTGTTTGCATAAAAGAAGCTAAAATGATAAGAAGAGACAAAAGACCAGAAACAGAAAGAATAGGCAAAGACGAGACATCCTACTCAAAGAAAGAGATCTCCGGACCTGAAACAAACAAGATATCTACCAGAGTGCTGAAAAGAAAAAAACTGAATAAAATATTTCTGGAGCAGAATCTGGAAAGAAAAGCCATATGGTTGGAAAGTGCACAAAACAAGCTTTCAAATTATATAAAGTTTTCAAAAAATGGAGTTCGGATGCTCAAGTTATGTCTCTGAGAGTGCAAAAAGGAACTTCTAGCTTTGACAGCAAAAAACATCATCAAAAAAGAAAAATCAGAAGATCAAACCTGCAGATCTAAAGAGAGCTCAAAAAGAGCTTTCCGACAATATAAAGTTTTTGAAAAAGCGCCTTCGTATGACCAAGTTATGGCCAAAAGAAAAAATCCCCTCTTTTAGGGCATAAAAAGGGTAAAATTTTTTTTTTTTTTTGATGAAAATTTTCTAACGCATTTGCAGGTACAGCCATACGTATTTTTGTGTCTCCTAAAGCATGCCAATGAAAAAATCATGGCCTAAATGCCCTTGTCACCGAAATAGGTCAAATTATATATCAAAATGACTAGAAACACCCTTTGGAAGCCAATGGTGAGGTCTTTTTTGCCCAAACTACTCTTTAAAAAAATTTAATGTTTTTTTTTTATGAATTTCTCAAAATTCATGTAAAAAAAAAGGCAAAACCAAAAAAAAATTCAGAACCCAAATTTGTCAAAATTTGATAAATTTTATATGGAAATGGGAGGTTTTTGGGCATTCTAAGCTCAACGATGAGGTTCGATAGAGCCCAAAATGATCAGAAACAAAATAGCTACCCCAAATCCAATAAAAAAACTTTGAAAAAGCTTGAAACCCTCCTCCAAAAAATCTTCTGAAAAATTAGGAACAAACAACAGCAAATGTAGGCTCTGATACCATGAAGAAGTTGAGAAAATACAACTTCAGAGATGCCAAGAACACCTGCATGCAAATACCTATCACAAGAGAAGAATGGAGGCACATAAAGCAAAAAAGCATAAATGCTCTAAAGAAGAAGATTATCATTCAGAGAGGGAATCAGTTAATGAAAAAGTACAATACAATCCTTACAAAAGGATAATAGCAACCCTAAATAAACCCTAAAGGGATAAAGAGTATTTAATAATTAGAATAATTATTAAATACCTACAATATTATTAAATGCACCTAAAGTTAGCTTAAGTGTAAAAGACATAAATGGAACTTAAATAATTAAATAAATATTGTTTAATTAATCAAGTAAATACTCGAATACTCTAACACCCCCCCTTAAGCTAGACTTAGGGAGAAGCTAAAACCTAGAACAACTACTGAAAGCAAGAAAGATGGGTCCCAAGAACAAGGCCTGATCAGGTACCCAAATACAATGGAATCTCTATGAAACAGAGAAAAAGGAGAAAACCCAGTGGGAAAAAACTCCTCTCCAAAAAGAGATAAAAGAACATGCTGAAAGAAGAAGAAGAAGGAAGGCCTCATAATGACCCCCCAAGGACAACTTCCTTCACCCCAAGCATAGAGCACAACTAAAGATAGCGCAGCGATGTGAAAGGTTTTATGAAAATGTCTGCAACCTGCTTAGCAGTGGGAATGTACTCTAGAATGAGAGAACCATCCTAAATCAACTGGCAGCTAGAATGCATGTGAATCTCAATGTGCTTTGTCCACTGATGCTCTATTGGGTTGCAAGAAATATGAATAGAGCTCTGATTGTCACACCAAAGAATAGTGGGACTATCAGGAGGAAAATAAAACTCAATCATCAACTGTTGAAGCAATAAGATCTCCTGACTGGCGAGCACAGCAGCTCGATACTCAGCCTCTATAGATGATAATGCATGAGCAGTCTGCTTCTTGCAAGACCATGTGATAGGACCAGAACCAAGACAGAAAACAAAGCTAGAAGTAGACTTTCGATCAATGACATTACCAGCCCAATCTGATTCAGTGTAGCCAACAATGTGAGGTTCCCCTGATGTGTAGTGAATGCCATGAGAAATAAAGCCCTGAATGTACCTCAAAATACATTTGCCAGCTTGCCAATGACTCTCATCATGATCATGGGATAATCAAGAGACAAGGCAAACCGCAAAGGGAAGATCAGGATGAGTGTGAGTCAAGTACAACAAACTGCCAACCAACTATCTGTAAAGTGTAGAATCTACTGAAGGAGTTGGGAAATTAGTAATCAAAACAACCCCTGATTGAAAAGGAGTGAGAGAAGGCTTGCAATCAAGCATGCCAAAGTGTTGAAGCATGTCAAGAGCATACCTCTGCTGGTAAATGTAGATCCCATCAGAAGACTGAATCACCTGAAGACCAAGGAAATAGTGCAAAAGATCGAGATCTGTCATCTCAAACTGGTCCATCAAGGCTTGCTAAATATGTTGAATCATAGAGGATGAGCAACCTGTGATGAGGAGATCATCAACATATAGCACAAGAATTAGGATCTCACCCTCAAGAAGTTGAATGTACACTTTGTGATCAGAATAACTACAAGTGAAACCAGTGGAGAGCAAGAAAGAATCCATCTTCTCATACCAAGCCCGAGGGGCCTGTTTGAGACCATACAATGAACGCCAAAGTCTGCAAACCAAAGAACTATCCTGCACAAATCCCTAAGGTTGTTCCATGTAGATTTCCTCCTGTAGGTCCCCATGCAAGAAGGCACTCTTCACATCCATCTGAAAAACAGGCCATCCCCGAGAAGCTGCAAGAGATAGTACAAAGCGAATAGAGTTCATCTTGGCGATAGGGGCAAAGGTCTTAGAGTAATCAATACCCTCAACCTATGAGAAACCTTTGTAATTATCAATGGAACCATCAGCATCATACTTAGTGCGATACAGCCAGTGACACCTAGCCATCTTTCTGCCCCTAGGAAGAGGACAGAGATCCCAAGTATGATTCCTCATCAAAGAAGAATACTCATCCTCCGTAGCACAATCCCACTCAAGGTGTCATGTAGCCTCTAAAAATTTTTGAGGATCATCTGAAATGGCATGACTCAAAAGACTAGAACCCAGAGTATGAGAACGGGTGTGATGAGTATCTGAAGGATCACCGACCATAGAACCTGTAACCTCAATACTAAAGCGAGCCCACTTGGGCATCTAAGGTGGAGCAGGTAGAGGTGGGAATGGTGGATCATCAACACCATCATCAGAATCATCCTCAAAATAATCTTGAAGAGATGCAGTGGGAGGAGTAGGCAAAGAAGGAGACACTGGAGTCAGGGTATCCACTGTGGGAAGGCGCTCATCAAACTGAACATCCCATCAAAATAGGACCTCTCTAGAATCGGGATCAAACAACCTGTACACCTTAACATCCTCACAGTAGCCAACAAAAATGAGGGGTCGTCTCTTCCGCTCCATGGCTTTCCTTTGAGCATCAGGAATAAAAGCCCATGCCTCACTGTCAAACACTCAAAAAAAAGAAACATCAGGCCTGTCATGATACCAAGCCTCCTCAGGAGTCATATGTCGAATCGCCTTGTGAGGCATCCGATTCTAAATATAGTTGGCACAATTGACTGCCTCAGCTCAAAAAGATGAATCCATGGACCTAGACTAAATCATACAATCCGTCATCTGTCGTAAAGTTTTGTTCTTGCACTCAGCGACACCATTCTACTAAGGGGTGTAGGGAACAATAAACTAATGTTGCAAACCATGCTCAGTGCAAAAATCTTTGAAAGACTGATTCACATACTACCCTCCATTATTTGTACGTTTCCATCGAATAGAACAACCAGATTGCTTCTCTACAAATGTCTTGAAGAATCGAAATGAATCAAAGAGATCAGAATTGTACTTAAGAAAGTACACCCATATGCGTCTGGAGAAGTCATCAATAAAAGTGAGTACATACTTGGCCCCAGAAAAAGGAGTGGGGTAGTTGTTCTAGGTTTTAGCTTCTCTCTAAGTCTATCTTAAGGGGGGGTGTTAGAGTAATTGGGTCTTTACTTGATTAATTAAATGACATTTGTTTAATTAATTAAGTTCCCCTTTATCTCTTTTACACTTAAGCTAACATTAGGTGCATAATAATTAATTCTTTTATTAATTATTATGTGCAAGCCTAGGGTTTTCCCTTTTAGGGTTTTTTGACCTATTAGAGGTTGAATTCTTTCTTTTGTATCATGATGCTATTACACATTTTTGTGAATACAGAGCTCTCATATTCTTGAGCTTTGACGGAAAAAAATTCTGACGCATTTGCAAGTACAGCCATATGGATTTTTCATGCCTCGAAAAATGTGTCAATAAAAAATCATGCCTCAGATGCCCTTGTCACCAAAAATAGGCAAATTATATATCAAAATTTATGGAATCGACCTCTTGAATCCATTCGTGAGGTCCTTTTGGCACCAAAATGTATCAAAAAATTAGCTACCCCTAGAAATGGAAAAAAAACAACTGCACAAACCCCCGAATACACAGATCTGAAGAAAAAGGCCCAAAATCTCTCATGAAGAGAACAGGGGCATGAAAATTTGGAGCTCTAATACCATATTGGAGTTGAGGAAAAATAAACTCTACAACTCTCAAAGATCACCTGCATGCAAACCTGTCACTGAAGGAGAGAAGCAAAAAAGTTATGGAGACCAGAATTCAAAGATCCAGAAAAGAGGAGTCATATTGATTGTGCAACAAGAATGCAATTCAATAATTATAGTTGTTATGAAAATAAAAAGAGAGAATCCTTATAAAAGGATACTTGAAACCCTAAAGTTGAAAACCCTAAAGAATTATAAGATTCCTAAGTTTAGCTTAAGCATAGAGTATATTAGACTAATAATTAAATAAATAATTATTAACTAATACAAGATAACTCTAATAGATGGCACACTATTCATTTTGCTAGAATAAAATATCATGTAACCAATAACCATAGTTGTTAGTCTAATCACTGGGTCCTTAGTGTTGTTAACTGAAAATGCACGTCTATCAGAGGTGGTTTGAGTTAATGCAGTCACAGCCCCTTTTGAAATCTTCCTCGGCTTTGGAACTTCACCAGTTTGCCAAAAACCAATCATAGCATGGATTGCTTCCTTAGTGATTATGTGCGACCTTTAAAGATACATATTTTCACCATGCACATGACTAAAAATTATCCTAACATGTTCCTCTTCAAAATCTTCAAGAAAATACGCCGCATTGTGAAAACCCTTTCCATAAACCCTAATGTACTTGGGTTTTATTTTGTCGCTTTTATCACACAAGGATTTAAGTTGAGAGTAAACTAATAATGATCCTAAATCTTCAATTTTACAATCAATGTAACTTGATAAATCATATTTTATCATAGCACTGTCAGGAACTTGAGACAAAGAATTGTAAGATACTATTTTATCAGACTCCATAGTCTCCATAGGTTCAGAAGTGATCATAAGTCTCTCTACTTGCTTAGACAACAATGCCATTCTAGATAAACTCGATTTGAGAGAGATTAATAAAAGAATACCTTAATTCCTTCATGCCAGCAAGGTTTCTGGATGATCTCTTGAATGTACACCAGTTTTGCCTTCACTAATCTTTGAATCTTCTTTAATCTTTCAATCCACAGCACAAATCCATTTACAATCAGCTATCAATTCTCTTTTTTCGTTATGCAGGTGCTCAAGAACTCTCTTTTGAATGCAATTAGGGTAACAATAACTTCATAAAACTCACTTTTATAAACTTACCTACTGCATTAAATTCTACATTGATAGGGTAACAAACCCTAATATACCGCTTAACAATACTCCCAATACTGACAGGTATATAACTAGTTGACAAACTTTTGAAAAACTGATAGACAATAATATCAAGAATTCTCACAAAACAACTCAAAATTCAACCTCTTACCACACATTCTTCAAGGGGTCCAGAAGTGGATTTACCACTATGCTCCCCTTAGGCCTATTGAAGGGTTTAATTCACCGATGCAGGATTCTCCACACTAGGTGAAGGATTAGGTTCTTCAGCAGGCTTATCCTCACTTTTCTTCTTCCAAATTCGGTTCATCTCCTCTTTGGTTTCCTCAACATTTACTTTATGCTTACCTTTCTGATCTATAGAATGGTTAATCGGCTTGTTCTTTCTGGTTCTACATAACTTTGCCATGTGTCCCAGTTTGTGACAATGATAGTAGGCCATTCCAGATGATCTCCAAGGTCCTGCATTACCTCTTCCAGTTCTCCTTCTATTGTTCATATCCACATGACTATAATCGTTACAAATAGTGCAAATAACATTAGTTACCTTTTTCATTTTAAATGGACTAAACTGGTTGATATAGGGTTTTTGCCAGTTCATGTTTCCCTGGTTGTCATAGGTTCTCCTCCAGTCACCATTAGGTATTGGATTCATGTGAGGTGTTGGATTGTTTGCTCCATATATGCATTCAACTGGTCTATTTCCATACATGTTTCATGTAAAACAGTGACCTTCAAATCTCCTAGATACATACCTAGCATTTGCATTATAGCCTATATTCTCATTGGGTTTGTTTCTACACATATTTGCAGTATGTCTAGGTTTATGACAGACAAAGCAAATGGGTTTAAAATATTTCTTAGCAGTAGGCTTGTTAGCCTTAGGAGCAGTTTTGCCTTTGTGTATGTCTCTCTTTGTACTAGAAGATTCTCATTTCTCAAATGTATTGAAACCTAGTCCAGATGTATCACCTTTCATCCTCTAAGATTGGATATGCTCATCCAATATAGAAGAACTCTTGTTGAACTTTTCCAGCTTTCCATTATTCTCAGTGAGCTCTTTAGTAAGATCTTCATTGTGTTTTGTTAGTGTATCTCTTAGGGATGTTGCCATTACAAGATCTAGATGCAAAGCCTCCTTCTCTTCTTTTTCTTCATGCCAATGCTCATGCAAAGTTGCATTCTCTTGCTTGATTTTAGCAATCTTATGATCTCTTTCTTTGATTAGGTCTTCAGTTGCCCTTCTAGCTTCAAGCTCTTGGCTCATGTGAATGGTTAGGGCTTAAATCTCTCTCCTTAGATTTAGCTTCTCCCCATTTAGCTTTTCAACTTCTTCAACCAATGTATCAATGTTAGCCTCATCTGAAGAACTATTATTGGATATCTCCAATAATTGCTCGATCAGTTCTCTCCTTTTGACTTGTGACACTTTAAACCTGACCCTTAGGGTTTCAAGCTCTTCCTTAGTAGAATCAAGAACTTCAACCATCTCTAAGTAGATCATATCCCCCATGGTGTCTTTAGGGTTTCCTTCCAAGTGATTAAGCCTTAAGGAAGTTTGGCTCTGATACCAATTGATAGACTTATAAAGCACTGAGAGGGGGGGTGAATCAGTGGTAGCAAAAATAATACCACTTGAAACATAGACCAGTAGAGATACTTAACAAGTTTATTAAATACTATGCATGCAATCCAAAATGATATTAAAACATCCATAACAAGTAAAACATCTGCCATAACACAAGTGTTTATATGTGGAAAACCCAATTGGGAAAAACCACGGTGAGATGGGACTCACAAGTTAACTATCTGCAGTAATAGATAACTGACCGGTTAAGGTCTACAAAAGTGCTCTGCTAGGAGTGAATCCTGTTAAAGATCCCAAAGCTTTCTTAGGAGCTATACCCTGTTAAAGGTAGTACCCTGTTAGGAGTAACCTCAGTAAAGGATTTCAGAATCCAAACTAATGGATCACCTTGTAAGAGGATTTGTACAATGAAGCTTGTTAGAGCCTACCCAGTTAGGGGATTTGACTGTTGTAGCGATTAGAAAACAATAGGTGGTGTGATCTAGAAGTAGCACACCTTGCTTGAATAGATCCTCTTCTGCTCACTCAAAACTGCATCGTCGACATACTCTGCAATGCCTTCAACAACTTAACACTTCTATCTCGCATCTGCAAAATAATTCATCATAATGTCATTATATAGACATTTTGATTTTATGTCAGCTTGGGAATCATATCAAAATTTCCTAGGTGCAGTGTATCTGGACAATCTGATATAGCTCATCACAAATTGCCGCCAAACCTATCGGTTAGGGATAACTCATCACAATCGGTGATAACTCACCACACAATTAGTGAATACTAGTTGGAACACCAATACCAGTTAAGAGTTAACCACATTCAACACATAAACCAATTGTCCTCCATTTGCTTCTTAGATGATTTTCGTTGAATCTTCAAGCTTGGTGTCATTCCAATCCTACATATACCGGTTGTCTACTTATATTGGTTAGACACCCTCTAAACCATTTGAACTTAACTATACATATAATACTGATTTTGCAATACGGGACTTGAGGAGTAATACCAGTTTGTCTTAACTAATATGACTACGACAATGTGAACATGTGTGTGTATACATGTGCCATCAATGACAACACATGAATTCATCCATTATAATCATCATCAAGCCAACAAAAATAACATAGCTCATAGACATTGCGATCCTTATTGGATGGTATCACTCATAGCCAATCCTTATCATTATGCTTTTTCAAATACTTCTTTGTCAAGGACTTCAAATATATTTTAGAAAAGACCATCTCAAAAGTGACACTAAGTTTGTTTTTGAACTTTAGATAAGAAATTAGAATAGACCTGCTATGTTCGACACTATCTTACCTCCTTTAATTACTATCCCATATCTGGAATCTTCTAATTCCAACTTGTATTCAAAATGGAATTTCTCTTTCTCTCTGCTCAAGATTTAATTTAATGAGATTTGACATTTGTTTAAAATTTTAGATTTTTTAATGGTGAAAATTAAATTTTATATCCACACAAATTAATAACTATTTAAGCTATTTGAGAACATAATGATTAGGCTAAGTATCTTGTCATGGTAGGAACTAATAATACAATGAAATAGAGAGAATTTTTAAATCCATAAAAGGCAAATTGAAACGAACTAGAACTTGCAAAATTTTCATTAATATGTTGCACAAATTTACAATTTTTTGACTCTTAAAGTCCCAGTCTCTCCAAAAATTTAAAGCCAAAATAAGGGAGGTTACAAGGAAATAGCCAAAAAAACCAAAAGCACTAGGGGCTAGGGCACTGGCAGTGGACAGTGGACTAGTGGTATCCAAAAAATAAGACAAAAAATTGAAACCCTTCATGAGTAACCCTAAGGATCTTTCCCTTCGTCTAGGTAGAATTCTTTAGAGATGAGAAGCATTGAGAATTCTTTGGGCCATCTGTAGTCTTGAAATTTATCCAAGAGAAACCATTTCCAGAGTAAATCCCTACCAATTTGCACCCATTTCCTATGTCATGTCAACTACTCAGCATTCAAGTTTAAAAGAAAAGGTTTCCTGGCCACATTTTGGTCAAGGAGGAGAAGCTTGGGTAAATCACTCGTCGAAGGGATCCCCACCCCTACTTCTGCAAAGAAAACAATAGTAACATTGTCCCCAAGGAATTCTTCTTTGAACACTCTTCTTGACAACGTCAACATATCCACCTTTTCTCCTTCGAGGTCCAGAAGAAACGCCAAGAACCAGGATGTAATGTCTATGTTAACATGGTATCTATTATCATCTCTTAAAAACTCTCAACCCAACACCATCCTCACATTCTCATTAGTAAACATCTCGACCTCCTTACAAACTGATTGGAGGGTTGGGTCTTTGATGTAGCCCAAAAAGGCCTTCTAAACCAAATGGGAGTGTCCATCTTCAGAAATCTGAATACCAAATTATATAGCCTAAAGACCTAAACTAGTGGCATAATTTCAACTACCGGCAACTCTAACAATTTATCTACCAAAGGTGAATTGAAGAAGAAAGAAGTGAAGATTGTCTATAAATAGCTCTTGATACTAGCAATTCCTTCACCAACCATATTAATTTCTTTGTCCTTTAAATTTTTATAAATCTTTCATATCTCTTAGTAAATCTTTCTCATAAATGCATGAGTGTGTAAAATTGGAAACAACCATAAAACACTACCAATTACTAGATTGGAAGTCGTGTGTGCTGAGTGGATTCTCAATTAGAGAATGTTAGTGACAAGACATTAATAAATGTCGATACTCGATTAGGATGAGATTTGATATGTGTCTGTTGTCTCCAATTCCATTCCGAGGACTTTCTGGAGAACTACGTTCTCTTCATAAATTTGGGTCAAAATAAAACTTCAACCATTGATCTACGATCATCAAATGGTTTTAAATCATTGATGGATTTTAGGTACGTGTGACGTGTTGATGAGGTCATGCTTATCGATACATCATGTAGAGTCCAGACTCAACGTGATGTTGTATTAATTAGATAACAAAAATGGCAATGAATTTATGAAATTGCCAATAAAATATTTATTTTTCCATAAATAATGAAATATTAGCCAATAAAATTAAATAATTTTCAAATGGTAGATAAAAATCGCCAATACACTTAAATAATTTTTCCTTCGAAGTATAACTTTTCGCCCATATACTTATATATTTTTTCCTTTAAATGAAAAACATTCGCCTCCTACATTATATATTTTCCCCACACAATAATGAATTATTTGCAAGGATTTTATGGAATTTTCATACCCTAAAAAAAATGCCAATAAAATTTATTTTTTTTTCAAATTTGAAAAAAAAAATCGCCATCAATATGAAATTTTCCCTCAAAAAATAATGTCTGATTCACCAAGATTTTGTACTTTTGCCTAGGGGGTGGTTTCTTAAAGTTATCCCTAGGGTTCTCCTAACTTTCCACTTTTAACTCCACATAACTGCACTTCTAGGAAAATCAATGTTTGGAATAAGTTAATGGAAAAAGGATTAAGTCACTATATTGATGAAACTATTACTACACCAATTGATTCTAATGCTCACATGAATTGGCTCACTATAAACATTATGGCTCTTGGAACTTTGAGGAAATATGTATCAAAAGATCTCATCTTTCACATTGAAGTGTAAAACAGTTTAAAGATTCTTAGGATATCTTTGGTAAATTGCATGGCCAAATTGATGATATTAGGGGCTACTAGCTTGACAATGATCTCACTATGTTGGATCCCGAGAATTTTGATACAATCCAAGACTATGTCACTAAATCAAATGAGTTAAGAGCACAACCTAAGAATTGTGGCATTAACAAGAAGGATGCATAGTTGGTCTACAATTTGTTGGGAAAGCTTCCATCAAAATATGCACCATTTATTTCTAGCTTCCAAATCCATCGCTTGGCAGTGGGTAGTTCTTTCACTATGCCATCATTTGATGCATTCATAGAAATGTTGATGTTGGAGCAAACAAAGTTGATAAGCATGGTAATTCTCAAGTCTTAAAAGTCTAAAGCTTTGGTGGCATATCAAGGGAATCAAGGAAAGGGTTCCAACAAGAAGTAGAAGTAGTTCAAGCCAAAGACACAATAGGATAAATCACAATCATTCTCTCCACCACAAGGCAAAACTTCATCCTCTTACAAGAAGGGATACACCATGGAAGGAGAACTTGGTGGTCAATAACTCATTCAGGACTTATGTCATGGCTTAATTACCACCCATAGGTTGGGTCAAATCTAGCGTTTGTATTGGGCGTTGATAGTTTGAGCTTTTGACACAACAATAAATGATTCCAACAATTGGTATTAGAGCCTTGGTTCATGGGTTCGAGTCTCCCTTCAGTGGGTATTGAATGTTTTGTTGGTGCTGAAAAGGATATTGTTGACTTGGTGGTCAACACCTCTTTGGAGATTTGTGACATGGATTAACCACCTCCAATGGGTTGGGTTCAATTTGGCATTTGTACCGAGCATTAATAGTTTGATCTTTTGGTGCATTGGAAAATTATTCCAATAGTTCATATTGCAACAAATTTGGTCATGATGAGCATCATTTCCACTCAAAATAAATTGATGAGTTGACAGATATCATTGCGAAGAACAACATCAATTTTTCATTTGCCTGCAAGAAGAAGGATTCATCTCCTTCCACTTCCTCATAGTCACAAGGAAAATGGAAAGCATTTGTGGCTAGAAGATATTCTTCACAACAGTGGATACTTCACTCAGGTTCCTCGCATCACATAGCTTCTACAAGGGATCATTTTTCCTCATCGGATTCATCATGGGTACCTCATATTTTCATTAGTGATGATACACAAGTGTAAGTTGAAGAGAAGGGTTTGGTTCCCATGGATGATGGAACATTTCAGAATGCTCTCTATGTTTGTAACTTGAGTACTAACCTTCTCTCTATCTATCAAATCACCCATTATGGAAATGGAAAGAGAATTGAGCTTATACCTTATTCAATTGTGGTAAAATAAATTAAGAATGATTCCTTGGTAGTAGTGGGACAGGCCAATCACAACTCATGAATTTATTCATTCGCCCACTTTGTGCCTTGATCTCTGTCTATTTCCTTCTTCAACCATTCAAATTCAAAAATTAAGCTATGAAATGAGTGGTTTGAACACCTCAACTATCACTATCTTCAATAGCTGAGATCTAAGGACATGGTCACGGGTCTCTCTCAAATCAAGTTTTCAAGAGGTGTATGTTTAGGGTGTTCCATGTGAAATAATACCAAAGAGAAGTTTGATAAGGGGAAATCTTGGAGAGATTTGGAAGTTCTTGAATTGGTTCATAGTGATGTATCAAGCCCATTTACAGTGCTATCATTTAGCAAGGCCTATTATGTCCTCACTTTCATTGATGACTACTCCTGCTTTACTTCGGTCTACTTTCTTATTCACAAGAGTGAAGTTTTTGATGGATTTCTAGCCTTCAAGATCATGTTTATAAGCAATCAGGGAAGTTATTCAAGATTCTTCACATAGACAACGGAAGGGAATATGTGAACAATAGACTCAAGGAATTTTGTACTCTTGAGTTGATCGATCTTCAACACTCAATTCCCTACACTCCACAATAAAATGGTGTTGCAGAAAGGACAAATAGAACCCTTAAGGAGATGGCTAGTTGCATGATTTGTGATCATTCTCTTCATTGAACTTTTTGGGAAGAAGCTATTAGATGTTCCACACACATCCAGAATTAGGTTCCCCACAAGGCATTGAAGGTATGACTCCTTTTGAGGCTTGGTGTGGTAGAAAAACAATTGTGAGACATTTCAAGGTCTTTGGGTGTCCAGCATGGGCTCGCATTCCTCCATAGAAACACAAGGAATTGGAACCTCAAAGTAGGCCTTGAATATTTGTTGAATATCCTAAGGGTGTTAAGTCATATTGACTTATGGATCCAAAGATACACAAGGTATTCATTGAGAGGAGTGTTCACTTCAAGGAAAGCTCTCCTAGCTTGGCCCCTCATCCTCCTCCTCCTTCCTCCATTGTGGATAGTGATAATAATAACTCAAATGATGATTCTACCTCAACTCTAACTCACAAGCTCACACCTCTTCAAGGTCCACTTGTAGTTGACAAAGCTCGTCCTTCATCTCCTATAAGACCTTGTTGGGCTCGATAGACTCTTGAGTTAGCAGGTTCTCTTGTTGCAAATCCTTTAGACAATCGAAAGACTTGGTCATAACATCAGGAGCTTTCACATGCTCACATTTCTATAACTTCTAATTCACAATTCTTTTAGGAAGCATCAAGAGTTCTCAAGTGGGACATAGCCATGGAGGAAGAGTATAGTTACTTGATGAGGAACAACACTTGGGAGTTAGTCCCTCTCCCTAAGGAGAGAAAGATGGTTTGATGTAAGTAGATCAGACTAATTTTGCAACAAATGGTAGTATGGACAAGTACAAGGTTTGACTTGTTGCAAAAGGTTTCTCAAAATTTCTCGGTGTTGACTATACTAAAACCTTTGCACTCATACCTAAGATGAACTAGTTTTGCTCGACACATGTTATTGTCCCAGCTCATGGTTGGGTTGTACATCAGATGTATGTGAAGAGTTTATTTTCTTCATAGGGATCTCAAAGAGGAGATTTACATGGAGCAGCCACAAGGGTTTGAGTAGGATTATTCTTTGATTTGAATAATGAGGAAGTCTAGCTATGGCCTTAAGCAGACCCCTAGGGCTTGTTATGCCAAGATGGATTCCTTTCTTCTCTTTGCAAGATTCAACAGATGTCATTCTAATCCAAAACTAGATATTGTGACATGATGACTCTCATTTGATACTTGTGCTCTATGGTGATGACCTGATCATTATGTTGAGCACCTCATCCATCATTGACAGTGTCAAATCTTCTTTATATGAGAGATTTTTTATGACTGAATTAGGCCTTTTGTACTACTTTCTTGGGATTAAGATATCATATTCATCTTATTGAATTACTCTTAATAGCCCAAGTATGCTCTTTTATCTTCTTGCACAGTTCAACATGGTTGATTGTAAGATTGCATCGACTCCCTTTCTTTTAGGAGTCAAGCTTGAGGCTAAGTGTTCCACTCCACTTGTTGATGCCACATTGTATTGTTAGCTTGTTGGGAGTCTCATCTACTTGACTCACACACCTTGATATTTCATTTGCGATTGGCATGGTTTCATGCTTTATGTAGGAACCACATAAGTTTCATTGGAAATATGCCAAATGCATCATACACTACATATACACATTAATATGGGATTCACTATGCCATAGGCACAATATTAGCCTTGGTTGGTTACATAGACTCCAATTGGGATAGTGATCTTGATGATTGTAAGTCCACTTATGGCTACAACTTCCATCTTAGTTCAGGACCCATTTATTGGCAGAGAAAGAAGCAACATGCTATTGCTCTTTCTTTGACTGAGGTTAAGTATAGAGGGGCTATTAATGTAGCTATTGAGGTTAATTGGCTTTTGAATTTTCTCACAAAGTTTGACTTCACCACTCCACAGCCTGCAGTCCTTCATTGTGATAATCAAAGTGTCATTTAGATCTTGAAGAACCTCATTCACCATCAATATACCAAACACACGGAGATCCACATGCACTACATTAGGGAGTTGATTCAAGAGTAGGTCATTGATTTCCAGCATTGTCCTACAATAGAGTAGGTTGCAAACATTTTCAGCAAACCCTTCACTGAGAGTAAGTTTCATAAACTATAAGATCTCTTAGGGGTGCAGGATATTTCATTAGGGGGGGTCAATTGACTTCTCCTTCCTCTCTTTTGGGGGGGGGGTGAGGAATTTTCCCTCTCTTAAGTTTTTGTCCTTCTTCTTTAAGAGTTATTTTGTATTTTCATCTTTTTTCTTTTTTTTTTTTGGGGGGGGGGTGAGGGGAGGAGTTTTTCCCTATTGGGTTGGGTTTTCTCCCTTTCTCCATTTGTAAGAGATTGCATTGTATTTTTACATAGGTACCTAACATGGCCTAATACTCGGGACCCATCTTGCATTGTTAGCTTGAGTCTACATTCCCCTAAATTGCACTTAAGGGGGGGTGTCGGTGTAAATTATGTCTCATAATTATACTTTACTTAAGTTGACTTAGGATAATGCAGTCATTGTATCTTGCATCTGAGACACTTAGGGAATTGTGCATCTAGGGAAGATGGTTGAAGAATAAATTCCACCTTTTGTGGTGATGTCTTGTTGTCACATTCCACCTTCGATAGGTGATACACTTTTAGTAGAATATTCTATTATTTATCCTACATACCCCTGCCTACACTTGTATCTCATTGGGCTACATGTCATGATTGTGTGCTCTCATTTCCTCATGGCATTAACTTTATAAGGATTCCCATCTTCATTGTATAGTTGATCTATTTTTGCATCTTGATGATAATACAATTTTTTCTTGCCTATCTTTGTCTCTCTTGTATTGTGTTATTCATTGGCTTCTAGATATTGGTTATTATTGGCAAACTCTTACAAATATGATCACAAAATATTGGTAAGCAAATAATGTCTTATTGAATTTCACACTAGATCATTTAAGGATGAAGTGTTATGTGATATCATGCCAATGGATGTCTACCATTTTTTATTGGGGATATATTGGTAGTATGATAGGAGGGCTAGATACATGATGGGAGAAAACACCTATACTATGAGAATGAATGGGAAGAAGAATATTTTTATTTCTTTAGAGGAAGAGAAAAAGGCGGTATATAGTAACACTATAATATGTTTAGTAGATGTGAGGAAATTACTAGATGGATTAAAGCATGATAATACCTGTTTTGTGCTTATTCTAAGGAAGTGAAACAATAAGGACTCAATCTCTAATTTTTCTTCTAGTCTGCACTCTAGCATTCTTGTCACCTATTATCATTTCTTTAGAATTACTTAACCTTACATACCTAGGTATAACATGTTCTGGTATAGTAACCTCTTCTTTTTCTTAATCTTCTTCATCTTCTACCGGTTGAACATCTTCCTCTACACTGTTTTGCTCAACATCTTTTTGCACTTCCAATTCAATAATCACAAGTTTTTGTTTATCATTTGCTGGCTCAAATTTTTTGGTATCATCAGGTTTATCAAATAATTCATCAAATTTTACATTCACACTCTCCACAATCTTCTTTTTCCTTTTGTTAAAAAACTCGAAATCTTTTCTCTTAGTAGAGTAGCCAAGGAATGTTCCTTCATCACTTTTAGGGTCAAATTTACCAGTATATTAATCTCTTTTTATAAAAAAACTTGTTGTCAAAGACTTTGAAATAACTTACATTAGGATTTTTACCATACTATAACTCATAGGGTGTCTTATCATTACCTTTCTTCACCAATACCCGGTTCAATTTGTATACAACAGTGTTGATTTCTTCTCTCCAAAACATCTTAGGTACATCTCCTTGTATCAGTGTAGTGCTTATTTCTTCAACAATGGTTTTGTTTCTCCTTTCTGTAATTCCATTTTGTTGTGGTGTCCTTGGAGCAGATAATTGCCTCTTTATTCCATTTTCATCATAATATCTCACAAACTCATCCGATGTAAACTCTCTGCCTCGGTCAGATCTCAGACACTTAATATTATTATCGATTTCCTTTTCCACTAAGGCTTTGAATGCCTTAGACTTGCTAAAAGCTTCCGAATTTTCCTTCAAAAAAGTAATACACATCATCCTTGAAAAACCATCAGTAAATAACATGAAATACTTGTCATCATAAAAACTTCTAGTCCTCATAGGACCACATAAGTCAATATGCACCAAATATAGAATATGCTCAGAAGAAAAATATTTACTCTTAAAAGAAGATATAGTCATCTTACCCAACTAACATTATTTACACATCACATTATCTGGTTTAACAAGTTGTGGCATACCTCTCACCATACTAGACTTGCTAACCTTAACCATGTTATCAAAGTTCACATGACAAAACCTTCTATGCCATAACCAACTATCTTCAACCTTAGCAACCAAACAACTATTTACATTAGCATTTAGATGGAATAAGTTACCTTTAGTTTGTTTATCAGTAGCAATTAATTCTCCTTTGCATCCTAAGATCATGCACACTCCATTCTTAAACTCAAGATGATAACCTTTGTCATTCAACTGACCAACACTCAACAAGTTATGTTTCAAACCTTCAACCCAATATACATCATCAGCATTACTTTTACAATTCAAAGAGATAGAACCTTTAACTTTTACCATACAAGGTGAATTGTTTCCAAATCTTACTACACCACCATCAAATTCTTCAAGAGAAATAAACTTGTTCTTATCACTGGTCATGTGGTGTGAGCAACCACTATCAATAGTCCATTCATCATTGTTGTCAATGTGAGATACTAAAGCATTCTTATCAGACAAATATTCCTTCCTTAATAGCAACAAAAACAATCTCCTCATTGTCTTCATCCTCAGATTCTTCATCAGTGACACCTTCATCAATTGCAACATAACATTGTTTCTTTCTGTTTCCCTTATATCTTCTAAACTTTTCCTTTTGATCACTATTAGGAGAGTTTGGAGCTATATGTCATATCTTGTTGCAAGAGAAACACTTAGGAGGAAGCTTGCCTTTGTATTTATTAGTGCCTCTAGGAAGTGTTTTTTTCAATAGAGCTTCAAATTCCATCAGATTATCTTCATCATCCACATCAGCTTTACTATTGTCATGATGACGTGACCTACATTCATGATTATGACAAACATCTTTCCCTTTTCTCACCAGTGCACTAGATACAAATGCTTTGAAAGAAGATTATGTCTTAGGTATACTCTTATCAAAACTATTCAACTCAAAAGCAATGAGCTTATCAATCAAAGAATCAAAAATTACCTTATCATTACTAACTGACCTCAACT
This sequence comes from Cryptomeria japonica, assembly GCF_030272615.1. Lineage (NCBI taxonomy): Eukaryota > Viridiplantae > Streptophyta > Pinopsida > Cupressales > Cupressaceae > Cryptomeria > Cryptomeria japonica. Next base: position 699,761,059 of record NC_081414.1, read on the forward strand.
CTTAAATAGCAGACACTCTAATGGCATATGCAAGCAATAGGGTTCTAATAATATTTCTCACCATAGTGTCTTCTTCTATAGTACCACCAGCACTTTTGATTCCACCAACAACTTATTTTATCCTCTGTCCATACTGAGTGATATTTTCACCTTCCATCACTTTCATATCATCAAACTTTCCTCTAAGACTCTCTTCTTTAGCCTTTTGAACATGCTTATCACCACCATAGATCAGTTCCAATTTCTCCCAAACTTCAAAAGCAGTTTTTAAACCATGGACATCAATATATTCAGTATCAAAAAGTGTACTTACAATGGCTTCCAATGCTTGAATGTTTTCCTATTACTCCTTAAGTTGATTTGTAGTTAGAGGACCGGTAGGAGATATATATTTAGTAACAACATGCTGCCAAAACTGAGAACCCATACCTTTGATGTAAATATTTATTCTATCACTCCATATTCTATAGTTGTCCTTAGTAAATTTTGGACCCTCCTTCTTCATCATCTTCCTTGGATCTTTACCTCAAGCGGTTAAGCTTCTGCACAAAGAGGACCTAGAGCTCTAATACCAATTATTATTATGAGGATCTAAGTATTATTGAGAGGGGGGGTGAATCAATAATAACAATAAACTGAAATCTTTTATCAATTTTTAAATACTTCTCAAAAATAGTTTATAACCAGTACCGGTAGCCACTCAATCAATCACTTAAAGAAGATTTACCAAACTACTCATTCATGTGTTCATCAACATGTAAGCAATATAATGATATCAAATCCATACATAAACAAATCAATCACCATATGAACACTAATATTTTTTCATGGGGAAAAACAAATGGGACAAAACCATGGTGGTAATCCGTACCCACAAAATTTGCACTCTTTCGAAATGTGCCCTGTTAAAGGCCTAGCCCGGTTAGGAACTTTACAATAATGCCCGGTTAAGAGAAGACCCTATTAGGAGTCACCCAATGAAGGGATTTTAACCTCAGCCCTATTAGGAGTAACCTTGCTAAAGGATTTAAACTCAAGTTAATGAGCCACCCAGTGAAGGGATTTACAAGGTCAGGCATGTTAGGACCTACTCGGTTAAGGGATTTTAATACTGCTTCAACTGTTGGGAAACAAAGATAAAAAATCTGGTTTCATCACTCTTTGCTTACTTGTACAAATCCTTTTCAGCTCCAATCTACTTCACTCTTGCAGACACCTCAGACTGGTTCGACACACTCTTCCTCTCTGACTACCAACATAATAAACCTTCTCAAACTTGACCTAAATACACTTTTCAACTTAGTTGGTTACATAGCCCTCACTTATGATGAATTTACATTTTAGATCATATCATATCATTAAAAATTATTATAGTTCATCTTACAGATCAATACAACAAATTTAAAGACAATTACAGGCATTGAATTATCATAACACATCACCACGCATCAATCTAATAAGCTATCAAACCCTTATCACATTCTGATAAGAACTTCATTGTTTCCCAAGAAATTCATTCATTGATCATGCTCAAACAACATATTATCCATTCACATAGATTCTGAGACATCACCACTACGTTAAGAACGTGAAAAGATCCACCGCCAAACCATAAAACATCACCGATTAAAGATCTTGTTATCGATTCTCAAACCCTACATAGAATATACAACAATCAATTACAAATATGATGCAGTTCATGTCATAGACTCATTATAATTTCATAAGAAACCATTCCAAACTGCAACACCTAACTCAACATGGATCTCTACCGCAACCATCTCCTTCTTTTTTCCTACTTACCGATTGACTGCTACTAAGCAATTTTGTTGTCCAACTCAATTCATTACCAATTAGGCTATACCGATAGACTAAGATAACTTAGATGACATACCAAACATAAACAAACATGGTTGTCATCAATGATAACACAAACAACTGATCATAAAGCATCATATCACAATTATATCATCGCCAACAGTCCATCAATATATCATATCACAATTATATCATCACCAATAGTCCATCAATATATCATCACCAACAATCCATCAACATATCATCATCCTTTACCAGTACATCATCATCTTCATTAATTATGCCAACATGCCAACATTTCAGAGAAATCTCTTATATGATTTCCATAGTTAAAACGAAGACAGTGAGAGAAGCTCTTACGGATGATGATTGGTTAAAGGCAATGAATGAAGAGCTTGATCAAATTGATAAAAACAACACTTTGTCACTTGTTCCTAGACCTTCAGATAAAAATGTGATTGGTACAAAGTGGGTATTTAGGAACAAGTTGAATGAAGAAGGAGAAGTTGTTAGAAACAAAGCAAGACTAGTTTGCAAAGGATATGCACAAGAAGAAGGTGAATATTATGGAGAGACCTTCACACCGGGTGCTAAGCTTGAAGGTGTTAGGATGCTACTTGCATATGCAGCTTTTAAAGGTTTTAAAGTTTACCAAATGGATGTAAAGTCAACATTTCTAAATGGTACTCTTGAATGAGAGGTGTATATTGAACAACTGAATGGGTTTGCATTATCAAAAGATAAGGATATGGTATGCAAACTGCATAAAGCATTATATGGATTAAAGCAAGCACCAATGGCATGGTATGAAAGACTTCATGCACATCTGATAAAGATAGGATTTCAGAGAACTAGTGAGGGCAACAATATTTATTTTAAGACTAAAGGAGACAAGATGTTGATTGTAGAAGTATTTGTTGATGACATCATATTTGGAGGAGATGATGATATGTGTATGACTTTTGCAAATGAGATGAAGAAAGAGTTTGAGATGCCTCTGATAGATGAGATTAAAATGTTCATTGGTTTGCAGGTCCAACAGCTAGAATGTGGATTTTTTATCAGTCAGTCTAAGTATGTGAAGGAAGTGTTAAAAACCTTTGGAATGGAAGACTGTAAACTGATTGGAACACCTATGGTTATAGGTTGCAAATTTTCAATAAAAGATGATACACCCTCAGTGGATAAGAAGGAATACAGATCTATGATTGGAAAACTTCATTATTTTGTTCATTGTAGACCGGATATTGCCCATGCAGTTGGTTTAGTAGCAAGATTTCATAAAAGCCCTAAGGAGACACATATGACAGTAGTAAAGAGAATATTCAAATATCTTAAAGGGATAGTTGATTATGGATTGTGGTATCCATACAAAGGAAACTTTTCTTTGAAGGTATTCACAAATGCAAATTGGCCAGGAAATGTAGATGACCAGAAAAGTACAATAGGTGGAGCATTCTTTCTAGGTGGTAGACTGGTATCTTGGACCAATAAAGAGCAGAGTTGTATTTCTCCATCTACTGTAGAAGTAGATGATGTAGTTTCATCCATGAATTGTACACAGGCTATTTGGATGAGACATGTCTTGGAAGGATTCAAGGAGGATACGATAGAACTGATGATCATATACTATGATAACACAAGTGCCATAAACATCTCAAAGAATCCTTTGTTTCATGCTAGGAAAAAACATATTGAATTGAAGTATCACTTTATGAGAGAAAGAGTGAAGAAAAAGAAAGTGAGAATGGATCATGTGTCAAGTAAGGAGCATTTGGAAGATATATTCACCAAACCATTTTGTAAGGTTACATTTGAATATCTCAGAGGCAAGCTAGGGGTTATACCGCTACCCAAGATCAACTAGGATGCTAGTGTTGCATCAATCTAGTGGACTTCTTGAATATCTTTCACTATGGATTGATGAGAAGAGAGCATAAATGAAGATAGAAGATGTCTTTTCACCTTTGGCATTGTTATCAAAGGGGGAGAAGAAATGAAATGTGGAGAAGAAATGAAACAAGGAGAAGAACTAGTAAGGACAAGCATGGCATGATGATTTCTTGGTATTTATCATCAGTTGATTATTTTGGTGTTGCATTCTTCTAGTGTTGCCATCAATGCCAAAGGGGCAGAATGTTGGTATGTTGACATAATTGATGAATATGATGATGTACCAGTAAAGGATGATGATATATTGATGGACTATTAGTGATGATATATTGATGGACTTATTGGTGATGATATAATTGTGATATGATATATTGATGGACTATTGGTGATGATATAATTGTGAAATGATGCTTTATGACCAATTATTTGTTTTGTCATTCATGGAACCATGTTTGTTTATGTTTGGTATGTCATGTAAGTTATCTTATTCTATCGATATAGCATAATCGGTAATGAATTGAGTTGGACAACAAAACTGCTAAGTAGCAGTCAACTGGTAAGTAGGAACAGAAAAGGAGATGGTTGCGGTAGAGATCCTTGTTGAGTTAGGTATTGCAATTTGGAACATATGCTTATGACATTACAATGAGTCTATGACATGAGCTGCACCATGTTTAGAGAACTAGAAGTCATGTTTGTAAATGACAGGTGTATATTCTGTGTAGGGTTTGAGAACTGGTAATAAGATCTTTAACCGGTGATGTTTTATGGTTTGGCGATAGATCTTTTCATGTTCTTAACTTAGTGGTGATGTGTCAGAATCCATGTGAATGGATAAGATGTTGTTTGAGCATGATCAAGGAGCAAATTTCTTGGGAAACAGTGAAGTGCTTAACAGAATGTGATAAGGGTTTGAAAACTTATCAGATCGATGTGTGCTGATGTGTTATGATCATTCAATGACTCTAATTGTCTTGAAATTTGTTGTAATAATTTGTATGATGAGCTGTAATGATTTATAATGATCTAATATGATCTATAATATAAATTCATCATAAGTTAGGGTTATGTAACCGATTAAGTTGCAAAGTGTATTTTAGGTCAAGTTTGAGAAGGTTTATTGTGTCGGTGGTTAGAGAAGAAGAGTGTGTCGAACCAGTCTAAGGTGTCTGCAAGAGTGAAGCAAATTGGAGCTAAAAAGGATCTGTACAATCAAGCAGAGAATGTTAAAACCAAATCATTTATCTATTGTTTCCTAACAGTTGCAACGGTATTTAAATCCCTTAACTAGGTAGGTCCTAACAGGCCTAATCTTGTAAAGCCCTTCACAGGGTGGCTCATTAACTTGAGTTTAAATCCTTTAGAAAGGTTACTCCTAATAGGGTAGAGCTCTTAATAGGGCTAAGGTTAAAATCCCTTCATCTGGTGACTCCTAACAGGGTCTACTCTTAACTGGACATTATTGTAAAGCTCCTAATCGGGCTAGGTCTTTAAGAGGGTGCATTCCAAAAGAGTGCAAATTTTGTGGGTACCAATTCCCACCATGGTTTATCCCATTTGGATTTCCACGTGAAAAAATCCTAATGTTCATATGGTGGTTGATTTGTTTATGTGTGGATTTGATATCATTACATTGCTTACATGTTGATGAACACATGAATGAGAAGTTCGGTAAATCTACTTTAAGTGATTGATTGAGTGGCTACTGGTACTAGTTATGAACTATTTTTGAGAAGTATTTGCAGATTGGTAAAATATTTCAGTTTATTATTATTACTGATTCACCCCCCCCCCCTCGCAGTAATAACTGGATCCTCACAATAACAAATACATGTTTTGTGCTTATTCCAAGGAAGTGAGATAATAAGGACTCAAGAAGTACCATCGCAAAAGGAGAAGTACCACAAAATTATGTCTAAGACTTGCTAAAGGAGTCTAAGGATATTGTGTTAGAAAATGTTCCATAAGGATTGCCACTAATCTAGATTATCAACCATCACATAGACCTCACACCCAAAGTAAGTTTACCAAACAAAATAATATACTAGATACCATTGCTAAAGAATCTAGAGTTGAGTAGGTGGGTACAAGATTTATTGGAGGAGGGACTAATCCAAGAGAGCATGAGTTTTTGTGCAATTCCTATTGTCTCAGTTCCAAAGAAGGATGGGGAATGGGGGATGTGTATCAATTCTAGAGCTATCAATAAGATTACAATTAAGTATTATTTTCCTTTACTTAGAATGGATGACATCATGGACTATTTGAGTGGTGCAAGATACTTCACCAAGATTGATCCCAAGAGTGGATACCATCATATTAAAATTTGGAAAGGTGATGAATGTCTAACGGCACTCAAGACCAATGAAAGGTTATATGAGTTTCTAATCATTCCCTTTGGACTAACTAATGCACCAAACACATTCATTCAATTGATGAATAAAGTGTTAAAGGAGTTCCTAAGTAAGTTCCTCTTTATTTACCTAGATGATATTATAATTTTTTATCAAGACAAAAAAGGAACATATCCAACATACCATATAAGTGTTCCAAGAATTGAGAGAAGAGAAGTTATTGATCAATATCAAGAAATATAGTTTCATGAAGACAATGCTAGTTTATTTGGGGTTTGTTATATCTTTGAAAGGATTGAAGATGGATCCAAATAAATTAAGAGCAATTGTGGAGTGGCCAAGACCAATAAACATTGGGGATGTAAGCTATTTCATGTCTTGGCAATATTTCACTAGAAATTCGTTAGAAATTTTAGTGTCATCTACACATCAATGATTGGGACCATGAGAGGAGATTAGAAGGAGTTTAAGTGGACATTTGGAGTATAGAAGAGCTTTGAGTTGCTAAAGAAAATTGTAATGGAGCAACCAATACTAGCCTTATCGGACTTCAACAAAGTCTTTCAAGTGGATTATGATGCCAACAATATTGCTATAAGAGAAGTGTTAAACAAAGAAGGAAGGCTAATTGCATGTTTTAGTGATAAATTGAATGGTTCCTAGAGAATATATTCAATCTATGACCAAGAGTTATAATGCCATAATTCAAGCTATGAAGAAGTGTAGGCATTTCCTGCTACCAAAGTTGGTGTTGTATACTGACCATCAAGCTCTCTGATACCTAAATAGTCAAGGCAAGTTGAACCGAAGGGATATGCAGTGGGTGGAATTCATGGAGATCTATACCTTTGTTTTGAAGTACATTCAAACAAGGTAGCAGATACACTAAGTATAAAGAAAAACTTGATGATGCAAATGAGGGTGGTAGTGATTAGATTTGATTAGTTAAATCATTTATATGAAGCTAATATTGATTTTGTGGGGGCCTAGAAGGTATGGGGAGATTTGGTAGTAACTAATATAAGAAAGTGGATAGATTATTTTATTTAGGGTGACATTTTATTTAAAGGGAACCAATTTGTAGTCTCGAGAGCTCAATGCAAGAGAATTTCATCAAGGATAATTTTTCTAGAGAAATAGCAAGACACTTTGGCATTGAAAATATTGTGGCTTTGGTGAGTGAGAACTAATTTTGGTCTCAAATCTATAAGAATGTTTAGAAATATGATTAGGAGTGCAAGACCTATAAAGTGGCTAGTCAAAATGCTGGTTTGTATCAACCTCTTCCAATTCTAGAAAGGCCTTGGGAGGAAATCAACATAGAGTTTGTGCTATGGTTGTCGAGGACTTAGAGAGGACATGAATCCATATTCATGGTAGTGTTTTGATGCTACAAGATGACATATTTTGTTTCATGTAAGAAAAATCATGATGTGGTGCATATTGCTAATTTTTTCTTTTAGGAAGTGGTGTGACTACACATAGTACTACAAAGAATTATTTTAGACTAGGACATCAAGTTAATCAAATATTTTTGGAGAATATTGTGGAAGAAGATTAAGGAAGACCTAAATTTTAGTTCATCATTCCATTCCCAAACTAATGGACAAATAGAGGTGATAAACATAATCTTGGGAAATCTACTCAACTAATTTGTATGAGACAAGCCTGGAAACCGGGATTTAATCATACTGGAAGAAAGGTTTGCATACACTAACTTGATAAAATAGAGTATAGGGAATACGCCATTTAAGATTGTTATTTTATTACATCCTAAGGGAGTGGTGAAACTCAAATACATCAACTCAGAAGATACGAGGGGTGTGAAGGTTGAGGAGTTTGTAGACCACATGGAGACTATGAAGAAGAAAATAAAGAAATATTTGGAGGCTTTGAATAGAAAGTACAAGGATTGAGAAGATACCAAAAGGTTCCCTAAGGAGTTTGTTTTCAAAGATGAAGTTATGGTGTACCTCAAGAAAGTAAGGTTTTCGGTAAGCATGTATGATGAGTCTTGGGATTGTCTTGTTTTTATTTATTTCTTGTTATTTTCATCAGACTTATGATATGCTTTAATTATACTTTGACCAATATTATCGACTAGTTAATGGTACATATATGGCATGTTGATATGAATTATGATACATGTTTTTATAATTAGAATATTTTTAAAATGTTGTGTATGATCATTTATTTGGATAGATGCTTGTTGTAAAGGACTAACATGTAGCTTGAAGGAACTTTGGCTAGCTTGAAGCCAAAGAGATCATTATTCGCCCATAACCAAGGAGGTTCATCCTGCTGGTCAAGGGTTGTAGATGAAATCATGGTCATGTGGAGTCTTTGATTGACTCTGTCTACCCATCAACTTGGAGAATTTGTAGTATCATGGAGGATGATGAGGATATGTCTCATAAATACATTTAATATGTTTTTACACATTCTTATTTTTGTGTTACTACCAAATAAACCCTTGTTTCAAAGCAATACTCCTATTAAATCTAGTTTTTTGTTACAGTTTGAATAAGTCTTCCTTAGCACTAGGGAGGAATGATACATGTTATTATTAGATGTGCAACATAAATGCCCCACTTTCTCCTAGATAATTTAAAAGGGAGGGTTATGTTCAATTTTCATCTATTATTACAATATAAAGTTTTTATTTCAATAGTTAATATACAATCAATATGATATCGTACACTAGATTTTTTGAAATTTTGTGAATACTATTATTATTGTTGAACTCATGAATGAACAATCATTATTACAACTTGAGATAAGTGTATTGTTACTTCTTGGATATTCCATTCCTTAAGTTGGCCCCTTGATGTAGTTTGACTCTCCTTGTTTTCTTTCAATAATATTAGTTTAATTTATTCATGAATTCATTAAATTACTATTACTTTCTTAACTATTATTAGTCGATTCATGAATTTTGTTAATGCATCTATTAAATAGAGTTTTGGTTGCAGCTGAATTAGTACAGTGTTACCTACAGCCAATGTTAAGTCACTCTTCAAGTAACCCACAATAATTGTTGTATAATATGATTTCCATTTCATGTATTTTTATGCTTTCTTAGTTAATATTCATTTATTGCAATGATATAAGGCTTGAGAAACCTTTTTAGCACATATAGTGCCAGCATCATCCTAGTGTTACATCCCTAGTTGATAATTAGATGAGCCTCCTTTTAGGATATTTGATTAACTTGTTGGGAACTTCGACCAAGCTAAGTGCATGACATTATACAACAAACATATTTATATAGTGGACACTAGTAATTTTTGGCACTGTTGTTGGGGTTGATCGTGCCAAGGTTTAGGATCTTAATTCTAGGATTCCTTTTTGTAATTTACTTTCTGTCGTTTATTTTTTGTTATTTGATTTCCTTTAGAATAGTTATTTATTTTTAGCATCAGGAAGAATAGACTTTGAGATTAGCAGCAACTTGTTTACTAACAAGTGTTATAGGATATCCCATAAGATCAATATTTTCATTGCATGCATTGACAAACAAACTCAAGAGGAAGGTCTCTTCCCTCCACATAGTCTATAAAAGACATTTTGGTTTCAAGAAGAGAACCAAGGGATTCACAAGAATTGACTCAAGAGTCATAAGATCCATTTAGTGCATTTATAAATCTAACATCTTCTGACAACATCCAACCAAAAAAAGAAGAACCTACCCAAGAGCATGACCAAGAAGTACCAGTACAAATGGTTGAAGGAGTAGAGATTCCTGAAGTACCTATTACCTTTGAATTTCCCATCTCTGGTCAAGAAAGAGCAATAACATTAATAAATATACCTTTCATCTTCTCTCCCAGTTTTCTATGGCCTAATCATTGAATACCCTAATACATTTTTGTTTGAATATGATGTATTATGAAAAAGTTATGATTATTTTATTGATGCCCATAGAATTAAGTTTTTTCTAGCAATCCTCAAGGATTCAACATTAAGATGGTTTAAGGGGTTAGGAAGAAATGTGATCACTATTTGGGCTTCATAGAAAGAAAAATTATTATAGAAGTATCAGACCTATTATAGAGGAAGAGATACTAGGAAGGAGGATATCTTTAGGATGTCTCAAAGGAAAGATGAATTGCTTGAGGACTATATAGGAAGATTCCCCTTTTGTCTAAGTAATTCTAGGTAGAATAGGATCACTCCAGAAAGTTGGTCTTCTTAAGATTAATTAATGAAGATTGCATAGACATATTAAACCTAACAAGAAGAGATGAAATTACCTAAAAAATATTTGATGACATTTGTAAATTGGCTAGAAATTAATCTAGGTCTACTTTGAGGAAGAATAAGAGTCATAGGATGATTTCCACTACTAAGCTATATATCGGTGTCTCAAGGGTGGATTTGAGCAACGTTCTCTTTGACATGAAGGAGGATATCATTAGTCACTTGGAAATATAACTAAACAATCTTCATATTAAAAAGAAACAAGAGGAGTTAGATGCAGTTCTTATATAGTACTACCATCACTGTAGATAGAAGAGGTCTGACTATAAATATAAGAAGATTATTGCAATTTCTCAGAAGCCAATTTGTCTTGAGTTTCATGCACTTGAAGATGAAGAGGGAAAAGTCTTTTGTACAACTCAACACAAACCATGGAAACAAAAATAAGGTATGCCACCAACCCATTTTCTTACAATCCTTCATTCCTTGGGGTTAATAAATATGCTACAAGTTGGAATTACTAGTCCTGGAATGCAATGCCAAACCAATAATGGTAGGATAATTCATCAAATTGGATTCCACAACAAGGATCATGGCCACCACAATCTCAATATCAATATTCAAGCTATATTTAGTACTAAAATTATTAGAACCCATGGCCTCAACCATGACATGGAAACCAAAAATGATAAGAACCTAATGTATCCTACCTACAACAACACTAGCTTTTACCCTAATAATATACACTTATGCCTAATGTAGTTCCTCAATAATTAAATATCACACCAAATGAAAATACTCGTGTCCACTCCACCACAAGCACCATATTTTCCTACTTAACTTGCACCAAATCCTAATAATAAGCCTATTTATTAAGCCTTCTCTAACGAGACAACGGAATATTCAACCTATATGGTTGAAATTAGTGATGTTCATCTCCACTCAAATAAGACTCTAGTTGGTCCTATAGATCTATAGATCACTAAATTATCTAATGAGGAATCAATGGTAAATTTCGCTAACAATAAACCATCTAAACATGTTCCACCATCTATTGAAATTTGAAAACTAGAATAACCACCCTTTCTAGAGAGATTAGCCACACAAATATCACCCTGAGCCTAAGTTGAATCTATTCAAAAAACTAAAGAATGTGTAGCTTAGAATACCTCTCATTTAAGCTATCAAGGATGTTCCTATTTATACCAATACTATCAGGTAATTATGTCTAAAATGCCCATAAAGAAAGAGGAAGGACCCCCAAACATTCCATGCCATTAGACAACTTGTTGATATTATGCTATGAACTCTGGTGGTTCCCCAATATTATGACCCAGACAGTCTTGTGGTTAATATAAACATCAATGGGACTCATAAAAAATACATTGATAAATATTTGAGTAGTAATCAATGTAATGTCATAGGAGACAATGACTGACTTATAGTTAGTCAACATCAAGCCAACGTTGAGAGTGCTAAAAGTGGAAAATTGGTCCACTATCAAACCAGAGGAAGTCATGGAAGATTTCATAATAACAATAGATTTTTGAGGATACCCCATTGACTTTGTGGTTTTGCAACCTAAGGCTAGCTTGGGTGGGTACCCATTGATTCTTAGTAGGTCATGGTTAGCCACTAAAAATGCATTTATTTGTTATAAGTCTAGAAACATTACAATTTCTAACGGGGATGTGACCAAGAAATTGGTACTATATCCTTCAACTCAGCCCCATTTTGATTTAGAACAATCTATTTGGCCTACTCTAGAGGAAGAAGGGAAATAAATAATCCTTGTGCAATCTCATGACAATAGAAAGGACCTCTATGATAAAAATACAAGATAAGGATGTTGTTCTTGCTCAAATCATGCAAAATTGTTATGGTCTAGACCCACAACAAGAGGATTTCCTATCCTATTTAACTTGCCCACTTCATAGCTTGATAGCTAGAGGATATCCATCTACTTCACACATGTTTTATGATGTCTTGTCTCATGATTGTAGTCTTAATGTTTCAATATTGGACATGTACTCAGTCATGACAACTACTACTCTCATAGAAGTGTCTCTAGGTAAGACACTTAATATCAGCAATGAATTAATAATGACATAATGTGCTAGCTTAATATAGATGTTGCAAGCCCATACTTAATTATTTACATGGGATTAATATTATATGATCAAAATTGATCCAATTTTATGCATGCATAGAATATATATTAATGAAGGTTGTAGACCAATTATGCAACTATAGAGACAAATAGTCCAACACTCAGAGACAGTGAAGATTGAACTGTAAAAGCTCCTTGATGTAGGATTGATATACTCTATATCATACAATTAATGGGTATCATCCTTGGTAATTGTGCCTAAGAAAGGAGGCAAGTGGTAGACAATAAGGAATTGAATGCAACCACAAGGAAATACCACTTTTCACTGTCATTTATTGAACAAGTCTTGGTTTCCTTAGCTAAAAAAGGGTATTTCTCCTTTCTAGATGGATTCAGTGGATATAATCAAATCAAGATAGCCCCTTAGGAGCAACAAAAGACAACTTTCATGTGTCCATAGAAGAAAAATGCCTATTCAATGCTTCCATTTGAACTATATAATGCACCAACTACATTTTAGATAGCTTTATTAAGCATCTCCTCAAACTTTTCTCATGATACCATGGAAATTTATATGGATGGTTTCAAAACCTCTGGTAGCAATTATGAAAAAAGTATTATCAAGTCTAGAAAAGGTACTTTAGTGGTGTCAAGACAACAGCCTCTCTCTCAATAATGAGAAATGTTTTATGATGGAGGAGGGAGTTGTTCTTGGACAATTTATCTCACACAATGGAATACAAGTTGATCCAACAAAAAATGCAATCATCTCAGAGATTCTAGTGCCACAAAAACAAAGAGATGTTAGGGGTTTCCTTGGCCATACTAGTTACCATTGGTGTTTCATTAAGAACTTCTATAAATTTTTGCACCTCTATTGACATTTCTCACAATGGAGGTAGAGTTTGAGTGGAATACAAGTTAAAACAAGCCTTTGAATAACTTAAGTATGCTCTCATAGAGGCATCAATATTTAGGGAACCTAATTGCACTCTTCCTTTTTATATATAGATGAATGCCTTTAACTTTGCTACTGGAGCAATATTGGGTCAAAAGGGAGCTAATCTTAAATATGCAATCTACTATATTAGTAAGAATTTGCAAGGTGCTTAGGTTAATTATATTGTTACTAAGAAATAAATGTTTTCTATCATTTATGCCATAAATTTAGACACTACATCACTAGATAGGTCTTGTTCATTCATATTGATCATTCAACAATACGTTATGGGTTAACCCATAATAGAGGGTTACACTTTTTTTGACAAAAGAAATTGACTCTTTTGTCCAAAACTCAATTTTATCCATGTTCTATTGAAACCCCCCTTTGATCAAATGTAAAAAAATGAATTCTATCTAAACCCCCTTTTGATCGAATGCAAAAAATGCATTCGATCCAAACCCCCTTTCGATCAAATCCGAAAAAGTGTTCAATACAAAATTTGTCTCAAGGAGGTTCAATAAAACCCCTTTCGATAGAACATATTGTTCTATCGAACCTCCACATTAGAGATCTCTCCCCCCCCCCCCAAACTCTTATGGTTTCTGCCAATTTTTTACCTTTGAAGCTAAAATTGGGGGCTCAAATGGATGAATTTTGACAAACCCAAATGCATGATAGTAGTACTCAAAGTGAGCTTTCCAATTATTGTTATTTTAATATATATTAATCTCATTATGACTTCTTTTTTAGATTAACTAAACATAGGTTTCACACCAAACATCATCTTTTGAATTCAACAGTTATGGAAAAATAGTAAACAAGTGAAAAAAATTCTAAATTTTTTCTATGAAAATGGTATTGAAGTCCTCTTTCTAACAAAAAAAAATTATTTCGATACATAGACAACAAGTTACGAGTGACCAAATGAACATATGTTAAAGTTACAGTTAACTCAACTTCAAAAATTCACAAAATATGAAAGATTGAAGATAATGTTATGAAACCAATTGAAAACATTAGATATGGATGTTAAAAAAACTAAATTCAAAAGAATCACATTCATATCTATCTTTTAAAAAAAAGTTATGCCATACAAAATGAGTATCACTCTTTAAAAATGTTATTTTTTGTAAAAAAATACTTATCGAGGGAGATAGAAAAATGGAAACAAATTGATTCCAAAAAAATTCAAAAAATATATTTAGAATCTACACACAAAATTCCACAAATCACTAGTTCACATCATCTACAAATTCTTTACTGTTTAGCAGTGTTGGGTGTCTGAATGTGAAGGTATTCTAAAAATGAATATTGTACTGTCAAAGCTGGAAAAAAAGTGTAACCCACTATTGAGGGTTCACCCTTATTTGATGAACAAAATAGTGTAAGTGGATGGCTTATCAGATGGCTACTCTTGTTACAAGAGTTTGACATCACCATTGTTGACAAGCCTGGTCAGGCTAATGTGGTAGCAAATTTCCTTTCCAGATTGACAACTTCAACATATGATCCAGTGGTGGATGATTATATTCTAGATAAACATCTCTTTGCATTGTCATTTTATACCTCATGGTATTAATATTGCAATTATTTAGTTGCAAGTCAAACACTTCCACATTTGTCACCCAGGGAAAAAAAGAAACTCGTCCATCGCAACTCTTCCTATTATTGACTAGTTGCATACTTATTTTATATTGAACCTAAGAATATAATGCACATATACCTTAGAGAGGATGAGATATTTGATGTTATTAAGGCATGTCATTATCAACCATGTGGAGGACATTTTGTAGCCAAATAGATAGCTATAAAGTTACTAAATGCAGGCTATTATTGCCCTACCATAGAGATGTTGTCCTGCATATGAGGAGATGTGATCAGTGTTAAAGGATGGGTAGACCAACAAGAACTTATCAAATGCCACTTTAACTAGAACTAGACTTAGCATCTGCCAAATGGGGAATAGATTTTGTTGGATCAATTGAACCCAAATCTGAGAGTGAACCTTATATTCTAGTTTGCATTGATTACTTGACCAAGTAGGTGGAAGTAAAGTCTTTCAAGACTGCTATGGATACCTAAGTTTCTCAATTGTTATACAATGATATATTTACCAAGTATAATGTTCCTCATGAAATAGTAATTGTTCAAGGTCCACAATTTGCTTTAGCTCTAATAGCACAATTGGTCAAAGAATTTCAAGTTACACCCAAGTGATCAACCCCCTATCATCTCTAATAAAATGGCTAAGTATAAGTTAACAATGAATAATTGGAAGGAATTATCATTCAAACTATCCAAATACATAGAAAAAATTGGGCTATGAGGATACCTGAAGCAGTTTGGGCATACATAACAACATTGAAGACAACAATAGGGTTCACATCCTATGATCTTGTCAATCGGAAGAAGGTAGTACTTCTAATTGAGTTTGAATATAAAACATTAAGGATAGTAGTGGAATTAGATATGAGTCTCTACTAAGGTCAAACAAATAGGTTTCATCAATGGAATGCTCTTAATGAAATGAGAATGGAAGAAATACAACATACTGAAATTGTACAAAAAAGGGAGAAAGTGGCATTATCAAAATATCAAAACAAAAGAGTTTAAGTAGGAGGATTGGGCCTATTATATGATTCAAGGTAAAAGGGTCATAAGGGAAAACTTCAAACATGTGAGTTAGGGCCCTATGAAATATAACAAGTGTTCCCCTACGGAGTTGTTCAACTCACCACTATCAACCCAATTTGTGTCAAATTGATGGTAAATGAAAATAAAATAAAGTTGTATAAGAAGCCTTTAAATGAAGATGAGTTTTACTCAATCTATATCAACATCTTACACCCAGATCTCCATCCATTCATCCATTGCCTTCCACTTCGTCCACCTCATGTACCATAACAATTCCATAATCACCGCCAACAGAAGAGAATTACTAAGTGACTACAACTAAACCTTCTCATTCAGTGGCCACTACTAAAATTGAATAAGATGTCAACTCCAATCATATGCACACAGTGCACATTTATTTTATTATGTTATTTTAATTTTTTGAGTAACACTTTAGGATATTCATTCAGACCTGAGACATGACATTACAACGAGGACTTGATTGTAAGTGTGCACATAAAATTTCACTTTGTGCAATTACCACAAATTTTCTCAACATTGCATGCAACCAAGCACAAAATCATTCTGCATCTAGCCACCAAATAACGCACAAGTGTATGTGCCCTTTATCTTTCAAATCACATGTGCATGCCCTCTACCACAAAATTTTAAATCTTCAAATATATAATTTCACCAATAAAATTTCACTTATCATCTTTGTCCTTTCCATCACATCAATTGCTTTTTACTTGCCTTCTCTATCAACAACATTTCTATTTGCTAGCTCATCAAGCATACTTTCCATCATTCGATGACCTTTCTTTAGGTCTAATCCACATTAAATTATATTTATAACAAATATTAATTACATATTCAATTTTTCAATTCACATGTGTATTTATATTTCCATGTCATTTATATACTATGCAATCTAAGTTATGATCAGTCATACCATGTCTTCCTCACATCTAATTTGAGCACAAATTAATCTTTTAAGTTGGGGGGAGATTTCATCAGTATTACTATTTTTGAAAGGGTATTGTCATGATTATTTTCATTAGGGTAGTTGTTATGATTGTTTTGTTTATAAATTTTCCAAAACCAAAAATATTTTTTTGCTAATTATTAGGCGAGTTTTGTAGTTCTTGGAAAGTCTATGTCTTGGCTAGTGAAGTGAACCAATTCTCACATGACAATCATACAACTTTACCAATGCATTGTTGAGTTAAGGAGCTTGAGTTGATTAGAGAATTTTAGTGGATGGAATAAATTGTGGAGAAAGTTGAGTTAAGGATGAAATAAAGAAATTTAAAATTGAGCTGAAGAAAGAACAAAAAATTGGATTAACAATTGAGCTAAAATTGACAAATAGTAAGCATTGCTAGAAGAGATAGCTCAATTTCAATAGAAGGCAAACAAGAAGTAGAGTGAGGATTTAAGGAAAAGGGAAAAATGGGTAGTGTTCCCATCAAATGCGAACCAACAGATCATACTCTGATGTTATCAAACTTAGATTCCTATTTAATAGTTTTATTGGTATAAATAAGTTTGTTTTCCCAATTTTTAAATGTCAACTAGCAAGGGTTTACAGAGTGGGATAATATCTATAATAAAGTATTAAGGAATGTTCCAAATATTATGGATGATAGGGTTGAAGTGTTTGAAAGAATTGAGAGTGATGAAGAACAAATGAGAAGGGTAGAAGAGACTGAAACCCTCATAGGGGAAACACCAAGAACTAATGAGGGTAATATAACATCTTCTTCCTCACTTACCAAGAACCTTGAGAAGTCTAAGAGGAAAGGATTAGAACATGAAAATAATAATGTTAGTGAACTAGAGGCTTCACTCATACTATCAAAGATAACACCTGTAGCCTCTGGAAAAAATATCTCTTCATCCTCAAAACAAAGACATAGACCTTCCACTTCATTAGAAAAGAAGAAAAGAAAGGAATTTACGTCCTCCGTGACTTTGAAACCTAAGAACCTAAAGATTGAGATAAGGATTGGAAAGCAGATATCAAGGAGGTAGGGAGTTGTAGATGAATCTAGTCCAAGGGTTTCAATAAAGGGGTCTGAGATGGGGAAATCTAAAGAAAAAATTGAAACTTGAAAAACTAGGAAGTAGTCTTAGCATTAAAGTCAAAGGAAAAGAGGTCTCAAGAGTCTTACAGACTCAAGAGATTCTCTAGTCATCTTTCTAAGGAGGGGATTTCATTTAAGATAGGAACTCCAACACTAGACACTGTACACATTGATATTGATTCAGAATGGGAATACTTGTTTAAAACTATATGCTAGGAATGTGAATTAATGAATTACAACACCTAACATACCAATGAAACATTATATTAGGGAATTCACCAATAAATAGAGTAAAAGAGCACTCCCCAATGGCATCTCATTGTCTTCTATCTCCAAGGACCATGTTGGTTTGTTAATTGGCTCTCACCAACATGGACCTCCAAGATGACAACCTGAAGAACGATAATGTTATGCTATGATCCTATGATCTAAATGAAAATACAATGAAGGATAATGATTCTATATTAACATGATTGCTATGATATAATCAAACAAACACTATGCTAAATGTAAAACTATGATGCTATGCTATGTATGCAAAGTATCAGAATGCAAAATTAAGGATGTGAAATTAAGGATTAAGGATTTAGGATCCTTTCATGAATGAAAAGTGGGGGTATTTATAGATTTTCCAAGGTATGAACTTGGGTGGTAGGATTCAATAGTCTAGATTCAACCTGGAGAGATGAATGGTGAGAGATGAAGAAGTTAGGAAAGACTTGGGGAGATATGACACTTGTCATTTTTGGAAGGACAAGTGGCAAGGGAATCTCTAACAAATGCCACACATGTCCTACAAGAGGGCAAGTGGCATGGAGGGGGATAAATTATGGAAAGGATGCCATGTGTTCTTACGATAGGATAGACACTCCATAAGAGGTTAGGATAGAAGTAGTTTGAAGGGATAAGGTTGGTTCAACCCAAGGTTAGATGGTAGGTTAGAGGGTTAGAAGGGTAGATTAGATTAGGAAATATGTCACAATATTTGAATTTAGAAATTTAAATCAGGTGGGAGGGAATAATTAAATAAGATAAATTAATTAAATTTGCTCATTTAATTAGGAAAGTGGAGAAAATGATTTATGATGGGAAGAATTTTGGAAAAATGAACTATATAAATAAATTATTCAATTTATGTATAAGTAGAAGAATTAAGGATCAATTAATGAAATAAATCGTAGTTAATTATTTCTCTCTAAGCCAAATTTCAATGTATACATTTTGCCCCTCTTTGAAGCAATGTGTTTATGACACGTTGGTTCAAAGAAAAATTTGATTGATGCTCTAATTGATACCCCAAATGCTGATATTTTTTTTTATTTTGTCCCAGACCTTGATCGACCTTGATCATCATTTAATAATGTGTGCATGCCCCCTCGAGAGATAAATTGGAGAGATTTTGGAAATTTTTATAATTTAAAAAAAAAAATTGACTTTCTTGAAACTTTTATAATTTTTTTTATTTTTTTTTATTTTTTTTATTTTTTTTTAATTTTTGAAGATTTTAAAAATTTTAGGATTTTGAAGGATTCATCCCCTGATAAATATATACTACATATAAAATGAATATGGAAAGTGGAAAAATAAAATCCCACTTAATTGCCCCTCTTTTCATCCATTAATAGCATAAAAGTTGAAAAAGTAAATCATTTGGAGTTCATTTGTTCATTGTGATTTTAGAAGTGAGCTTAGAGGCCAGATGGTGATTCCCTACCACAATCACAAATTTGAATAGGTTCGTCTATTTGAGTGACCTCTAGCATATGGGTCACCGATATGCACTTTAATAACCTCTTTTGTCGTTAAATTTTTAAAAAAATCGCATGTTTTTCTCGGTTTTTAGCTTTTTTTCTTGTTTTACCACATGCGATAGGTTTTCTAGCACATAGGATAGGTTTTTTAGCGCATAGGACTTAGGGTTTTGCTTTAGCACATAAGGCATTTATTGTAGCACATAGGGTAGTTATTTTAGCACATGGTGAGTTTTAGTGCATAGGATGCGGAGTTTAGCGCATACAACGCACAAATTAGCGCATGCATGGATTTTTTAGCACATTGACTGTGTTGTTCAATGCACATGCACCATGAAGTTAAAAATTTGTTTTTTCTTCCTCTTGTTTGAGATTTTTTGATCATTTTTTACTTTTGCCATGTTAAGGTTTGATAAGATAGATGAGGATTGACCTCATGATTAATTAGAGTCAATGATATGTGCTCAATGAGATTGATTGAAATCTCACATGAGCTGATTAAATTGATAGATAAGTTGATTGATCGAATGCTAATACTATGATATGTCATGATTATAGGAGCATTCAAGAGTATTGAAGTGTCAAGAGCAATACCCGAAGACTTGGCAGATGATACCTCATCTGGTGCAAGTGGATCTTGATATTATCGATGCATGTGGCTTGTCTTCCCTATTAGAGATGCCCCAGTATAGGATAAACAACTTGGGTTTATTGACTATGCTAGTTGAGAGGTGGTACAATGACCACAACACATTTCACTTACCTACCAGTGAGATGACAGTGACAATTGAGGATGTCTACCAAATTTTGCAGATTCTTATGATTGGAGAGCTAGTGATGTATGATCAAGAAAAACAAGGAGATATTGAGGCCCTTTAGAGGATCTTCTAGGATTTAGAGATTAGTGGTTATGACATCCCTTAGCAAGATATGCTTGATCAATACAAGTCATTTCCTTCTATTCTAGTTGGATTCGTTGGAGGTTTTCTATATCCTGACCATAGGTCGAAGGGACTGTCAATTGGTTGGGGTCGAGTGCTAGAGTCCATAATCATAGAGGGTACTTGATACACATGAGGCTCTTGTATGCTAGCACACTTATATCATGACTTGCATCAATCAGTGCATATAAGTGATTCTAGTCTATCAGATGGAGTGACACTCCTTTAGATATGAGTGGGGGAGCACATAGTTGTTACTCGCCCCATGGTTGAGAGGGATTGACCAGTTGGGAGACCCCATGTCTATGCATATGTAGGTGTTTTCCAGCGTAAGCTAAGCGTAAGTTGGGCAAATTAGAGTACTAGAGACGGGGTCTTAGATGATTTTGACGTAGTCACATGGATAACCTACTTGGATTATGAGCCTTGGATGGAGAAGGATATTGATATGCCATATGTTATTACTTCATGATATTTGATTGGGAGGACACCATTTTTTATCAAGAGTTTTATTCATACCAAGGTGTTTTGACGGTATGGTCTGATCGAGGGATTCTCGCATAGTGCTACATTGTATGCATAGAGACAGCATGATGTCATAGATTGGGGTCACACTATTTCTTATGAGATAGCATGTTCCAAGTATTTTTCACTTGCAGCTTAGGTATGGGACTACTTGCCAAGTATTACAGATGGAGGGATGACTCTGGAGTACTCCCATTATTTCATGATGCATTTAGTTTCAAGGTTGTCCTATCCTGATGAGTCAATGCCTTCATTTGATGGTGATGATTGACCACAGCCGAGGGGAGATAGATAGAGGAGGGTTGGAGATGGTGGAGATGGTGAATATGGTGGGGTGAAGGAGGTGATGGTGGAGGTGATGGAGGAGATGTTAGAGGTGGTGGAGGTGATGCCAACAACTCTGGTCAATAGAGAGGGTAGAAGTAGCATCTGAGTAGATGGGTGACTAGGGTGAATCGTAGGAGGAGATCTCAAAGATCTCCTACATAAGTTATAGGTAGGGAAGGTGCCCCTAGTCAAAATCTAGTGTAGCAACAACCAGCCCAACAACAGATTTAGATCAGAGTGCCTTCACATCAGCAGCAAGAACAAATAGCTGCCCTATAGTCTCTAGTATAACAATTACAAGGATAACTTGCATAGGCACAGGCTAATCTTAGACATAGGGTAAGCTCAATCAGGCATAGGCTGAGAGAGATTCAACGATTGAGTGCTATGGATGAGTTGAGGCCCTTGCCAATAGATTAGAGAGGGCCACTGTTGGGACCATTATAGTAGATACTATTCAAGAGATCCAGTACCAATCCAAGGAGGTTGAGTATTACCAAAAGTTATATGAGGATGTGGTTCTTATTGATCAACATTCCCCTAGCTACACAAGTTTCTGGGACAAGATATAGACGAAGTCAGTCACGTATAAAGAGAAGGGGTGTTACAGGTCCACCTCGCAGGAATCTATCAAGCAGAGATCCAAATATTGGTCCATCCAGGGGAGCAACAAGAGACTCAGCTAGGCCTATAGTATCTGGAGAGAGCAAAACTTAGATTTATGTGTTTTTTTTATGTATACATATACTCGTTCAAAGACTGTATCATTCCTATTATTTTTTTATGTATCTCTCATATTATGTGATATCATTGTACATTGGACATTGATTATTTTTTAGTATATGAGATGTGGTGGAGACTATTGGTGGATGTCGTCTATATGCCTTAATGATGTGGTTTTTCATTATTTACATGATGGATGCATTTTCTTTTTCATGTTTTATTTGACCTAGATGATAGATATATGCATTTTTTCACTTGATTAGATGGTCCTGTGATGCACTGTTTATGATTTTGGATTATGATATGTATGATGTTCATGCAATATTCACTTGATGATGAGATGCATGATGATAATTTTATAATAATGATGATGCAATGATTTATGTTGTGATTGATGTGTATATGAAAATGATGCAATGGTGATGACCTACTTTATGATGCATTTTATGATGTGATGTTATGATGCAAGATATGAGATGCCTATTAACACTTTATGTTTGATGTTTTTGTATGTATGATTTCATTATGTACAATTAGAATGATATTAAATGAATTGAAATACCATGCAATACGAGGTAACGATTAATATAATACAACACCCACATAATGAAACGTGAAATGATGTAATGATGTGTATAGTGCAATGATAAATAAAATGCAATGTTTTACAAAAATGTGATGATGTATTGAAATGGTGTATGAAATGTATGGATTGAATGAATAAATGACATAATATACAATGATTGGAGAATATAATTATTTAATAACCTAAAATGGATTAACATGCAATGATGAGATGGTAAAATGCAACTAAATGCAATAATTAAATGAATCTGACTATATACAAAAAATGACTAATGCAATGCTTAATTAAATGCAACCACATGCAAACAAAACCTAATAAAACAATGAATGAAAATGAAAGATGATTGATGAAATGAAATACCTTTCATGAATAATTACAATGATGAAATACAATGGGCTAGAAAAATTATATGAGATGGAATGCAATGAAAATGAATTGGATGCTTTTGTTAACATCCAATGTATTCAAGCCCAGCTTAATAAGAGAGATAAAGACATTTTAAAATCTCAAGCCTTGGAAAAGTAATGCAGGATATAAATGACATGTTTATGCAAGACACAATATTAATGCAATCTATCTTGGATATGCAAAAGCTAACTAATACAATGTTGTCATCTAGTTGGCCATATTGTCATGCTTTTTTATCATCATCGAGCCTTTAAAATGTTGTAAGTTAGTACAAACATCAATGGTATAATTAGACCATTATGGCTTGAGTAGTACTCATGAATTTGATGTTGCAAGTTAATGCAAGCATCGAGGTATAATTGAACCAAGATGTCCTAAGTATTGCTAGTGTAAAACAAACAAGAGTTAATACTTTTCATATGCAAATCCAAAATATGCTCAATGATACTTTGTTGATCATGTCCCGTGACAAATTTACACTGTACTAATGATTAACTCATAGACAATAGATAAAATAAAATAGCATGTCCCATCATTGCTCCTCTAGTTCAAGACATTCTCGAGTCACTTAGGAGACATGATAACAAAAATCAAGATACAATAGTTGAGAATTCATGCTAAAGTGATCAAACCATGATTCAGAAGAAATCATCCATCGATTTTTTTTATGTATTGATCTTGATTTTGAGTTTGATAGTTGTTTTCCAAAATTTTGATCGATGTTGAACGTTGAATTTCATGATTGTTGTCTTACTATTGTTTGTCTATTGTTTTGAGATCAATGTTGATTGTCCTAACTAGGTTCAGGACTTTGCCCCCAATCCAAGAATCAATCTTTTGCTATGCATGAGTCACCAAGCCATGGTGAGAATTTATGTATGATACCCAAATATGCCCAAAGAGGCTTTATCATGGACATATACAATAATGGAAAATTTGGATGAAAGCGGAAAGATGCATGCACTAATAGATGGAAGAGTCGGTTTACAAATAGCACTTGTTTCCAAGTTTTCACTATTTATTTTATTGCACTTTTTCTCATATTTGTTTTTTTTATATTTTTTTACTTTTTAAAAAAAAATTGTCCTTTTTTTCTTTTTTTAATTATTTTTTTGCACTTTTTTTTTTGCTTTTTTGCTTTTTGCTTTTTTTGTACTTTTTTATTTTTTTCTTTTTTTGTACTTTTTTGCTTTTTCTTACACAATTTTTTTTTTGAGATGCAAACTGTTAATAGGTTCTTCAAGAAGATCACCTTCGAGTGTTGATAGTTGGTAAGCACCAAACCCATGTGCAGCCACAATAACAAAAGGACCCAGCCAATTTGTCTCAAACTTCCCTTTCTTCTCACAATCATGTTGATTGTGTGGATTCTCCTTTAGTACTAGATCTCCAACCTGAAACACCCTAGGTCTGACCTTGTGATTATAGCTCCTTGCCATTCTCTACTGATAAGCTTTCAAATGGTCAGAAGCATCCTAACGACACTCTTGCAACAATTCCAACTCTTGTAGGTTGGATACTCAATATTCTTCATCTGGGATTAGACCTTTTAGTGATACTTTCAAGGAAGGTATCTCAACCTCAATGGGAAAGATTGCTTAAGATCCATAGACAAGGGAATATGGTGTGGCTCCAGTGGGTGTGTGGATAATGGTATGATAGGACCACAAAGAAGGATTTAATTAAACATGCCAATCTCAACCAGTGTCATTGACTGTATTTTTCAAGATTTTCAAGATAGTTTTGTTAGATGCCTCAACTTGACCATTTCCTTGGGGATAGTATGGTGTGGAAAATATATGTTGGATATGGAATTTGTCACAAAGTTATTTTACATCCTGATTCTTGAAAGGTCTCCCATTATCAGTGACAATGGAGATAGGAATGCCATAGTGACAGATGATGTAATTCAAGATAAAGGAGGCAATTTGTTTTCCTGTGATAATAGTTAGAGGAACAACTTCAATCTATTTTGTGAAATATTTTGTGGTTGTGATGATGAACTTGTGGCCATTTGAGGAAGGAGGATGAATCTTGTCCACGAGATCTAGACCCCACTAATAGAAAGGCCAAGAATTTGCAAGAGTGTGTAGCTCCTAAGCTAGTACATGTATGAGGTTACCATGAATTTGATATTGTTTACATTTCTTAGCAAACTAAAAAGAGTCTTTCTCCATAGTTGGCCAATAATAGCCCAATCGCATGAGTTTCTTCGCAAGAGTAACACCACTCGAATGAGTGCCATAAATACCTTCATGAACTTATTTCAAGGCTTTCTCAGATTCTTCACATTCAAGACACTTGAGGAGAGTACCATCCAGACCTCGTCGATAAAGTGTATCAGCAATGATGGTATTGTTGGTATTTTGGTATGGTTTTGTCATTAATGTCAACACCTACTAAAACACTAGCACTTTGGAGATCCAGCAACATTCACCGGCAAGCAACTATTGCACAATTATTGGTATATGGTTCACCGGTAGGATATAATGTTCACCGGCACTTGGAATGATATGGAAGACACTTGGTAATATCGAAGACATCATGTGGACACTTTGTTTTGAAGAATTAATTATCAATATATTCATATTTGCATATTTTCTTTTACCGGCAAATAGGTCCAAGGTTATCTAGGGTTACACTAGCAGGATTATCTTTTTCAGATCAGCATGGCACACTATAGAGATGATTTATTATTGTTGTAAATGCATTAAGCCAACATGTTCAATCAATTATTGCATTGTATATTATATTATTTGTAAAATGTTTTTATTGTAATATCTTGTAGAGCCGACCTACTAAAATTGGTCTTAGGGTATGGTATAAATGTAAGATCTTATTTGTAAAATCGAATGTGGAATGCGAAGAACAATTGTGAGAAGGTATATGTGAGATTAAGCAGAGGTATACACAAATACATCATTTGAAGGTGAAGCTAGGTTTTTGTAGAAGCATTCAGTATTACACCGCAACTAAATCTAGCATATGAAGATGCTATTTTGTACAGTACATTCTTATTGGATTTAACCATCCAACTGTAGTCAGTGTGACTCCCATTTTGTGATTGAGCAGTGAGCTCTAGGTTGTTGGCCTTTCTGCATATGCAGACCCCATTTATGTACACTTACTATCTATAGTAGTATCATCTGATTGTGGGTAAGGTTTCCCACTGTGGTTTTTCCCCTTACAGGGTTTCCACATACAAATATTGGTGTTATGTGTTGTGGATGACTTTATGTTTATGTTTCATGCATTAATCTTTACCGGTATGACAATTTATTGTTAACACTATCTACCGGCATACTTAACTGGTTTACCGGTATTAAGCATTACGTTGGTTAATTGGCTTTTGGTTTGAATTTATTAGACAACTGATTCACCACCCCCCCCCCCCCCCCCTCTCAGTTGTCTCTAGGACCTAACAAGTATAATGAGTGGATTATCAAATAAAGTTTCATTTTTTTATTTTTTAATAGGTCAGGAGGAAGGGCATTGTCTTTTAAGTAGGTATAAATTTTCCCATAATGAGAGGAATCAGGTTCCATTAGGTGGCAAATGATTTGGGTATCAAGGAAATTACAGGTAGGGTGAAACAATTCTTCCACTAATAATTCATAACGAGCTTGGTGTTCTTGAGTCTTTAGAAGAGAAGTGATTCTCACCATAGCATCTGCAACTTTGTTGTCAGACTTTGGAATTTGTTCAAATGTTATTTTAACAAAGTACTTCTTAAAGTCGTCAATCATCCTTTTGTAAGGCATCAACTTGTCATCCTTTGTCTAATAATCATCATTAACTTTATTTAATATTGGTTGAGAATCCCCATAAACATGTAGCTCTATGATATTCCATTTGATGGCCATTTTAATCCCAGTAACTAATGTCTCATATTCTACCATGTTGTTGGTATAAGGAAACCTAAATCTGTATGACTTCAGGATTGTATGTCCTTGAGGTGTTATGAACACTATGCCAACTCTTGATCCATGTTGAGTATAAGAGCCATCAAAATACAATTTACATGTTTGCTTTGTCACTATGAGGACATCTACGTCTAGAAATTCAATGTGCAAAGGATTGTCATCATGCAATGGTGCTTTAGATAGTTGATCTACAATCACCTAAACGTTGATAGCTTTTTTGTCTACATACGTAATATCAAATTTACTCAAGATCATAACCCACTTTGCTAATCTTCTCGTTAGCAATGTTTTACTAAGAAGATATTTCAATGGATCTATCTTAGCTATTCACTTGACTGAATGCATCAACATATAGTGTTGTAGTTTTTGAGATGCAAACACTACAACTAAAAATGCTTTTTCAATAAAAGTATAGTTGAGTTCGTACCCAAATAGGGTCTTGTCGATGTAATAGATAGCTCTGTCTTTTCCTTCATGGTCTTGTTGTGCTAAAAGAGCACCCAATGATACCTCTATAGCTGATATGTAAAGGAAAAATGTTTTTCTTGGATTGGTGACATTAAAATAGGTGGATTCATCAAATATTCTTTCAATTTGTTGAAAGCTTCTTCACTTTTCTCGTCCCATCTGAATGGAACATTCTTGTGTAGCAGATGAGTAAATGGATGACATTTATCTACCAACTGTGAAATGAATCTTCTGATATACTATAGCTTTCCTTGTAGTGACCTTAGTTGACCGATATTATTGGGTGATTCCATCTCCATAATTGATTTAACCTTTGCTAGATCCACTTCTATGTCTCAAGTTGAAATGATGTATCCTAAAATCTTGCCAGATGTGACTCCAAAATCACATTTCTTTGGATTGACATGCAACTTGAATTTTTGTAGATATTGAAATACCTTATCCAAGATTTCAAAATGTCCTTCTTTGGTAAATGATTTTGCTAAAAATTCGTCAACATAGTCTTCCATGAATGAATGCATCATGCCATGAAAAATTATTGTCATTGCTCTTTTATATGTTGCACCTGCATTCTTTAGTCCAAAAGGCACGACATTCCAATAAAATGTTCCCTAAGGACATGTGAAAGTTGCATTCTCCTAATCCTTAGGTGCTATCTTGATTTGATTATATCTCAAAAAACCATCCATTAAAGAAAACATGGCATGTCTAGATATTAAATCCACAATGATGTCTATGTTTGGCAAAGGAAAATCATCCTTTAGACGTGCTTTGTTGACATCCCTAAAATCTGTGTATGTCGTGATACTTTTATTTGGCTTAAAAATAGGTACGATATTTGATACCCATTCTAGATAATCAATTGATCTTGTGAACCCCACATCTAATAGTTTCTTCAATTCTACTTTTACAAGTAGAGCTATGTAAGGATGCATTTTTCTCAATTTATGCTTCACTAGTTTAACTCTAAGAGAGACATTTAAATGATGCATCATTAGATCAAGATCCAACCTTGGCATATCTGCATATGACAAAGCAAAGTTTATTTTCTCTTTCTGAAAAATTCAATGAAACCTTGCTTCCCATATTCTAATAATGATGTTTCTAGGTGTATGATCTTTGGATTTTCTTGTGTACTAATATTGACTGGTTTGGTTGGCTCAATCAATATTGAAGACCTCTCTTGATAATACTTGGGGAGAGTGTCAAGTCTCTCATCCTTTAGTGCTTTAGGGAGGTTTTCACCATTGGATGCACCCTTTATTTTTACTTTTTCTTGATTTAATGTTGCCATTAAATGATTTTCAACATTATGTGATATTTGATTTATTTATTTTACTTTTTCAACTGAGAGACTTGGCACCCCCTCGACTAGAAGTTGCATCATCAAATTCGTTGGTGGAAGATGTTTTAGGTTCTACAATATTGAGATATAGAGCAATGAAATAGTCATTAGGAAAAGTATCTATCTCAACGGATTCATTTTTTTCCCAATCAATAATCTCTAGATGTATCAAAGGTAAAGGGTCATTTAATTGGCTAGTCTCATAGGCAACAAGGGTCGTGATGGAAATGTGAAAGTTTTCAATGGTTACTTCCAAGTCTATGTTGTTACTCTCCTTATAATGACCTCTCTTGATTAGTCTCTAATTGTCAATGCTATAGTCATAATCAATATCAAGTGATTCTAATTTAAATGGTCTATACTCCAACGCTTGTCCTACATATGAGTGAAATACATCATATACATCAACATCAACATCTTTTGCATAACAAGATCCTTTAGAGGATTCTTCATACTGATATAAGTCCCACTCCCACTCATTGGAGTATGTCTTACTAGAAGCTTGTGATCTAAAGATTTGTTTATAGAGATTATGGGTAGCTTTGTCTTCCTTGTGTGCAAGTTCTTCTTGTGTTCAACTATTCTGCTCCTCTTGTTGCTTGTGGATTGCTTCTTATTCTTGTTGTTTGCAGAGTGTTTCTTCTTCCTGTTGTTTGTTGGTTGCTTCTTCTTATTGTTGTGGGCTTTGTTGTTGTTTAGGTGTTTTTTTCCTTTCTTACCTTTGAACCAATTTGTTATGTCCAAAACCTACTCATGTCTTGTCCTTGACATATTGAAAAGGAAGTTGTATAGATTCTAGAATACCTTCTTTTCTTTTTCCTACAGGATCGCTGCCTTCATATCCCATTTTCTGCATGATATGAAATTCTTTTCTATATTGTTATGTTAGTATGTTGACATTGTTTACTTCTTGCTGGGATTCCTCTTCATCTTTGTATAGCTACTGCATGGTGTCTTTATCTTTTGTTTCTTTAGATAGAGTCCTCATTCTGACAAATGATCCATCAAATATTTTGAGTGGTTTTGAAACCAATTGTTGCTTTGACATTGATGGTTTCACATATGATCTAGGAGAAAGTGGAAAACCTGATAGAGAATATTCTCTTATTCCTTTATCTTTCAATTGCAACTTTTTCTCAAAATTTGTCAAAGTGGATGTAAATGAACTCTCCTTAGGTGATGAACTAGAAGAAGATGCTTCTCTATTATGCAAACAATAGCATCTGTTGCAAGTTTGATTGTATTACAATATTGAAAAAGGTTTAAATCTCCAACAATCATGAACTCTTTCCCATGAAAAGGAAACTTCAAACATTGATGATAAGTTGATGGAACAACTTACATCTCATGAATCCATGGTTTACCCAAAAGCATGTTGTAAGATAGATTCAAGTCTAAGACTTGACACACTGTATGATTTTACATGGGTTCCATTCTGATTGGCAACATCACTATTCCTTTTGAAGAGCATTCTTCTTCATAATATGTCTTTATTATGACCCTTTTCCAAGGATTGATTACATATTCAGAAAATCCTAAAGCACAAACAAGACTTAATGAGTAAATTTTTAAACCAACTCCTCCATCTATTAGGACATGTTTGACTCACGTTTTATGAATGAGGATTTTGATATGAAGAGGATCGTTATGTGGATGTTGTAGAGACATGCTATCATCTTCTGTAAAGGATAAATAATGAGGCGTTGTTAAATGTCCCACCATGGCTTGGAACTGATCAACACCCAAATCATTAGGGATGATGGTATCTAGTAGAGATTTTTCTAGGATTTCTTTATGTCTTGGTAAAAGTTTTAAAAGCTCTAATATGGATATTTGTGCAGGTGTATTTTGAAATTGGTCCACTATGTTGTATTGTTTATAAGTGGATGGCACATCAATTGTTGGACATCGCAAAATTACCTTACCTTTACTTCTTGTGATTGCATTTGCAGGTTGAGGTTGATGTTCCTCTTTAACCACAATGACATTGACCATATTCTTATAAGTGTGAGCATAGTTGACCTTTTCTTTTCCTTTGTTATCTTTTGATGTCGATTCTTCACCCTTCTCATAACTTGGGAGTGGAGTTTTAAATGCAACATGTGCCTCATTTGTTTTAGGTCCATCCACATTTATTACTTTTTTATCTATTAAGTCTTGGATAACATGTTTAAACCTTTGACAATAATTCATTTTATGTCCCTTACTTCTATGGTAATCACAATAATAAATATCGTTCCACCATGTTGGTTTGACTTTGAGTTCAAAATCTCTTGCCTCTGGTAATGTGATCAATTTATGTACAAGAAGTCTTTTTAAAGCTGATTCAAGTGGCTCGCCAATAGGTGTAAATTTTCTATGAGAGTTGGTGGAGGATGGCTGAAGTTTGTTATTGTCTTGATTAACCTCCACTATATGACTTGATAGATTGAAGATGGGTTGTTTTGGTTTTACGTTATTGGCATCAACTACTCCATCATTAACAATATTTATATTTCTTGTCCAAAATTTTGGTTTATTGTTATTGTTATTATCGTTGGATGAATTTGTTCATTCTTTATAGAGTTTCAATACTCCTCTTTTAACCAAATCTTCTTCAATCTTGATTCCATTTTCGATTAGTTCTTCAAAACTTGGTGGACATTGTAGTTTGAGTCTATAATTCATTTTATTGTTTTGATCATCAATGAAAATCTCCATCTTTTCCTTCTTAGGTACAACATGAGGATACCTAGCAAACCATCACCTCCATGTTTGCAAGAAGGCAATGAAAGATTCTCCATTTTTTGTTTCGTTTTACATAGATCAAGCATGGTTATTTCATGTTCAATGTTATATGAATGCTGAGAGACAAATTTGTCTAGCAATTCTTCAAATGATGTAATACCAGGTGGAAGTTTTGAAAACCATTCCATGGCTTTGTCCACCCAATCTCCTTGGAAATAACCTCATTATATAGGTCTCATTATGTGCAAATTCCATACTCATTGTACACAATTCTTTCACATGATCTTATGGATTGGTTTTACCATTGTATTTGTCATATTTAGGAATTTGACAATTTGGTGGAAGAGGTATCATGTTTAAACTTTTGTCAAATGGATATGGGAAAATATCTTCCAATGTTTATCTCTTTGTTGTTCCCCTTTGCATATCTTGGATTTGTTGTTGAAGTGTTTTTATTTATTATGTGGGTGCTATGAGAGGATTGTCCATATTATACCTTGTTTCGGTGTTTCTATTGTCCTTGATCCTATCATCATGAGTTCGAGCATCATTAGTTTGATTGGTGTTGTTTCGAGCTTCACTTGTCCCTCCACTTTGTCTCAATTGTGTCACATCAAAGTCATGAGGTAATTTGACACCCAAGTTTGCCAACATTAGAAAGTATTTTTCTTTGTCAATTTCCAACGCCTTTTCCATGAATTTACCAAACCTAGGGTCTTGTTGTACTTCTTTGATTGTTTCCTCAGATACATCATCGTCATCATCATCATCTTGGTCATGTGGCCTATTTCATTGAAAGAATTTTCTTATTACATTGTGGATTTTTGTTGTTTAAGTCTTCTATTCTAATTTCTTGTCAAAACTGACATACAAGAGGCTAAGGTTTTTAAGCTTTGATCTTTGTTTGAAGTGCTAGTTTGATGTAAGTTAACCAAGTCAAATAGGAAAGATCCTATTAATTAGACTAAGTTGATATGATTTAAATCCCTTGTTTGTGATTAAGGATGATAGTTCTTGATAATGAAAATGTGCTAAATAATCAAAGATCACAAATTATAACTGTAGTCACGTAAATCTGTCCACTTAATTAAATGAATATTTACTATTTATTTGATTAATAAACCGTCAATGACCAGTTAATTAAATTAATATTTAATTAAATCATCCTCAACCTCTTCTCCTATTAATTAAATAAATTATTCAATTTATTTAAATTAATTCATTTAGCCACATTCTAAAAACAATCAATTAAATAAATAAACATATTTATTTAATTTAACCCCTTTCATCCTTTAAATAAATAATCAAATATTTATTTAAATCCCTAAAATACACCCCCGCCCCCCACACTTACATTTTCCTACAAATGCAAGTTGCACCTATTTTGGTTGAAATAAATGAATTTTATTTTAATTAAAATCCTATTTTCCTCACACACCAAATCCACTTGCTCTTCTAACTACCTTCTAGACTCTTCTAACGACCTTCTAGACTCTTCTAACCCATTCCTAATTAGCCTAATCCATATCCTAAATATTGTCATATTCCTAAGCAACTTGAAGTCACTTCTCAGAGCCTCCAAAGTCTTTGAAAAGCATTCAATGCTTTGTGTCTCCAACAAGTTAACCCCTAAAAGTCTTCCAAACCATGAATGGCTCTTACATGATCATTAATGGTTAAGTCCACTTGCCTACATGGGTGTCCCCACTAACTCTTGCAGGAGAGTTTTCCCATTGGATAATAGCATTATCCTTGGATAAAAGCTTTCTCCAATAACTCAAGCTTAACCAAACCCTCCCAGGGTAGCCCCCAGGTCATGTCAAGCATTTAATGCTTCTTCCCTCTCCTCTCAAGCCATCTCATAATGACATTTGTCATCCTAGGATTGGGTTGAAAGTCCCCACATGGATCATAAACCTTTCAATCCTGACCCTTGTTGAGATTACTCAATCTCAACCATCCATTTCTCTATTTTTCCTATAAATAGAGCCCATTCCTTCATAATCCAGATCCAAAAATCTTGTATGCATATAAGTTATAGTGAATTTAGGAGAGCATTTTAGAGTAAATCATAATCCACATTGTCTTTTTGGTTAAAATTGATAATAGCATTAATTAACTCATGTTTCTCTAGTTGTTAGTCTGCATTTGGCATACTTTCATAATCATCTTCAATCTTGAATCTCCATAAGACTTCCATAGTAGTGCAAATCTGAGAGCTACACTCACGTGGAACTTGGAGAGGAGAGGAACAAGGGAGGAGCAGCTGTGAGCATCTTGGTTAGCATTTGGAGGAGTGTAATTTATCTCTTTTATATTTGCATGATTTCCATTTCATGTCTAATATCTCTCTTGATATGCCTATTTAGGATAGTCTTTTTTTGCTAACACTAACATTTGAACTTGTTCTTGTGTTCTTGTGTTTCCATCAAACCATTCTAATCCTTTTTGCAAAGCATCATTTGGTGAACCTGACGTGAATAAAGCACGCGACCTTCTGATTAAAATTTTGATAACTACTAACATTTTTTACTATTTAAATTGACACATAGGTCAAGCTTTAGCACTATTGAACATGCTTTAATGCCTTTGAAAGTTGGTGCTTTAGAGCTATTTTTCACCAGAATAGCGCTATTGTCTTCCAATTAGCATTATTGTCCTTATTTTAGTGATATTTGTTGGTGTAAATAAATATTCATTTTGGATATTATTACACTTTACTTAAGTTAACTTAGGATAATGCATCTCTTCATAGTTTGGATTTGAGACACTTAGGGAAGTGTGCACATAGGGATAGAGCTTGTAGGAGTAATTCCACCTTTTGTGGTCTTATTTTGCTGTTACACTCCACATTCGGTGGGTCATCCACCTCTTGTGGAATATTATATTATTTCTCCTACCTACCCCTAATATTTCTTAACTACCCTTGTTTCTTATTGAGCCACATGTCATAATTGTGTGCTCGTACATCCATATGGCCTTTCCTATATAAGCAGGCCTATATTCATTGTATTGGTTAATCCAGTTGATCATTTGCATATTGATGAGAATACGATTTGTTCTTGTCATTCTATTGTCTCTTTTTATGCTTTTCATTGTGCCCTTGATCTTGGAAAAATCCTACATGGTATCAGAGCCATTGGGGCTTCATTGATTAGTTTTTTTGAGACATTTTGGAGGCTTCTATTTTTGGATTTGGGGATCTTCATTTTTTGGGGGCATCATATAGCAATTTGGACATCACTGTTGAATCCGGGAGGCCGTTTCCATGAATTTCGACTATAAAGTCAACCTATTTTGGTGAGAAAATTTTTTTCCCCATTTTGGCTATTATCGTACGGATTTCGAAAAAAAAATTCGAAAAATAAAAAAAAAGCCGATCAAAAAAAAAAAAAAAATTTAGTTGTTTTGGGGGTCCACAAACCCCCCCGTACTGCGAAGTACCCTGCGCGTGTTATAGGTTGCAGCCCGTACCTGCTCCCGTCGTGCACCTCCTGCAGCGCCCAGAATTCCCGTCGTCGCCGCCGCCGTGCACCTCCCGCAGAGCCCAAGTCTCCCACCGCCAGTCGCCCAAACCATCCGTCAGCCACCTCACTCTCCCGTCGACCACCCTGCTCCCGCCGTCGGCTTCCCTCGGCTCCCGGCCCGCCGGTCTCCATCCCTCTAGTAGCTCCCTCCACCTCCAGCGCCTCAGCTCCTGGCCGTCGGTAACTTCCGACAACACTTCCCTCCTCTTCGGTGACCACTAAACCGGCGGACTCGCGCCCGCCATGTGGCAGGCAGCCACTGGCCAACGGTCAACACCGTACACCCAGTCACAGAGCCACGTCATCTGTCTGTATGCAGAGCTGACGCAGACTGCCACAACAGCTTGTCCGTACAGTACGGACGCCCAGTCAGCATGGAGGTGAAGTTTTCATGATGGTCATACAGCCGTCAAATTTAAGCTCATGAATTGCTGACGTCAACACCACATCAACAGCTTTTTGAAATTTTTTGACCCCCTCTCCATTGAGCTTTTCAGTTTTGTAGTCCAACTTTGAAAGGCCATATCTTACTCATTTTTGCTCCTTTTTTGGTGCAATTTTTTTTTGAAATGGGTTAAAATTTTGTGATCTTCACAGTGGTGTGGTTATTTTCTAATTTTGGTGCACAAGTTTTTTGGAATTTTTGGATTCTCTCAGTTGTACCTATCCAATCCTCAATTCTGCAACTTCAAAGGCCTCGTTTGAGCTCATACGACCTCCTTTTCAAGTGCCATTTTTTTTGAAAGTGCATTTTTTTTCATCTACTTTCATAATCTATGATTAGATTTTAGAGATTTTGAGTGGAAATTTTACTTTCAGATATTGGTCTTATTTGGCCTATTAGGTACTTGTAAATTGTTTGGATCTTAGTTAGATCTCTTGCATTATTAGTTTGAGACTCTTTTGGCCTTATTGAGGTAGTTGTAAAATTGTAATTAGAAAGTCCACTTTTCCATTTTTTGCAAGTGGCCCATTGTATACGCACTAATTATAAAGTGCCAAATCATCACTTTTGGGGGGGTTCTTTGATTGAGTGAATTTGGGGGGTGTCTTGTGTGATTGTGCCTCTCTTTGCGCTCTTTCATCTTTGTTGCAATGAGTCCTAATAAATTTCCACCTTTAACTCCACATAATTATGCATCATGGAAAATTAAAGTATGGAGTAAATTAATGGAAAAGGGTCTCACACATTACATAGATGGAACAATAACAACACCACCTAATCCTAAGGCTGATCCAAATGCTCAATTAGAATGGCTCACAAAGAATTGCATGGCTCTTGGAAATTTACGCAAGTATGTCTCAGATGACCTTATCTTTCATATTGAAAAGTGTACAACAATCAAGGAGGCTTGGGATATGTTTCAGAAATTATATGGTCAAGTTGATGAAATCAAAAGCTATAAGATTGACAATGAGCTCACCAACTTGGATCCCAAGAGTTTTGATACAATCCAAGATTATGTCACCAAAGCAAATGAGCTAAGAGCAAATCTTAAGGATTGTGGAATTGACAAAAAGGATGCTTAGTT
Source organism: Cryptomeria japonica (assembly GCF_030272615.1). NCBI lineage: Eukaryota > Viridiplantae > Streptophyta > Pinopsida > Cupressales > Cupressaceae > Cryptomeria > Cryptomeria japonica. Next base: position 699,797,860 of record NC_081414.1, read on the forward strand.
GATATTCAACTTGTTGGACAAGCTTGCACCAGAATATGCAGCATTTGTGTCTAGCTTCCAAACTCATTATTTGACAGTGGGGAGTTCCTATGTTATGCCTTCATTTGATGCTTTCACAGAAATGTTAATATTGGAACAATCTAAGTTGTTGAACATGGGACTTCTCAAGTCTTCAAAGTCCAAGGCTTTGGTGGCAAATCAAGGGAATCAAGGAAGTCAAGGCAAAGATTCCAACAAAAAGAAGAAGCACTCTAAGTCTAAGCCACACCAGGAAAAAGGACAATCATCCTCTCCATCACAAGGCGATTTTTCATCCTCTTCCAAGAAGGGGACACCGCCTAAGAAGGATAAACCAATTTGTGCATATTGCAAGAAGTATGGTCATGATGAGCATCGATGCCATGCAAAGCAAGTTGATGAGTTAACTAATCTTCTTAAGAAAAATAACATCAACTTGCCATCTGCCTACACAAAGAAGGATTCATCTCCTTCCTCTTCCTCACAGTCTAAGGGAAAAGGGCAATCATTTGTGGCTACAACAGGTTCTTCATAGCAATGGATACTTGACTTGGGTGCCTCATATCACATGGGTTCTACAAAGGAGCAGTTTTCTTCATTGGAGCCATCTAAGGTACCTCACATTTACATAGGTGATTATACACAAGTAGAGGTTGAAGGGAAAGGTTCAGTTGACATGGATGATGGAACATTTGAGAATGTTCTCTATGTTCCTAACTTGTCTACCAACCTTCTCTCTATCTACCAAATCACTCACTACGGGAATGAGAAAAAGCTTGAGTTTACACCAGATTCGGTTGTGGTAAAGGAACTTGATGATGATGCCTTGGTAGCAGTGGGACATGTCAATGACAACTCAAGGCTTTATTCATTCTCCCACTTTGTGCCAAGTTCACCTTCTAGGGCCTTGCTTACTCATTCAAATTCAGAAAGTAAGCTATGGCATGAGCAGTTTGGTCACCTCAACTACCGCTATCTTCAGTAGCTCAGCACTAAAGAAATGGTCACAGGTCTACCTCAAATCAGTTTTTAAGAGGGTGTATGTTCAGGTTGTTCCATGGGCAAGCATCCCGAAGAGAAGTTTGATAAGGGGAAAGCTTGGAGAGCTTTGGAAGTTCTTCAACTTGTTCACAGCGATGTAGCAGGTCCATTTCTAGCATCTTCATTTAGTAAGGCTCGCTATGTCCTCAACTTCATTGATGACTACTCCCATTTCACTTGGGTCTACTTTCTCATTCATAAGAGTGAAGTGTTTGACAGATTTCAGGACTTCAAGACTCGTGTGGAGAAGCAATCAGGGAAAGTGGTCAAGATTCTTCGCACAGATAATGGAAGGGAATATGTGAACAAAAGACTTGAGGATTTTTGTACATTTGAGGGGATTGATCTTCAGCCTTTTGTCGCTTACACTCCATAGCAGAACGGGGTTGCAGAATGCAAGAATAGAACTCTCAAAGAAATGGCTAGCTGTATGATGCATGCACATTCTCTTGATCCTGCCTTTTGGGCAGAGGCTATCAGTTGTACCACACACATCCAAAATTGGGTTCCTCACAAATCTTCGCAAGGTATTACTCCTTTTGAAGCTTGGGCTGGTAGGAAACCAATTGTGAGACATTTCAGAGTCTTTGGGTGTCCAGTATGGGCTTGCATACCTCCGCAGAAATGCAAGGCATTGGAACCTTAGAGTCGGCCTTGCATATTTGTTGGATATCCTGAGGGTGTTAAGGCATATAGATTGTTGGATCCTGAGACACATGAGGTGTTCATTGAGAGGAGTGTTCACTTTGAGGAAAGCTCTCCTAGCTTAGCCTCTCTACCTCCTCCACCTTCCTCCATTGTGGATAGTGATGTTAGTGATTCAGATGATGAGACTCCTTCAACTCTGACTCGCAGGGTTACACCTCCACAAGGTCCACTTGCAGTTGAGGAGCCTCATTCTCCACCTCCACCTCCACCTCATTGGGCTTGACAGACACTTGAGTCTGCGGGTTCTCTTGTTGGGGATCCTTCAGATACATGAAGAACTCAATCACAGCATCAGGATCTTCCACATGCATTCATTGCTACCACTTCTGATCCACAGACATTTAGGGAAGCATCAGGGGTTCCTGAGTGGGACCAAGCTATGGAGGAAGAGTATAGTTCCTTGATGAGGAACAACAAATGGGATTTAGTCCATCTCCCTAAGGGGAGAAAGATGGTTCGATGTAAGTGGATCTATTAGACCAAGTTTGCAGCAGATGGTAGTGTGGATAAGTATAAGGCTTGGCTTGTTGCGAAAGGTTTCTCTCAGGTTGCAGGTGTTGACTATACTGAGACCTTTGCACCCGTAGCCAAGATTAACTCCATTCGTTTGACACTTGCTATTGTTGTAGCTCATGGTTGGGTTGTACATCAGATGGATGTGAAGAGTGCTTTTCTTCATGCTGATGAGGAGATTTATATGGAGCAACCACAGGGTTTCATCTAGAATACTTCCTTGGTTTGCAGACTAAGGAAATCTCTCTGTGGCCTTAAGCAAGCCCCCAAGGCTTGGTAGGCCAAGATGGATTCCTTTCTTCTCTCCGCAGGGTTCACCAAGTGTCATTATGATCTGAATGTCTACATTTTGTGACAGGATGACTCTCACTTGATACGTGTGCTCTATGTTGATGACTTGATCATTACAGGGAGTACCACATCCATCATTAGCAGGGTCAAATCTGCTTTGCATGATAGATTTGCTATGACTGACTTGGGTCTTTTGCACTACTTTCTCGAGATAGAGATTTCACAATCACCTTCCGGGATTACACTATGATCTACTTGCATGCTTTCATATGGCTGATTGTAAGCCTGCCCCGACTCCCTTTCTTTCAGGAGTCAAGCTTGAGACTCAGTGTTCTTCTCCACCAGTTGATGCCAGTTTGTATCGTCAGCTTGTGGGTAGTCTCATCTACTTGACTCATACACGCCCTGATATTTCATTTGCAGTTGGCATGATTTCCCGCTTCATGCAAGAACCACATGAGCTTCATTGGAAAGCCGCCAAATGCATCCTTCATTACATCCAGGGTACACATCACTATGGGATTCACTATGCAGCAGGCACAGCACTTCGCTTGGTTGGCTACACAGACTCCGATTGGGCTGGCGATCTTGATGATCGTAAGTCTACTTCTGGTTACAGTTTTCACCTTGGTTTGGGCGCCATTTGTTGGCAGAGCAAGAAGCAACATGCTATTGCTCTTTCTTCGACTGAGGCTGAGTATTGAGGCACTGTTAACGCAGTGATTGAGACCATTTGGCTCCAGCAGATTCTCACAAAGTTTGGATTCACCACTCCACGGCCGACAGTTCTACATTGCGACAATTAGAGTGCTATTGCAATCTTGAAGAACCCGGTCCAACACCAGCGGACCAAACATATCGAGATTCATATGCACTATATCCGAGAGCTCATTCAAGAGCAGGTCATTGATTTGCAGTATTGTCCTACAGCAGAGCAGGTTGCTAACATATTCACCAAACCTTTCACCAAGAGCAAGTTCCAGCAGTTGTGAGCTCTCTTAGGGGTGCGGGATGTGTCATTAGGGGGGGTCAGCTGACTTCTCCTTCCTCTCTTATGGGGGTGGACTTTTTTCTCTTTGAGGTTTTGTCCTTCTTCTTTGAGAGTCTTTTGTACATTCATCTCTCTTTTGGGGGGGAGTTTTTTCCCATTGGGTTTTCTCCCTTTCTCCGTTTGTGAGAGATTGCATTGCATGATTTTGCTTGCATTTTCATATTGTACATGGGTACCTATCATGGCCTAGTAGCCGGGACCCATCTTGCATTGTTGACTTGAGTCTTCATTCCCCTAAGTTGCACTTAAGGGGGGGTGTTGGTGTAAATAAATATTCATTTTGGATATTATTACACTTTACTTAAGTTAACTTAGGATAATGCATATCTTCGTATTTTGGATTTGAGACACTTAGGGGAGTATGCACATAGGGATAGATCTTGTAGGAGAAATTCCACCTTTTGTGGTCTTATTTTGTTGTTACACTCCACATTCGGTGGGTCATCCACCTCTTGTGGAATATTATATCATTTCTCCTACCTACCCCTAATATTTCTTACCTACCCTTATTTCTCATTGAGCCACATGTCATAATTGTGTGCTCGTACATCCATATGGCCTTGCCTATATAAGCAGGTCTATATTCATTGTATTGGTTAATCCAGTTGATCATTTGCATATTGATGAGAATACAGTTTGTTCTTGTCATTCTATTGTCTCTTTTTATGCTTTTCATTGTGCCCTTGATCTTGACAAAATCCTACAATATTGTTCCTCAAATAGCGCTATTGTACCTGTGTTCTCTGTTTGATAGAATTGTATTATGTTCGACAAAGTCTTTTAGCGCCTTTGTCCATAGTTTAGCATAGTTGTCTTTATTTTAGCACTTTTGTCTGTCATATATCGCCTTTGTGTTAAATAGTGTGTCTATTTTCACATAGAGTAGCGCTATTGTAATAGAGAGTTGTAAAAAAATTCTTTGTAACCGAAAATCACAAAAATCTAGGCTTGTCGAAGCCCACCAAAATTTATTTTTTTTACTACTATTTGATTGTGTATGTAGGATTTGAAGTGTTAGATTAGGAAGTGTTAATGCCTTTTTTAACTAACTTTGTCTTTAAAGTTGGAATAAAAATGAAATCACTTTCTATTTTTGGTTAAAAATAAACTTCACATTTCATTTTTGGTCCTAAAATGAATCAGATCTTTTAAAATTTGGGCTTTTAAAAAGAACCTCACTTGGCAAGGTAAAAAGAACCACAAACTCAAACCCAATAAATTTCTTTTTCTTGCAAGTTAGGAACAATTTTCATTTGGGCTTAATACAAGATAAACAAATTTTCATTTTCTTGCACAAGGCTAAAAATCATAAACAATTTTCATTTTTGCAAGTTAAAAAGAACCAACAACTTGTCAAAGTTCTATTTCCAAATCGATTTTACTTCAAGCAAAAATGTGCTTCATTTTTGTTGAGCAAGATTTCAATTTCCTAGATTAAACAAAAAATTTCCTTGAAGGTTAAAAAAGAACATCATGTTTGTTGGAGCAACATCTTCAAATAGCATTTAAATCACATTGCTATAAATTGGTTAAAAAGAACAAGTGTTTTTAGTGATTGGCACACTTGTGCAAAAAGTTTATAGAGTGGTCCTACTTCTAACACACACTATCCTCTCCCTTGGCTTTTGTAGTCCTAGGTGCAAGAGAAAAGTGTTAGTAACACTCAAAGTTTTATCTTCTTAAGAGAGGTCTGCCAAGAGACACATCACTCTTGGGAATGACCTCGTGTGGTAAATCCTTTAAGCCACTATAGAAATCAAGTGTGAGCGAAAGTTGTAGCCTTGGGTATAGTTGTTCCTACAGTGTAACTTGCTAAAAGGACATATGGGCCCCACCACAAGTTACAAGGCTCTTAAGTGAGTCACTGCAGAATGAACTTATGTCCAAAAACATCGAACATTAATAGACACATTTTTATATAGAAACCCACCCGTTCTATTAATTGAGAAATATTTGTGACAATTTCAGTGCAAGAGCATAGATGGTTTTGCTCCCAAGATACTCACCATATATATTTCCTTGAGTAGAAACAGGGCTTTTTGAAAGGCTACTTGTAGCTTGACAAAAGTGGTGACTCCCCCATCATAGGGATCATCTATCTGTTATGCTCGTGCAAGACTTAGTATATCACATCCTTACCTGCTACGGTGAGATTCATAAGGTATGTAGTACCAAAGTTGAAGAAATATCAAGATGTGGGCTGAAATTATTGCAATTGGCCATTTGACCTTAGGGATAAAGTTTGTTTGAAGTGTCTTCATTTTGTGTCAGACCAGTGACAATCTGAGCCAACTTTAGGCTTTTGTAAAAACATACAAAAAATATTTGAAAAGAGATCAAAAAGTTCAAGATTAGGTTGATTTAGACCCACACCTATTTTGTGCCTTTTGAGGCAAAGTTATTGTGCTTGTGTGCTTGCTCTGTCTTCTTGTCAAAGAATCAAAAAAAAATTCAAACCAAGTATTCATCCAACACAATTTTCCATCAACATTTGACCAACAAACAAACAAACAAAAAGTGCAACAAGATATCCAAATATATGACCATCATTCAGATCTTGAGAAAAAGGAATCCTCATCAACACATCAACTTGAAGAAAAGACCATTGAGTTCAAAGGATTTTATCAAAATAAGGAAATTTTTCTATCTCAATAGACAAATTTTTATCTCACACAAAACCTTCTTGCATCATATGCGTTTGTATCTTCAAGGCAAAACCAACGAATTCGATAAACAACCTTTGAAAAATAGAGCTTTTACTCAGTATAGAGCCTTGAGTTATCACAAAAATAAAGGCAAAATCAATCCTGCTTTCTTTCCAAACATCTACATCACTTATAATGTAGCTTGAGAAGAACCACCAACCCCTAAGAGAGAAGAGGAAGAATTTATCCCCTTTGTGACACAAAGTTTTTATTGAGTTTCATATCCCACTTTCACATATCATCAATCCATTTCAACTCTCAAAACATAAAAAGGTCTTCTCCTAAGTTCTTTTTAGATATTGCTTAAATCAAAATAACACATCACTTTTTAGAGTGACTCTACATCTAGGATCAATCATCCTAAGAGGCATTTCTACAAAGGTTAAAACTAGCTTATGAGTGCATCCTCTCATTACTAAGCAACTTGGTTTGTAACACATTTCAAACCTTGTTATACCTTATCACATCCAAATTGTTGAAAACAAAAAGAGAAATTCACAAAGTAACTTTGGTAACATCCAACCTTCAGTGTTAGAGATCCATCTTATAAACATTTCACAAAACATTATCTCTCATCAAAACATCTCATCACCAACTCAATATCGCTTTTACTAAACTCAGTTAGACTTCCAAACAACATGGCTCAAACAAGATAAAAAACTAGACAACCAGAGATCGAGGAGGAGGAAGAAAACCTCAATGATTTCCATGAGGCTATTGGAGGAGGCACAAACGATGAAGATCCTAGCACTCCAACTCCCGAAGCTATCGAAAGAGCACAACACAATCCTAGGTTCACTAGACTTTTTGACGAAATCCTTAAAAACAATGCAAACGTTCATTTTCTGAGACTTGCTCAAGAGGGTGCTAAACTACCCTCTGACTTTGATACCGCACAGATATGTCAGACATCTAAACAAAGCCATAACAATGGTGGAAGAGGTAGGGATTACTACTGCTATGATCTTAATCTTTAAGGGAATCTCCCACCTCCCCCTTCGATGGAAATAGACATGTTGAGACAACAAGTTGAAAATATCGCTCAACAACTCAATAGTGGTGTGAAGACTACCTGATTTTCACTTAATGATATTTGTCCCTATCCCTTTGATAGGAACCTACATCTACCACCTTTTTCGTGAGGGTTTGAAATGCCTAAGTTTGAAAAGTACAGGGGCAAAGGAGACCCTCAAGATCATGTACGAGAATTCTACTCAGCTTGTCTAGAAGTGGCTTATGAAGACACCTATCTAATGCACCTTTTTCCTCAGAGTTTGGGAGGCATAACCACACAATGGTTTTCCTGATTACCAGGTGGAATTAGAACATTTTAGGAACTGGTTCAAAAGTTCATTGCTCATTATTCACATAACATAGAACGATATGTTACCATGGTAGATCTCTACAATACCAAACAAAAACCAGGGGAGTTGTTCTCAGCTTTCCTACAAACATGGAGACAACTGTCTAGCAGATGTTCTCTTCATTTACCTAAACAAGGGTTAGTGGAAATATTCATTTCCAAATTGAATGGCGAGATGGAATTCCATTTAAAAATGAAGGGCATAGAGTCCTTTGAAGACATGATCACACAAGGATTAAAATGTGAACGAGCCCTCATCAAAAAGGGACTCATCAAAATCTATAATGAACCTAAAAATGGCCCTCGCCCACGTTTTAATAGTGATAAACCCAATTTCTGGAACAAGAACAAGAACATTGTCAATGATGGTATAGTAGACACAAGGACAGTAAAGACTGCACAACCTGTGGTCCGATTTGTAGGACAAAATCCTCCTCCTAAAAACAATACCATCACTCATCCACAAAATCAAGGTCGCAATGCACTACAAGAGGAACCAAGACAATGACAACAAAACTATAAACCAAAACATACATACACACCCTTAGGGAAACCCATCGAAACAATCTTGCGCCAATTGGTCTCTTCTAATCTTGTGACCTTACCAAAAACATCTAACTATGAACCTCTGGTCAAACCTCCATGGTGGAGAGATAATGAACATTGTGACTTCCATCAAGGAAAGGGACATAAAACGAGCAATTGCCATCGACTGAAAGATCTTGTTCAAGATCTTATTGACAGAGGAGAAATTAAAATATAAGGACATGACCCTAAAACATCAAATGACGATCATCTAATGTTCAAGAATACACTTCCATCACATGATCAACGAGGTCCTTCCACATCCAAGCGCAACATAGATACTACAACTAATTATACACAAGCTGCCTATAATTATATTGTTAATCACCTCTATGATGCTGATGAACAAGTTGCAACTCTTACCATCAAAGATCCTAATCCTGCATGCAATGTTGTTACCCGTCATATCAAAATTACCATTCGAGCAGCACCACAAGGAGCAACACCCCTGCCCAAGAAATATAATCTTGTGGAAAAATTGGACAAAATGCTTGCACTCATATCCATATTAGAGCTTTTGCGCTTATCTCCTTCACACAAAACAATCTTGGATCAATCTCTCCAAGAAGCATCAGTCCTAGATAACCTTAATACAGATCAATTTCAAGCCATGGTTAGCAGTCTTTGATCCTCACCATGCCTCACCTTTTCTGAAAGTGACAATGCATCATTCCAACAACCTTATAATGCATCCCTACATATTGAAGGCTTCATAAACCAACATTGAATCAAGCGAGTCTTTATTGACAATGGAGTTGGCTTGAATATATGCACCTTGCAGTTGGTCACAACATTGGGCTATGTAGTGGAATCAGTGAATCCTAGCAAAAAGATAACCATCAAGGCCTATGACGATGCCAAAGGAGCTATTGTATTACCTATCAGAGTGGGGCTTGTGATAAAGCATATTACCTGTCAAGTTCTAGATCTCCCTCTACCATATAATCTCTTGTTAGGAAGACCTTGGATACACGCCATGCAAGTTGTTCCATCTACCTATCATCAATGTATCAAGTTTCCCCATAACGGTGTAGAAATCACAATCCTATGTGATGCAAATCCCTTAGCATATTGCAACAATATTAATCATTAGCCAGAAACCACCATACCTAACAACAAAGAAGTTATTTCCTCCACATCATATGTTAATCTGACCTCTCTTTCCAGTTCAGTCACCCCTATACCCAAGCAAGAGAAGTTGAAAATGACTACTCACTTCCCCTCGAACTCACGACAAACAACAAAAGTTGCTTCAAACACCATCAACTAAGAAGGCATGTACTTTGGCATAATTTTTTCCTGGTAAAACTCAGGAGGACGAAACAAGGGATGAGGACTTGGCAGAATGGCTCTACAAAGACCCTATCAAAGACATCCCCAAGGCTAAGCTACCCACTGATCTATATGGAAAAGGCCTTGCCATAATGTAATGAATGGGCTATGATGGCCAGAGTGCTTTGGGCCCTTGCAAACAAGGATGACACAAACCCTTACAACCTGAGTTAAAACCCAAAGACAAAATTGATCTAGGTTTTCAAAAGGAATCTCTTCCTAAACTCATATTCAAAGGCAAACCTAGCAAACCCAATTATCATCCAGTTACTCCAAGAAGGTCATCCTTGACTATATATGCAACACCAACAAGACTGATCATCAAATCAGTAGTATCAATCACACCTGCAGTACCCATAGCACCAAATGGGAAAAACCACAGTGAGATGAAACTCACAAGTAACTATCTACAGAATAGTAAACAAACCAGTTAAGGTCAAACTAATTAAGGTCATACAATATTCTTTACTAGAACAAATCCTATTAGGAATCTCAATCTTTGTTAGGAGATAAGTCCGATTAAAGACTACCTTGTGAGAGGATTTCATATCCACAGATGTGAACCACCTTGTTAGAGGATTTACAAAGGCTTTTCTGGGCCTACCCGATTAAGGGTTTCTAACTTGTCAAAGATGTGAGTAATCAATAAGTGAATGATCTAGCAAATGGCACAGTCTTCTTGATTAGATCCATTTTATCTCATAGCTAATGCTCTTCAGCATTACTTCAATCTTCAGTAAATCCACACTTCGTTGCAGTACACAAACTTGATCTTCTTAGTTAAGATCGTACATATAAGAGCTTCAACGAATACCCAAAACCTAATAGCTACACTCATACATACACATACACAAAACCCTAGACATGATGTCCTTAAAAGGAATCTAATTTCATGTTGGTCCAATAGGATTACATTTGCAAGTTCCTAGGTTCATTGTATCTAGACACATTTGGTAACACGACACAAAATCACCATCAAAGTGTCGGTGGATGGTAACTCATCACAAAAATATACCAGTTGGTAACTCATCACAGAGTATTACCGGTTTATACAACTTTTTCAGTTACTGGTTGGTAACTCAGAGTAATACTGGTTCAAACAAATTTCCAGTTAACAAAATTTGAAGACTGGGAAAAATATAACTACCACTTCTGGCTCCTTTGCTCCGCTCTTCTTGAGATCCTTAAACCGTTTGATCTCTCTATGTCGCTTGGGTCTTTATACCACTTGAGATTGGTAAACACTTTCTTCATAACATCAGTAGTCTAAAAACTACAACATGATACCGGTTTGGAACAATTACCGATTGAGCATAATTCATACATTCACAAAGTGATCTCATAGCAAGTGTGTGTCCATCAATGACAATCACAACATAATCATAAAAATGCCAACAATCTCCCCCTTTGGCATTGATGGTAACACTTAGGGAAAAAAAAATTGACATCTAAGTGTTTTACAACAAAATTATGCCATAATCAAAATTACTCCTTCTAAGCATATACACTATCCCTTTTGCAGAAAATACCATGTATACTACTTCCTTACTGAGATAAACATGAAAGTATACATAGCATGCATTCAATTACAAAATACTACTCCCCATCAAAATTTTAAAAAAGAATACTACTCCCCCTTTGCCAACAATGACAAAGTACAACTGAAAAACCCCTGTTCCATTAGCAATAAAAATTGATTTAAAGAGTTTATGACAATAAAGAGAGTGAAACTTGTCAAAAACTGATTTAAAGTCCTGCATAAATGTCTTCATGGATAAATACCATGATTCAAGCAATGAGGTAGCAACCTCATTCTTCATTTGCATCTGATAGACCTGCTCTTCCATGGCATCCAAGGTACTCATCTCTTGAGTGACCGTTAGGACATCCAGATTTAGATAGCATTTCTAAAGAATTTGTAGTCTTGGTAGTAGGACCAATTGAAGTTCCTACAAATTACATGTCTGGTTGCTTATCTCTACCTCTATTCTTATAGACTGGAGTTGAATCTGGTGAGTGGTTTGTCCATATGTGGAGAAGGAATCATATGGCATCTTGAAGGTGCTTATAAATTACTGCATATCAGATTGCAGTTTGGCTTTCTGAGCAAGCACATCATCATAGAATAGATGAGGTTGACATATCTTACTTAGCAATAATCTGCCCTCATCCATTGCATCTCTAATGTCCTTCTGTGCCTTTTGTAGATCAGACTGGAGCTCTGTTAACTTTTTCACTAAGGAAGTGTCCAGAGCCTTTTGATGCTCCTTCTTGGCATTTGCTTCTGCAACCTCTTCCAGGCTTTGCACCTGGTCTTCTACAACTGTGCATAGGAGCTTTAATTGTGCAAGAGAGGAATCGGTACTGGGGAGGTTGGTACCAGGTATCAAACCGGTAAGAGTGTCCACCGCAGCTTGGATCACATCTTGCTCTTTCTTTCTCCTTATTGCTTCTAGGCGTTCTTGGGAAACCTTAATGCTCTGCAACAACTCTGATTCATTTGTAGACTGGAGGTCAATGGGACTGGTAAAGTCAGCCGGTTTGGCTTGACTACCGGTAGCCTTTGGGGTCTCCATATGAGTGCTCTGTGTCGCTCCCTCTTTCTCTTTATCTTTTTTCTTGTCCTCTTCTGCCTTCTTTTTCTCCTCTTCTTTTTGCTTCTCTTCTTCTTCATCCTTCTTCTTTTTCTCCTCTTCCTACTTCTTTTTCTCTTGCTCCTTTCTCTTCTCCTCTTCTTTCTCTTCTCCTTTTCCTGTTCTACTTCCTTCTTCTTCTCTTCCTCTTGTTTCTTCTTCTCCTCTTCCTTTCTTTTCTTTTCCTCTTCTAGTTTCCTCTTCTCCTCTTCCTTTTTCTTTTCTTCCTCTTTTCTCTCCTCTTTTGTTTTTTTCTTCTCTTCTTCCTTTTGCTTCTTTTCCATGTCTTCTTGTTTTCTATTTTCTTCCTCATGTTTCTTCTTCCCTCTCTCTACCTGTTTTCTCTTGTCTTCCTCCTATTTCTCCTGACCTTCTATTTCTATTGGTACATCTGGAGTAACATTTTCACCGTTCAAGGCATCAACATCAATCGAGTCCAATTGAGTAGTGACCGGTTCTTCTTCACTGTCATATACTTCATCTGGTTGAGTGATTTCCAGTTCTTGCTCAGCTTTCCTATTGGCTTCAGCCACTTCATGCAATCTTAAAGCTGATTGAGCAAGGGAGTGGGTATCTTTGACCACTTCTGAAACTTTTCCTTCCAACAATAGGAGTCTTCTTGGCCCTTATATCTCTCCACCACTTCATATAGTTCTGTTTTGGGCACATTAGGAAAGTATTGTGCAAATACTTCCTCTCTTATTTCTTGTTCCTTTTTTATGGAAATGTGCCACTTGTTATCTAAAGAATTATACAAAGAATCAGGTACCTCAGATTTAATTCCTGATGGCCACTGGTCATTAATACACAAATAATTGATAACTTCCTATTCAACTTCCTTCTTTTCATCATCATTAAAATCATCAAAGCACTCTTTCAAATCACCAAGTACTTTTCTTCTAATATTCTTAATTGTTCTTTAACAATGTGTCAAAGGTTTGTAAGAGGAAATATCAATATTTACCGGTGTAGATGTTGTCAGTTCACTCTTTGTCTTTTTCCTCGTTTGCCTAGTCTTCTTAGGTTGTTCTTCAAAGATAGTGTCCTCTGAGTCTGGTGTATTTCTTTTTGTCATCTACTTCCTCTCAAAGACTTTGGCAGGTGCTGCTTCCGGTTTCTTCTTTGCTAGTGACCGCTTGGTCACTTTGGGACTTGTTGTGATAACCAGTGTCGATGATGAAGGCACTGCCTTTCCCTTCTTTACTGAGGGTTCTTCAACCGGTGTAACCCTTTCCAAATAGGTGTCAGTTCTCTTTTCCTTTGGATCAAGGGGTGAGGCGATTAGGGTAGAGGCATACCCATCTAGCATGTCATACATTACCTCATTTCCCATCGGTTCCACTTCTTCCTATCTAGGCTCAACCACCTCCATTATGCATTCATCAACTCTGATGGTGAAGTATATGTCTTCCTCATACTTCTTGACAATATCACCAGATATTCTTACCCTTTGGTTCATTTTGCATCTGAACTCATCGAAGTATTTGTTCAGCACTTCCGGATAACCGGTTCCTACTACTTGTAGGCTTTCCTTGATTTGCTTTGTCACTGATTGGTTAGCAGACCACTGAATATCACCTACTCCTGGAAAATAGCCTTGGAAGTAGAAGAACAACCCAACCAATAGTTGTCCAAACTTGAATCTCAAGGCATTGTCCTGTTTGATTGACTTGAGGTTCAATAGTTGTATTTGCATACAAGTGCACAGATCAAACGATGCATCTTCCTTGATCATCCCGTGGGTGGCATTTACCACTACAGCAGAGATAGAGTTGATTCTGCTAGCATGGAATGTTCGGTATCCTATCACCATACACGCATATTTGACTAGATCGTCTTTTATGGAATTGACAATCATTCCCCATGAGTAGCTCACTGAACCAGTGAGCTTAGTCATTTCTTTCTTGCTAATCTTCCTTAGGGCAGGCACTTCACCGACATTGCAGAAACCGATGATGGCATGAATTGCTTCTGGTGTAATATCATGCATCCGCTCTAAGTACATTTTATCACCGTGTACTCTACTTAGAATAATGCAGATGTGATCATCTAAAAATTCTTCAAGGAAATAGACAGCATTGTGAAGTTTCTTCTTTTCCAAAATGTTGAATTCTGGTTTAATCTTTTTGTCCTTCCCACAGAACAAACTCAACTGAGAATGGATCATCAGAGATTCTAGATCTTCAATCTTACAGTCAATGTAATCAAAAATTCCTTCCTCCACTATAACACCAACAGGTATTTGAGATAGGGCATTGCATTTTGCCTTCCATTGAATGAAGTCTACAAAATCATCAAGTACACTAGAACTAGCATGTGATGCGGAAGCCATGATAAACAGAGAAATGAGAAAAATACCTTCGTAAGTCAAAATTTAGGGCACGCAATTTAAACTTTGCTACACACTCCTTTGGTTGCTGAAATACCGCTTTGTGTTCTATACTTCACCAACAGATGTTTGCTTCAAATTCTTCTTCAGGATTTTGATATATTTTTTGAATCGCAATCCAAATTGCTTTTCTTCTCTCTGTGCTTGAAAACTTCTTCACTCATGAACTGAAAAGTGAAAAGTGACTTTGAAAAATTCTTTTAAACAAGTTCTTCACCTACCATAATAAATGCTCCACTATTAGGGTGTACACCTTAATTTGCCTTTTACCGTTTCCAATCTTCTACCAATTGATAGGTATCACATACCGGTTAAGGTCTTTTACCAGTTTAAACCAGAGGTTCGAGATGTTTCATCTTTTGCTCCCCCTAAGCTTTTCTGATGCTTAGTCTTCCAGTTCAACGACTTCCACACTAGGTGCAGAAACACTTCTTCTGGCTTCTTCTTCCAGGTTTTCTTCATATCTGCTTGAACAATTTCAACATCAATCTTTCCTTCCGGAGTGACCGGTATATCATCCAATATACTCTTTCTTGTTCTACAGAATCTTTCTATATGACCTGATTTGTTGCAATGGTAGCAAACATTCCAAGTGCTCTCTAAGGTCCATTATTTATGTTTCCATTCTTCCTTCTGCATGTTGCAGCAGTGTGACCATGACCATGACAATCACACAGATTTCTCTCCATCTGGTTGCCGCTTGATAGCCACCGCTACCTGACTAATGACTATAGGTATTAAACCGGTTTGGGTTCCGGTTCTCAAAGGATTCAGGAAAAACTCCTTGACTCTTTTGAGGATACCTTCTGGTATTGTGCATGGCAGACCTGCATTCAAATGCTCTATGCCCAAACTTGTTGCATGCATAACAATTTCCATTGAATCTATTGGGTCTAGGCTTATCATTTAGAAAATAAGGAAAATTATTGTAAGCCTTACTTCTACATACATTAGTAGTGTGTCCTTCCTTGAGACAATTAAAGCAAACAGATTTGAACTTTTGCTTACCTTTATCCTTTGATGTTGGTTGTTTCTTTGATGCTCCATCTTTTGTTCCAGAGGTCTCACCTTCCTCATAATCAGAGAAACCAAGTCCATTGGTATTCTTTACTGGTTTAGTTGATTCAAGCTTCTGTTCTAGCTTGATAGTGCTCTTATTGAATTTGGCAAGTATTTCCTTTGACTACGTGAGTTCTTTGTAAATAACAACATTGGACTCCTTCAAGGTTGCATTCTCAGAAATAGCCATGTTTAGTTCACCTTGGATTCCTTCCTTTTCTGTTTTATTTTCAAGAAGATGAGCGGTAAGTGCACTGATTTCTTGCTTCAACTTAGAGATCTCATGATCTTTGTCTTTTACCAGATCTTCAGCTTTCCTCCAGTTCTCAAGCTCTTGACACATTCTGATAGTTAGTCCTTCAAGTTCCCTTCTTAGGTTTGCATTGGACTCATTTAGTTTTTCAACTTCTTGAATTAGGGCTTCCATGTCCGCTTCATCAGAAGAATCGTTTTCAGTTAGCTCCATCAGTTTTTTAGCATGCTCTCTTCTTTTTGCCTGAGAGGCCTTATATTTGACCTTAAGTTCATAACAGGCTTGTTCAGTCTAAGTGAGCCGATAAGTAAGTTCCCTCACAGTGTATTCCCCCATATCTCTTTCCAAGTGGTTAGACTTATAGAAAGGTTGGCTTTGATACCAATTGATGAATACTAAGAGGGGGGGGTGAATTAGTATACCAAAAAATACTGTACTTAAACACTTTAACAGTCTAGCAATAAACTGGTAAAACAGTTTAACAAACAAACCGGTTAACACACATGCAAACCAAATAGAAAATAAGGCATTCACCCATAGAAGCACAATCACCATAACCCAAGAGATTTAGACGTGGAAATCCAAATGGGAAAAACCATGGTGAGATGAAACTCACAAGTAACTATCTGCAAAATAGTAACCAGACTGGTTAAGGTCAAACTGGTTAAGGTCATACAATATTCTTTACCAAAA
Organism: Cryptomeria japonica; assembly: GCF_030272615.1. Lineage (NCBI taxonomy): Eukaryota > Viridiplantae > Streptophyta > Pinopsida > Cupressales > Cupressaceae > Cryptomeria > Cryptomeria japonica. The sequence continues at coordinate 699,814,494 of NC_081414.1, forward strand.
TAGATCCTATTAGGAATCTCAATCTCTATTAGGAGATAAGTCCGATTAAAGACTACCTTGTGAGAGGATTTCAGATCCATGGATGTGAACCACCTTGTTAGAGGATTTACAAAGGCTTTTCTAGGCCTACCCGGTTAAGGGTTTCTGGCTTGTCAAAGATGTGAGTAATCAACAAGTGAATGATCTAGCAAATGGCATAGTCTACTTGATTAGATCCATTGTAACTCATAGCTAATTCTCTTCAGCATTACTTCAGTCTTCAGTTTATCCACACTCCATTGCAGTACATAGACTTGATCTTCTCAGTTAAGATCGTACATACAAGAGCTTCAACGAATACCCAAAACCTAATAGCTACACTCATACATACACATACACAAAACCCTAGACATGATGTCCTTAAAAGGAATCTGATTTCATGTCGGTCCAATAGGATTACATTTGCAAGTGCCTAGGTTCATTGTATCTAGACACATTTGGTAACAAGACACAAAATCACCGTCAAAGTGTTAGTGGATGGTAACTCATCACAAAAATATATTGGTTGGTAACTCATCACAGAGTATTACCAGTTTATACAACTTTTCCGATTACCGGTTGATAACTCAGAGTAATACTGGTTCAAACAGATTTCTGGTTGATAAAATTTGAAGACTGGGAAAAAGATAACTGCCACTTCTGGCTCCTTTGCTCCACTCCGCTTAAGATCCTTAAACCATTTGATCTCTCTATGTCACTTGGGTCTTTATACTTGAGATCGGTAAACATTTTCTTCATAACATCAATAGTCTAAAAGCTACAACATGATACCGGTTTGGAACAATTACCGGTTGAGCATAATTCATACATTCACAAAGTGATCTCATAGCAAGTGTGTGTCCATCAATGATAATCACAACATAATCATCAAAATGCCAACAATATGAAGAAGCATGGATAAAGACTTTCTGGAAACCTGAGCTAGAAGTACCTTCTGCAGGCTCTACATCGAATCCCATGCCATAATCTAACAAGGAGAGTACCATCGATCAACTTCACTCATCTATCTTAACCCTCATAGACACATCCTCTAAACTTAACTTAATTGATGAGATAATGCCTATCATCCACCCCAAACTCATTGATTGGAACCAGCCAAATCCCCCATGTCTTGATCACTTCCAAAATGATGAAGTGCTCATAGACTTTTTAGAACTATGGGATAACATACCAAGCGGGGATCATAAAGTTGGGTTTGCCATTGAACTTAATAGCACAACATACTTTGGGGCAGATGCCAAACCTTTCAACTACAAAAATATCATAATCAAAGGTGGATCTTCTAGTGAAAACCACACAGTGGCACAACTTGATCCCAAAAAGTAAAAATAAAGAGCATATCCGAAGGTGAAAACCTCTTTGAGGTGCCTGAGGATGAAAGGTTTGAAATCCTCCCCTTTAGTACAAATCAGGAGAGATCAACAATCCTAATCGAAGAAACAAAGGAATTCAATGTGGGGACCCCTGAGACTCCTCACCAAATACATTTGGCATCTCTATTAACTCCAAAGGAACAACCTAAATTTGTGGAATTCTTCCAGAAGCGTCAAATCAACTTTGCATGGTCTCATGCAGACATGCCTGACTTAGATCTTGACTTAGTCATGCATCATCTAACAGTAGCAAAGGAAGCTATACCGATTAAACAAAAGCTTTGCAAGATGCACCCATAGATTGTTGTTCTTGTCAAGGCTGAACTCAAAAAGCTCTTGGATGTTGGTTTCATCAGACCCAATCGACTATGCAGAATGAATTTCCAATATTGTACCTGACGGCAAACCTACTGGGGGAATCCGTATCTATACAGACTTCAGAGATTTGAACAAAGCATGCCCTAAAGATGACTTCCCATTACTAAACATCGACATGATTGTCGATTTAACAGTAGGTCATGCAATGCTTTCTCTTATCGACAGCTTTTCAAGGTACAACTAGATCAAGATTGCTCCAGAGGATCAACACAAAATTGCTTTCACATGCCCATGGGGAACGTACTGTTGGAATATGATGCCTTTCGGTCTAAAGAATGTTGGGGCAACCTATCAAAGAGCTATGACTACCATCTTTCATGATATGATGCACACCATAATGGAAGATTATGTTGATGATTTAATAGCTAAATCATTAACAAGAGAAATTCATCTAGAAATACTGGCTAAAATCTTTGACAGATTAGAGCAGTATCATGTACATCTTAATCCAAAAAAATGTGTCTTTGGAGTAACCTCTGGGAAGCTCCTAGGATACATTATCTCAAGCAAAGGCATTGAATTCGATCCGGTGAAAGTCAAAGCAATCATGGACATGTCACCTCAAAAGAACATCAGTTAGTTAAGGACACTACAAGGGCGGCTATAGTCAATATGGAGATTCATTGCACAATTGGCTGATAAGTGTCACCCCTTCACACACCTGTTACACAAGAATATCTGATTTCAATGGGATACAAAGTGCCAGTAATAATTACAAATGCTTAAAGATTACCTAATGAATACACCCTTGTTGATCCCACCAGATCCAAATAGACCTCTCTTGCTCTATATTTCAGCTACAAATACAACATTAGGAGTATTGTTGGCACAACACAATGCAGAAGGAAAATAATGTGTTGTATACTATATCTCTCGCACATTGGTAGGCTATGAACTCAATTACACACCTATTGAGCAAGCTTGCCTAGCAGTTATCTTGGCAGCCATCAAACTGAGGCACTACATGTTGACACACAAGGTGCAACTCATTGTTAAAATTGATCCACTCAAGTACCTACTCAGCAAAATAACATTGACAGGCCGCTTGGCCGAATTGGTTATGATTATGAGTGAATTTGATATAAAGTACGTGGACCACAAGGCTATCAAAGGGCAAGTTATCATGGATCAGTTGGTTGATGCCCCCCTCACAGGTGGCCATCCTCTTGTTTCTAACTTCCTAGATGAATAACTCTTCATGATTACAACTACACAACCCTGGAAGTTATATTTTGATGGCTCCTACACTAGACATGGCTCAGGGGCAGGTATTTTGTTCATCACACATTAAGGTGACAGCATCTTGAAATCATATAGGCTCACTTTCCCATGCACCAATAATATAGTAGAATATAAGGCCTTGATCACAAGGCTCTGATTGGCTATACAATGGCATCTCAAAGAGCTACAAGTCTATGGAAATTCCTAGCTAGTCATCCAACAAGTTACTGTTGAATATCAAACAAAGGATGATAAACTCATGTCATATAAACGAATGGTGGATAGTTACAAAGCATCATTTACAACTATCACATTTGAGAAAGTACCAAGATATCATAATCGAGTTGTAGATGCAATGGCTACAATTGCATCTCTCCTAGCTCTTCTGCATAATTCAACACACTACGAGTTCTTGGTAGAACAACTTTGGATCCCCGATTATGATATCCCCAAAATAGAAATGATATGTCACCTTGTCGGTTTTGACTCCCCATGGTATGGTGAGTTCTTCACTCACCTTCGCGATCACACACTTCCTCCCAACCAATCCAATAACCAACGCAAAACCATCATCTACCAAACCGCTCGATATACCATTATTGTCAAAACCCTATACTGGTGAAGTCTTGATGGTACTTTCCTTCAATGTTTGGAACAAGATGAGATAACAAAGGCCCTGGAAGAGGTACATGAAGGTATTTGTGGGACTCACTCAAGTAGTGCTTCACTAGCAAAGAAACTTATGCGCACTGGATACTATTGGCCATCCATGGAAAAGGACTCCTCCTATTTTGTCAGAAAATGCAAGAAGTGCCAAGTTCATGGAGACCTGATACATGTAGACACCCAAAATTGTCATGTCTAATTAAATAAATATTTTATTTATTTAATTATCTAAGCCTAATTCTTCTATTAATTAAATAAATCTTTATTTATTTAATTAATTCATTTATCCTCTTCTAGCCTTATTTCTCATTTGAATAAATACATTTATTTATTTAAATTGTCCTTTTCCTAAATTAAATAAATATTTATTTATTTAATTGATCTCATTTCTTCTATTAATTAAATAAATCTTTATTTATTTAATTAATTCATTAACCTTTTCTGCCCATGACACATGTCATTCATCTCTTAATTCATACACTACCTACCCCTTTCATTATTTTATTATTTCTTCTACCTACCCTCTAATCATAGCCGACCTCCTCTTACACCTCTCAATCTTATCCCTCCATTTCATATTTGTGTCTTCTATATAAGGAGATGCTTCCTTCATTATCAAACCCTAACTACTTGATCAATTGACTACATTATGATCCTACTTGCAACCACATTCTGTTCTTTGTTGAGCTCTTGTGCACATAAAATCTGAGATTAAATATATCAAGCAAGATCAATGGAGATAGGAAGAATGGAGATCAAAACCCTATTGGACATGTAATGGTATAATCTTTGTGATTTCATTTGATTTGCATTGTCTTAGGTAATCTTCATATGTTATGGTGGATCTTTGTTGTTGTTAGGCTAGGGTTTTGTGGTTAAATTCATTTAGCCTTTCAATTCTGTTATTATTGTTATCCATTTTCACCATATATAGCACCCGCACAAGAATTACAACCAATCACCACACCATGGCCCTTTTGTCAATGGGGACTTGACCTTGTGGGTAAAATATCCATCTTCATCTAATGGTCACAAATTTATCATTACCGCCACTGAATACTTCACAAAGTGGCTCGAAGCCATTCCACTTACCTAAGTCACTAGCAAGAAGATCACCTCATTCATCCTTAATTACATCATCTATTGGTATGGTGTACCCATGTCCATCATCACAGATAACAGACTCCCCTTCAAAAATCAGGATGTCTGTGAGCTCTGTGAAAAGTTTCATGTCCAACACCACTTTTCTACCCCATATTACCCACAAGGCAATGGTCAGGCCGAAGCATCCAACAAAAATATATTGAGGATCCTTAAAAAGACAGTCAATGATGCTACCCGTGATTGGCACATTCACTTAAATCCAGCACTATGGGCATATTGAACTAGCATTCGAACCCCTATAGGTGCAACTCCCTACTCATTGGTCTATGGCACAGAAGTCATTCTACCTATTGAGGTTGAGATACCCTCTCTATGGGTTTCCTTGCACAATCTGATCAATGATGAAGCATATCGGGTCTCACGTCTTCAAGACTTGGAACTGCTCAATGAATGACGACAAGCTGCATACAACCACCTCAAGGCCAATCAGCAGCATATGAGCAGAAGCTATAATCATCGGGTTAAACCTCGTACATTTGAGGTAGGTAATCTTGTTCTCAGAGAAAATCCTCGCAAACGACCAAACAAAGAACATCAGGGCAAGTTTGAATCAAATTGGCTGGGTCCATATGTTATTGCAGCTATATTCGGGTCTAGAGCATATCAGTTGGCAACTTCAGAAGGTGAACCACTAGTAGATCTGATCAACAGCATGTACCTCAAACGGTTTCATACATAAAGCTATACAGAGTATCAGGCTCCACCATATATCAACATACACCAAAAAACTTCAGAAAAATGTCCTAAAGAAAATACAAAATAGTAAAGGAAAATCATGTATCCAAAAGGTGAACAAACCACTTCGGTGGCACCTTGGGTAAGTGTGGTGGTGAAAACCTGGAAAACAGGCACCACTCGTAAAGGTTATGGCTCCATTATCTATTAGACTCATTGCGATCACATCCATTACATCCATTCATCCATCATTCAAACCATTACTCATTATTGATCTGCAATCAGGGTTAGTATTTCATGCATCATGTATCCTGCTTTTCCTACTGATGTCTACACTGGGGGCAATACTCTTAACCTATTGATGGAAGTGGATTCTACATTATCTGTGATTCATTGATTTTCCTCATTCAAAACTGTCTGGAAACAATACCAAAAACATTAAAAAACACTCAAAAAATCCAAAAACATGATAAAACATCAAAAATCAATAAAAAAACAAGGCAAATGCATAAAATCCTTTGTATATACACATTGCCAATGACATCAAACAAACATTTTGAGCTACTCAAATGATGCTCACTTATCAAAATAACCAAACAATCAACACAGGTACACACAACTGTCTTAACAAGGATGCATCCTTCCTTTCAAAGACATGATAACATTTTTTTTGACAAGGAAATTTTGTTTAAGCTATCAAGTACTTGGTTGGTTTGTTAGTTATTTATTTATTCATATCAGGTTTCTATGCTACTTTGGGATATCCGCAAGTGATTAGAGTAGCTGGGATAGTTCCTAAGTATCATTTTGTTTACTATCTATGGATTGTTCCAATGAAGTTTTAGGGCATGTACTAATGGTGTCTACATGGGAAGTTCACTACGCTATGTGATCTTATGCAAAAACTAGTCATAGATCACCATGGCTTACTGACTATAGCGAATACCTTGACCATTTGCACATGAACCAGAATGGAGGGTCACTTTTCCTTGTCTATACAAATGCTTGCTTACAGGTACACTGCTCCAAACTTGGTTCCTACTACCTCAGCCAAGAATGATACTACCATGCTCGATGAGGAAAATAAAGCACTATGAATACTCTATGGAACATCATTTCATCTCATTTGTATATATTGCATTCTGTTGCACATCACCCATCTATTTTCTCATTCATTGTTCATCTCTGTTGTTTACATGCAATAAATTCAGGCTCGTATGAGAAAACACCTCATAAGTTTGTGACGGAGTCCTCTTATACATCATTTCACATCTACATTCCACATCTGCAAATTCTCACTAGATTGCATTCATAAAACATGTAGGCCAGACATTATCATATTCAGTTACATCAACTGTACTTCACTTATTATTATTTCATTACACTTCGATTCATTTAGATATTCATTTAGCTGCATCGATTTAATTCATCACATTAAGACATTTAACACATCATGTGCATTTAGTATCATTTATTTTGCATTTCATTTTCAGTCTCATTATCCTTTAAATTGCATTAAGGTGCAGTTATTTCATTATCTTTTAATTGTATCAAGGTGTAGTTATTCCTTATATTTTAAATTGCATTAAGGTGCACTTGTTCACTCATCCTTTAAATTGCATTAAGGTACAATTAATCATTGTCCTTTCATTATGTTTGTTTGCATTCTCATTTCATCTCATTTATCACTTTAATCACGTTTTAAAATACATTCATGTAGAAATCATAGACATTTATATCAACATTTGTTTATCCATCGTTAAGTGCATTAATTTAGATCATATATAAATATTTGTATCAACATTTGTTTATCCATCATTAAGTGCATTAATTTAGATCATATATAAACATTTGTATCAACATTTGTTTATCCATTGTTAAGTGCACTCATTTAGATCATACATAAACATTTGTATCAACATTTGTTTATCCATCAATAAGTGCATTCCTTTAAGAGCATACACAAACAATTGTATCAACATTTGTTTATCCATTTAAAATAAATTCATTTACATGCATCACCATACATAAACATGAGAATTTGATTCATTGTAGGTTCATTATAAAAATATACATCATTTATTCATATCATCATATCCTATCATCAACATAAACAAGTATTCTTTATCACAAAAATCATCCATCATTCAACTCATCATTACGCATACATAGTCATCATTACATTGATAAGCATTACAAACAAAACATCATACATCTGCCAACCTGCATACACATGTTAGCACAACATCCATCACATACATATAGAAGTAAATCATCATGAACATATAAGAAGACCATCATCATGCATAAAACCATACATGTCATCATATATATGCATATCATCACAACAACATGGGATCTCCTCATATATCACATATCATCTCACAAATGCATACATGTATCAGAGTACAATGATGTAAAAAATCGGCTACCAAGAGCCATCCAAAGTACAGTCTGAAATAACAAGTGCATACAAAAAGTCTCTCAAATGGCACTCTGACTAGATGTTGCACCACCACTACCCCTTGCACCACCGCTATCCCTTGCTCCACCTACACTATCCTGCCGAGGAGGACCAATAACACTCCCACTGCTTTGTACCCTCTGCGACCGCTCTGACCTCACCCTTTGCATCTAAGTAGCTCATAGCTCACTGGCTAACTAGAACAACCTACTCATATAGACCCCACCAATAATCAATCTCTCCCCCTGCCCGTTGCATCGCACTCAAAACTGCCTCCATCGGACCCTATGCATGTGCTCCCTCCAACACCCAAACTCTATCCTATAGCTGGATCACCCTATCAACTGCATCATCCTACTCTCACCTTACTACTGTCAACTCTGACTCCTGGGTGAACATCTGAACATCCCTACCCGCTATCTCTACATCCCTATCCTCTAGTTGTGCCTCGGCTATTGTAAGTCGAGTCTGCAAGCGCATAATCATAAAATCCCATAGGTCCCCCTCTCCTCCACCTATGGCTCCCTCTCCCATCTCCATCAAATCCTCTCCTCCCCCTGTAGCTCCCTCTCCCCCATCCCCCCTCCTGCCCTGGCGACACCCTGTATCAAAGGACCCTGTGACAATTGCAATGGTTGCTCGCCTCTTCCCCTCCTCTGTAACCGACCACCTCCACCACCACCACCTCCAAAACCACCTCCTCCCCCAAATCCCCCAGCCCCACCACCTCCACCTCCTCCTGCTCTACCATAACCTCCCCCACCACCTCCCTCTCCCCCATCTCCTCCTCCTCCACCACCATCACCGCCTCCTCCTCCTCCCCCAACATCACCTCCTCCTCCTCCACCCCTCCCTCCTCTCCTTCATCGCCACCTCCTCTCATCCTCAAATGCTGGTATCGACTCAGCCGGATCTAAAATGCGTGGGATTAGGTACGTGGTACAATACTCCATGTACTCATCTGTCACTCCTACATTCACAATCGTTGGCGTCATCTGCCATGGTCCAGCTTGTAAAGTTTGAAACTCAGCAAGGGCTTGATCATATGGTAACACTGGTCCCCACTGGAACCTCTCTCGTACTACTCGTGCATACTGACATGATCCCCTCGACAATCCCTACATCCGTCTAGACTATCTAGTCACCCTCCCTGGCACCTGTCTCTCTACAAGGTAAGGTGGTCTCCCAATCAAGAACCATGTCACAAATACATATGGCAGGGCCTCTGCATCATCCTCCCAAGGCTCGCACTTGATATAGGGTCTCCAGATCATTGTATCTAAATCATCCAAAGCCTGACGCCACCACTCTAACTTCCCCAGGTGGGGCTAGCTCATCAACCCTCCATACATGCATACATAGGGTTGGTCTATCACCTTGAATCTCAAGCAAATTGGTCATGTCACTGGCAAGTGCTCCCAAGCCCAGACATGAAGTAGTGTGATCCCTACTCCTAGAGATCTCGCCTCTCGATACACTACCTTGTGCAACTCCTTGTATAGATGTGCTAACACACATGGTCCCCAGGCATTGCGGGTCCCCTCCGTCATCATCTTCTCAATCACCTGGCCCAACCAATGGCCAGTCCATGTGAACGTCGATCAAGGCAAAGTAAACCTCTGACGATCCCTGATAACACTGCTGGTAACGACTCATACAGTGCAGCTATGTCCTCCCAGGCTATCGACCCATCCTCAATATAAACATCCCCCTCAAAAATCCTCTTTACCGTTGTTGTCCCTAACCCTCGATCATAGGTCACCAGCTCTCCTTGGATCGGGATATGCAATATCGGCCACACATCCTCCAAAGTCACTGTCATCTCTCTCATCGCAAGGTGAAAGGTACAGGTCTTGTTGTGCCATCTCTCGGCTAGCGCTGTCAATAGCCCACGATTTGTCCGAATCACAGGTAGATACATCATATCAAACAATTCAATCGTCGCAACGCAATCTCTCTTTGCCTTGGTCAACTGCTCCCACAGCTGTTGTGTGGCAAGATGTCGCTCTCTCATCTGTAAGACAGGAAGGTCCTCCTACTCAAATCAAACATCATCATCAGTTGTTTTGTTTCAAACTTTCTTAAGTTTAAACCTAGACTATCAACAGATACTTTGATCAAGTATCTTCGGGTCAACAGGTAATCTATCATGGCAAACCTAGACTACAACAGACATTTATCCTAATGACCTAGTCTCAACGGGATTGCTATGGTTCAAAATAACTCACTCATCCATCCACCCAACACAGGCATCAGTAGACATTTTTTTCAAACATTGGGGCATCTTTTTCTGATAATCGCACTATTTTGCTAACAATAGCGCTGAAACCATTACACAAAAGTGTTAAAACCAAATGTGCTAAAACCACTACCTAATAGCGCTATTACAAGACAATAGCACTGAAACAACTACACCATAGCACTAAAACTACAATAGCATTATTACTATTGAAAAAATGTGATAAACCTATCACTAGTGCTAAAACTACTCCACAATAGCGTCATTACGGCACAATAGCGCTATTTGAGCTAACAAAAGCGCTAAAACATAGTTTTAGCGCTATTGTCTTGATTGGACTTGGACACTTGCAAAAACATATCAAAAAAGCATTAAAAAAAAAATTCAAATTTGTGTACCGCTGGTTTGTAGTCATCTGGCCACTCGAATCGTCGGATCCGCTCTAACTGATGATCTGCTATAGGTACCGGCATGATGATCGCTACTCGCTCCTTCACCAAAGTTCACTATCAAAGCTCTGAATTGCTAGGGAGATAGGTGCAAATGAGTCTATTTTTACCCCTTCCCCTCCATGTATACCCTCCATCCCTCACCCTAATTCACCCCGCTCATCGTCGTGGTCCCCGTGAGCTTCCAATGCCCCTCATTTCTCCGTTTTCACTGTAATTTCTCTCATTCTTTCACCGTTATTGCTAATTTCTTCTCTTCTACCTCCCCTCCACTTCTCGTTCTTTTTCGAGAGATCGCCCGATTTTTCAAAAAAAATCGGCCCATCTCTCGAGGGGGCATACCACCCACTAAATTAACATTTATGGGGCATATTTCTTCACACTTCTTTTTCTTTTTCTGAAACAACGCGATAAACCACACCGTATCAAAGAGGAGAAAATGTAGTCACATAAATTTGTCCACTTAACTAAATGAATATTTACTATTTATTTGACTAATAAACCATCAATAACCAGTTAATTAAATTAATATTTAATTAAATCATCCTTAACCTCTTCTTCTATTAATTAAATAAATTATTCAGTTTATTTAAATTAATTCATTTAGCCACATTCTAAAAACAATCAATTAAATAAATAAACATATTTATTTAATTTAACCCCTTTCATCCTTTAAATAAATAATCAAATATTTATTTAAATTCCTAAAATACCCCCCCACTTGCATTTTCCTACAAATGCAAGTTGCACCTATTTTGTTGAAATAAGTAATTTTATTTTAATTAAAATCCTATTTTCCCTCACATACCAAATCTACTTGCTCTTCTAACTACCTTCTAGACTCTTCTAATCCCTTCTAATTAGCCTAATCCATCCCCTAAACATTGTCACATTCCTAAGCAACTTGAAGTCACTTCTCAAAGCCTCCAAAGTCTTTGAAAAGCATTCAATGCTTTGTGTCTCCAACAAGGTAACCCCTAAAGTCTTCCAAACCATTAATGGCTCTTACATGACCATTAATGGTTAAATCCACTTGCCTACATGGTTATCCCCACTAACTCTTGCACAAGAGTTTGTCCATTGGATAATAGCATTATCCTTGGGTAAAAGCTTTATCCAATAACTCAAGCTTAACCAAATCCTCCCAGGGTAACCCTCGGGTCATGTCAAGCATTTAATGCTTCTTCCCTCTCCTCTCAAGCCATCTCATGATGACATTTGTCATCCTAGGATTGGGTTGAAATCCCTCAAATGAACCATAAACCTTTCAATCCTGACCCTTGTTGAGATTACTCAATCTCAACCATCCATTTCTCTTTTTTCCTATAAATAGAGCCCATTCCTTCATAATCCAGATCCAAACATCTTGTATGCATCTAAGTTATAGTGAATTTTGGAGAGCATTTTAGAGTAAATCATAATCCACATTGTCTTTTTGGTTAAAATTGATAATAGCATTAATTAACTCATGTTTCTCTAGTTGTTAGCTTGCATTTGGCATACTTTCATAATCATCTTCAATCTTGAATCTCCATAAGACTTCCATAGTAGTGCAAAGTTGAGAGCTACACTCATGTGGAACTTGGAGAGGAGAGGAACAAGGGAGGAGCAGCGATGAGCATCTTGGTTAGCATTTGGAGTGTAGCTTATCTCTTTTATGTTTGCATGCTTTCCATTTCATGTTTAATATCTCTCTTGATATGCCTATTTACGATAATATTTTATTGCTAACACTAATGTTTGAGCTTGTTCTCTTGTTGTTGTGTTCCCATCAAACATTCTAATCCTTTTTGTAGAGTATCAATAACTACGCACCTAAAACATTTTGACCCAAGTTGTGTTAAAAAGGTTTCACTTGCAAAACTTATGATGGGAAGAATTCTAGAAAAATGAACTATATAAGTAAATTATTCAATTTATTTATAAGTGGAAGAATTAAGGATCCATTAATTAAATAAATCATATTTAATTAATTCTCTCCAGGCCAATTTTCAATGTATACAAAAGCTTATGAGACTACTGGTGAGGATGAAAAGATGCTAGACAAAGAACCCATTGGCGAAAAGATACAAAAAGAATAGGAATTTTATGATTCAGACCATGACACTAGAGATGAAACCCCTTCAATACAAGGAAGAAGAATGCCAAAATATTAAGTGTAGAATGACATGGGATAATACCCCCAATGGAAGATTATGGTGGCAACACTGAGACTAATGCAAGACTAGAAATATCTATTGATCTTGAATACGCCTCGGAAGGGAAGAAAGATAGTGATGAGATCCAAGTAGCTCTAAAAACAAATAAAAGATTTGGAGAAATATTTGGAAAAATAAAAAGAGAGGGAAATGGGATTAAAAGGCAATGTGAGAGAACTAAAAACATATCCAACTCTCCACCAACATGAAGGAGTAGGGATGGATAAGTTAGCCAATTTGGTTACTATAGAATTACAAAAGAAAGGATACCTTGTTGCTAAGGAGAAAGATGCATTAGTACCGCTCAACACACCCACTCTTTGTATTTATCTATGGGAAGCATACTTAAAATTTGAATGGCATAACATTCAACAGGAGAAGGAGAAGCAGTCATTTAAGGTTGAATATAAGGCAGAATTGGGAGAGAAGGATACAGAAGTCAAGAAAGAGACTGTTAACTTGGAGAAGATGGTTGACTTGGCCAATCAATTTAGAAGTTGTCGACCTCTTTCCAAAGTCTATGTCTTGTATTTACAATAGAAATTGTTATTCTTTCAAATCAGTCAACTTCTTAGCGAAGTTACTATTTCTATCATTTCATCTTAGTCATTCCTTACAACATACTCTAAAGCAACCCTAGACATACAAGACTAGATGGGTGAATTTTATTTACATAGTATAGCTATTCCCTATAATACTACATGGAATTCCTTACTCTATGGGGTAGATGTGTAATTAAAAGTGCTTGCCTCCTATTTTATAAATGAGAAAGAGCATGGGGAACTATACCAGCTCCAGCTCTAGAGAGAGAGAGAGAGAGAGAGAGAGAGAGAGAGAGAGAGAGAGAAATCACATCTATTAATGATTAGAGTTGACTGTGATGAGGTAAACAAATTTGCAATTGAATGGTTTGAAATAATCAATAGGATAAAGGTTGCCATAAAAATTCATGAATACAAAGAGAAAGACTATCATAGATTCAGGATTTTCATGCAGGAGATAGTAAAGGAAAAGACCCTAGCACATTGTTAATGCGGGTGGTTAGAATTATCCCAAGAACTCAAATGAAGGGAACCATATTTCCTTTATAATTTCATTAGCCTAGAGTTGAGAACATTCCATTATCTGATAACCTTAGAGGATATAGAAGTGTCATGGATTCTACTCAAAGTTCATCCTCCACTTCTTCTCTACCCAATACCCCATTAAGAGAAGGCACATGCTTGATATAACAACGAAAAGAGACCATTTAGAGTGGATTATAGAGATAAAGTTTTTTATTTACAACAAAATTAGAGTTTGACTAAGTCATCCTCAATTTTAGGGAGAAACAAAACATGATAGTATTAGTTGTGAAACATAAATGCTCCACTCTCTCTGATCATTTAAAATGAAGAATTGTGTTCAGTTTCATTTGTTGTTACAATATACACATTTTCTTTTAACAATTAATAGACAATCAATATGATATTGCAAACTAGATTTTATGAATCTCTGTGAGTACTATTATTATTTTTGAACTCATGAATGAACAATCATTATTACATCTTGAGTTAACTGTAGTGTTACTTCCTAGAGATTGCATTCCTTAAGTCAACCACTTAAGGTAGTGTGACTCTCCTTATTTTATTTTAGTTATATTACTTATTGTTCTTATTAATTAAGAAAATAGGTTTTCAAGACCCGAAACCTTTAACATAAGATATTAAGATAAGACACCAAAAATATCAGTGCTTAAGAACCGCATAAAAAAACACTGGCAAAAAGCCAGTGAACCGAAAGGATAGCAAAACTAACAACAACAAAGAAACTAAGAAGGCGCTACACATAAATTTTCTTCAACAAGTCCTCTGCCTTTGTCACCAGCTCGTCATAAGTAGCCCCAACAGCTTTAAGGTCTTCCAGATCCTTGTTAGGTTTTTTGTCAGCTCGTGAATTTTGTTAATGCAATCAATAAATAGAGTCCAGATTGTAACCAAATTAGTATAGTGTTACTCGCAATCATTTCTAGTATTACGTATTGTTAATCAGCTCATGAATTTTGTTAATGCAATCAATAAATAGAGTCCAGATTGTAACCAAATTAGTATAGTGTTACTCGCAATCATTGCTAAGTTACTCTTCAAGTAACCCATGGTAACTGTTGTATAATATGACTTCCATTTCTTATATTGTTATTCTTTCTTAGTTAATATTTATTTGTTGCAATGATAGAAGGATTGAGAAACCTTTGTTGCACATATAGTTCCAATTTCATCCTAGTGTTACGTCCTTGAGCGATAATTAGATAAGCCTTCATTTAGGACATTCAGTTACCTCATTGGGCACTCCAACTAGGTTGAGTGCATGATATTTTGCATGAACCATATGTATATAGTGGATACTAGTCAATGTAAAACAAGTTGAAGATAAAGAAGCATAGACCTTGTAGAATCCTTAGAAGATTTGATTCTATAAATGCTTGTGAAGTGGAGGTACTGGAAGGCATTGACATCTCACCAATGTTCAACATTTTAGATCTCTGGCAATTTTATAGAGTACAAATTGATAAGAACACAAAAGCCTAACTTTAAGACTATCCACCACAACAACAACTAGAGTAGATACAACATATTATGGATAACCAAGCTAAGTGCAGTACTCGAAACAAAAAGCATAGGGAGTACCTAGCCAAGTGGAGGGGAAATCTTATAGAGAATGTGAGATTGGTTTTAAAGATTGAATTTAAGTGACTTGGATTATTTTAAAAGCTTGCAATGTGCAAGGTACACCTTTTAAATAAATATGATGGTCTAATGCAAGAGAATCCAAAAGGAATCAAATATATCATACCACATCAACAAATTTCCTCTATAGATCAGAATAGGGTCAACATGAGAAGTCTACTATGACATGTGAAGGTGGCAGTATCATATTATCTAGAAGTTCTTTTTACTAAAGTTCACCCTGTCAAGAAACAAGAACTTGAACATATGGGAGATTGGGTGTAAAACTCTTCTATACCTTGTGAAGTTTGCGTGACATATCACATGGTAGATATGGGGCAAAGAAACCTTTAGATGAATATGCACCCCTCTACATTGACTTTCAAGACTTCTTCATCCTCCTTGAGCCAACCTACATGTTTTGTTATAAATGGGGCTTGGGACCTAGTTGAGGTTAACGTGGATCATTCCTAATACTTAGATCTTGTAATTAATCATCTTTGAAGTTCACTGGAAAGGGTCTTTAATAGTTAGGGAGTTAGGAAGTAGGTAATTAGGATTTGACCCTCTATTTTTTACATTTTATCTATAATAAGCACATGGAAGCCTATATGCTTGCATGTGGCGCCAATGGGGCCTAATTTAATCAGCATATTGGTAGGCATGTAGGTATGTATGAATTATGTTTCAATCAATAATGTTGCTTGTTTCTTTCTTGTGTTAATTTCTTTATTGAATTATGGTGCAAGGATGGACAATCCAATTTGGACCCTCCATCCTTGATTGCATCAGTTGCACAACCATTTTAGGATTCACATACATCTCAAAGTGGTGGCAAAATATAATGGTAGAATGTGAATACCTAAGTTAATTTTGTAGATTTATTTTTATGCCCATTTTGATTGAATATTTTAATACATTTCGATATTGAGAAATGATGCAATCTTGTGCAGAGTTGGGCTCCTTCCTCTGTGTTATTTAATTTTCAACTTACACTTATCCCCACACATTTACCTCTTATCTAATCCATAGATACACATCCCCATCCAAACTAAACATAAATCATTCCTATTTATGAAAATTCCCACATAGCAGTTGGCCATGTTGACTTTACCATTTACATGTCTCATTACATTTTTGTAAATGTGATGTCAATATTAAACTTGTAGATTTGACCCCTAAGATATTAGAACTTTGTAAATCTCTTCTTATGGTCAAATTAACACAAATTTACATGATTCACTGCTTTGTGATTACGTTGAATGAGATTTAATGACATTAATTTTACATATTAGTTAACAGTGAATATCACACATTTTTTAAATATGCATGCTAGGAAACACTTATGTTGGAGCAATAATACTCATCCTAGGACCATTTGTATGACTCAAAATTATTATCTTTGATCGTAGTGAACATGTCCCACTGTAGTATAATAATCATCCTTAAAGGCTAATTTTGAATGCCACAAATTTTAGATAGCATAGCAACTAGAAGAAATAGAAGTGAAACTAAAAAAAGTAAGAGTAGAAGGAGATTTATTTAGTGCGGTTAGATATTGCTTATAAAGAATAGATTTATTAAGAAGTAAGGTGAATTTATTGTAATAAAATGTCTTACAAGTGTATGTAAAACTAAAATATATTTATTTATTTAAGGATTAAGTGAACAAATTCTCAATTTGATTGTGTGCAAAT
This sequence comes from Cryptomeria japonica, assembly GCF_030272615.1. NCBI lineage: Eukaryota > Viridiplantae > Streptophyta > Pinopsida > Cupressales > Cupressaceae > Cryptomeria > Cryptomeria japonica. The sequence continues at coordinate 699,831,762 of NC_081414.1, forward strand.
TTTTAATCATCAACATTTTAGATCACGCTTTGTGATCCATCATCAAGATGAATGAGAGTTCAAGGAATGAAAAAAATGATTATTGCATCATTGTTACTCAATTGCGTAATATTAACAATAAGAATAAAATCAACAAAGTATATAAATAGTGGATAAACATGGATAAAGCACTTTTGAGAAGAACCCCATATAAGAAAGATGAAAAGTATGTATTAATCCTTAATAAAGAGATACATCCAACACACTAACACTCTCTTCACTTTGACAAAAGTTGAGTAACAACTGTGTGTCTATAAAATAATTTTTTGAAACTATTATCTCATGCCTCCAATTTGCAAATTTATAGGAGATGAATACCAAAACGATTTCCTAAAATAGTGTTCTATGAAACGGCGATAAAATGCAAAACCTCTAAAATCTAAGATGAAGAGGTTCTTCCAAGAATAATAAATGTAGTTTCTAATGAACCATGAATAAAAAACAATATCAATACCGATAACATACAACATATTTAAATTGCATCTCCTCCGTAATGTTCCATATCCTAAGAGAGGGATCTAAAATCATCACCCAAATCATATAGAACCCGCTGACAACATGTAACATGTTCCAATACTCAATTCTCATGGCCGCATTAAGAACTCTTTTTCAAACTTCATAAGGTCACTAAAATTTGCTCCACGTCCTTTACAAATATATATATAACAAATAATACCAATATTCTTAGGGAATATTAATTGAAAATTATTTTCCCATTACAACCTAGGAATCAAATGACACTTTCCAAGAGTGTTGGAGATACATAAAATATACATAGGGTTTCAAGGTAAATGACATCTAACAAGATCTATAGATGTAGAAAAAGGTCTAATAAATATACTCAACCTAAGATAATGTAGCTCCAACATAATTACATAGAAAAGTGGATTTGATTTCTATTATGAAAATATTTTAGATTCTACATTCTTCACAATACATGATTAGATTAGGGAACCACACCTGCACCAAGTCCTTGATGATAGATGATATTGCATTCATTGGATCCAAATTCAACATGTAAGACATAATAAATTGAAAGGAATGCATGCATTTAACTATACATGCTTCATTGGTTAATATATTACTTTCAACATTATTATGAATGGTATAAGATACCACTTGAGTCATATGATAATACAAGCTACCACTAGAACGAGAAATTAGAGTTGATCGATAACATTATTAAGCCGATAGGCTTTTGGTGGGGGCTTTTGCCCACCAAAGTATAAGACATTCTAATGAGCATTGATTTTCGGTGCCTAGCAGACTTTTCCCAGCGAGTGAGACGCGTTCTTGGCGACGACGCGTGGACAATTTGATTTTGCCTTAGATTGTGACTTGTGTATTGCACAAATCTCAGAGAAGTGGCGAATGGTAAATGAATGGCAATAGAAACCGATTAGCCCTAATCTATCATTTCCTTGTGTTTTGTTTTCTGGTAATCATTTTTCAATGAATTACTTTTGCTCTACAAGTTTTCGGTTGCTTAGGGTTTACGAATGCTGATGGATAGGAAATGAAAATCGGTTAACCCTAATCTATCATTTTCTTGTGTTTGTTTTATGGTCCTCATTTTCCTATGAATTTTTTTTGCTTTGCAAGTTTACGGTTGATTTGTTCTGCAAGTTTACGGGTTTACGAATAGTGATGGGTAATGAAACTGGTTAACCCTAATTTGTCATTCTCTTCTGTTTTGTTTTCCGGTCCTCCTTTTCTCGTGAATTGTTTTGGGTTTGTAAGTTTTCATTTGATTATAGTTTAAATGAAAACCACTTAACCCTAATCTATCATTTTCTTCTATTTTGTTTTCAAGTCCTCATTTTCCCATGAATTATTTTTGCTCTGCAAGTTTTTGGTTTATTAGGGTTTACTTTGCTCGGTTTCTTGGGTTCATTAAGATTATGTTCTTCGGTTGCAAGTGCATTAGACCCCAGGTTTGTTGGTTTGATTAAGGTTGCATTCTTCAAATACGAGTACATTTGTTGAATGCATTACATCAGTTGCAGGTGAGTTTTTTTACTGGTTAATCCTAATTTGCAATTTTCTTCTATGTTGTTTCCTTACCCTAATTTTCCCATGAATTGTTTTTGCTCTGTAGGTTTCTAGTTGATTAGGGTTTACTTTGTGCGGTTTCTTACCTTCATTGAGGTTTCGTTCTTCAACTGGGAGTGCTTTTGGTGAATACATTAGAGCGGTTGGAGGTGAATTTTTTTAACTGGTTAACCCTAAATTGTTTTTTCTCTATAAGTGCTTTTATAGTTTGTAATTTTTCAGAATCTAATAGGTCACTTCAATTTTTTTTTTGTTTTCCTTTGTTTATTAGGGTTTCATGTTGGTTGAGGTGTGATATTTTAACCCCCATTAACAAGGTTTGTGAAAGTCGGTGGGAGACGAAGTGGAAGTGGCAAGAGACATTCCCAGGTAAGTTTTGAAACTTATATGTTTTATAAGTTAATTGTAAATTTTTTTTTTGAGATGAATGTCGTATTTACAAAATCACCTTGTTTTCATTAGGCTATAACCTCTAGATCTGATTTCTGTAAACAATCTCCTACCATAGTAGTCGTTTCAATGTTGATTTGAGAAGAGGTCAATCATACATAATTATTCATCTTAGTTAGGAGTTGATTTAAGTTGTTTTAGATGTTCTTAATATTTTTATAACATCCCTTTATATATATACTGGTTACGTGTATTTCTTTTAGTGTCTATGAGATACCATAGTATTTGACTCAATATTCATGTAGCTTTGTAAGTTAACTATAAAGTATGTTATTGCAATGAATGGTCCAGTATTTACAAAATTAACAATCAACAAAACACAACCAATAGTTAAGGTTCTAAGACAAACACAATACACTAAAGTAAGTGGCCATTACAAAACAACCACCTTGTTTTCATTAGGTTAAAACTTGTAGACTTGATTTGTTACCTATAGTTTTTTAGTATCTTTGTGATACCATAGTTGCCTCAATATTATTTTAAGAAGAGGCCAATCATTGATAATTATGCACCTTACGTTTATTATGGTTTCATTTCCCATTGGTTAAGTTTAACTGTCTGTGAAGTGCATTTTTTTAACGCAATAGAGCTAGTTGAGGTGCGTTAGTTAGACCGCCTACAATAGGTGCATTAGAGATCATTGAGGTGCACTATTTTGACCGCCTATAAGAGGTTTCTTTCTCTAATATTAACCTAATTTGTAATTTGTTGAATGTAAGGGTCATCTTTAATTTTCCTGTTCTTGTAATGTTAACCAAATTTATAATTTATTAAATCAAATTTATTTCTGTAATTTTCTTCTCTTTTGTTTTTCGGTCCTCATTTTCCTTTGAATTGTTTCTACCATGCAACTTTCTGATTGATTATATTTTACTTTGGTGGTTGTCATGAGGAGTGAATTAGTCCTTTTTGCATTCTTCAACAATGTTTTGTTTTACTTTGGCATTGGTTGCCTTTTTCTCCTATATTAAGTTTTTTAACGATGTATTTTCACTTGTTGGTTCTCACAGAATAGTGACATAATAATTGAATCAAAATTTTACAATGAATAGAGGGATGCAAGAAAGAGAGGACATTAATAGTGTCATGAGGAATCTTTTGGAAGAGAGCAACAAGATAAAGCAGAACCTCAGAAAGGTTATTGATCAGCTCAAATGTAGAATGGTCAAGCAGTCAAGAACCCCTCCTATTGTTGCCACTCATGTTTCCACCATTCCCAGTATAGGCAATGATGATGATAGTATTAAGAAACTCAAACTCTACCCTCTTCCTATACCGACTCCTGAACAATTAATTTATCCACTAGGTGTTTTTTGAGCTAGAAGATAAGATCCTTAAGTAGAATGATAATCAAGATGGATGGGTTGCATGGGTAGATACTGATTAGAGTTAATTACACACTGTCTCATGGGTTTAGTTCTTATTTTGATTATATCCTGATATTTGAAGTAATCTTCATACTCTTCATACTTGATTCTTATATGTAGAACTCATAAATCAATACTATGATTTTTTGCCTTGGTGTACCTATTACAAGTAACATAAAAGAAATATCTACACAACACTGTGTTGTTTCAATTTTGCTTTACTTTACTTTGTTTTGGGTTTCCTTCTACCCCATTCTGATGAACACATAAATGCATACATATGACTACTGAACATTACAATGGCCCATTACATTGGAAACATTAAAAATTGTGTTAAAATTACACTAACAAAACTTTTGTAGTCGATCAAAATAGATTGCTATGAAACCTCAGATGCAATTAACAAAATTGTTTATTGTATTTTGAAAGCTATATCATTTGATTGAGAAGAAAAAATGTCATTGATCATTGAGATTGTTGTTGAGTTTTTTTAATTAGAATCTTTTGCACCAAATTAAAAGATTAAACCATGACTTTGTGCTTATTTTTCTATGTATTGTGATGTTATGCACATTTTATAGTTATCTAATGACACACACATATCTCTGTTACAATATGGTGTTTTTATCGTTTAGTTTTACTAGTGTGATGATTTTGGTTTTCAAGCATTTTTTACCTTTCTATTGCCTATGGTTGCACCTTTACTATATTAGTCTAATATTTTTTTTTGATTAATTATTTAAATAAGCTTTGAATAATATGAATGTTTTATAATTAAAATATTTTAAATTTAATACAACTATCTTAATATGTATAAAAAAAATGTTAACTCAAAATTACAATTGAAATCTAGCAATTCGATCAGAGAACACGTCTGCTTGAAATATTGAGTACAAGTTTAGGTCTTCCTTAGAATCTTTCACTGGTCTATAACTTGTATTGACTTTTCTCAACCTTTACAGTCGACCAAGCATAAACTATAAGTATCCATTGACAGATGGCGATTTGAGATTAAAATGAGAATGTGACTCATTTCAGTTTCCTTCTTATATACGTGAGATATAGAAATCAAATGATATCTCCAGCAACGTTCTGATACCACTCTCGATGAGTTTGTAATTAAGGTGATTATTAAAAGAAATGGGTGTCTACAAATTTTTTGTTCTTTGTTGTCCATTCCTCATTTCTGGTGCATTGTTTTTGGTGTGCTAGTTTTCAAGCCAGTAAGGTTTAGTTTGGTGGTTGTCCTTGGCACAAAATTTCTCAATCCATTATGTCTTCTAATAAGGAAATTTCCAACCTCATACTAGGATCATATAGACATGAGACGATATCTATACCAACGTTATGATACACCTCCCAATGAGTTTGTAATTAAGGTGATTATTAAAAGAAACGAGTGATTGTAATTTTTTTGTTCTTTCATTTCTATTCCTCATTTTTGTGTGCGTTGTTTTTGGTGTGCAAGTTTTTTATTCGTTAGGGTTTAGTTAGGTGCTTCTCCTCGGCACAAAATTTCTCAATCCATTATGTCATTCTATGTCTTCTAATAAGGATATTTGCAACCTCATAATAGGATCAAAATCAACTTTATTCTAAAAGGCAATATACCCGTCCAGACAACAACACTCCTTTCCTCACACTGAAGTTGAAATTGTTTCTGCACTAAAAGTCAAGTAACGTGTGCTTCTCTTGTGATGTGCATCTATCTTCTCTACAAATGAAATGCCTTCTTTTCTATAGTTTAATTAAAACAAGCAAAATTATTTCCATCTTGCTAAGTTATTCATTTCTGCACATGTCTTTATCTGTCAATAGCTTTATTTCAGGACAACCTGTACAATATTACATTTTAGAAAAATTTAAACATGTACTTACAAAAAATTATAAGAGTTTGTTAATGAACGTGTACTCTCATGCACATTTAGTGCTGCCATTCCTCTCGATTTCAAAGAACTCAATCCAATATGTCATCTTTGTCAACTACCTCTGAATCTCTACAACAATCTGCAATATACACTTTGGTAAGCTAATACGTTCTACCTTTTCAAAACCCCAAATTTGTCATCATTACTTTCATAATATCCCTTATTCATAATACATTTTAAATTGATTTTATACCTTCCATTTTGACATGCTCCCCATTTTCTAGCATACACAAATATAGTTAAGCATTATTTAATTGATGCATTTTTATATCATTGCCACATTCAATGGTTCAAAATTCTTTAATTGCATGCATTCCAAAACACTCAACTATATGTGAAGGGACAATCATATATATGTCTTAGTACCCCTTCACATTAAGTCCTTAGTGTTGATATTATCTTTTTGTAGGCACTTTCCCAAGACTGTGCCCCCACCCCATGTGCAATTCAATCAATCAATGTTGGGGATGACCTTCCTTCAGCATTTCTCTAGGTTTTGGCATTCCAAAAAATGCAGGGTGCCAAAGATGACACAGACAGATATAAACTCGAGTTATTTGATCGCACATACATGCAGCTGGCAATTCTACCTTCTAAGTATGTAGATCTGATAGATTCAAATACTCTAAAAATAGGCTCTATAGTTCTCTTGACAAGTTATACTTGCAAATATGTATGGAACAAAAGGTAGGAAAGATGCTATGTTTATTAAAATATTCTTCTTTGATCTTCAATCCTTTCCTACAACAATCCATAGAAACTTAAACAAAACTATTATAATACTTAGTCTACATATCAAACAAAGTGACTGTAAATTCTTTGGTAAACCTATATACCTATTCAAAGAACATCAACCAAAATTTTTGGGGAAAGAAACATCTTTATCCTCTAAATGTTCCCTTCAGTTTGCTGCTGCACTACCATCCCCACAAAGCGCGACCTCTGATAACATAAGCCCTATCAAAATTTTAAATCCCTACCAAAACAAATGGACAATCAAAGGAAAATTCACTGACAAATGACCAATATGGTCATATAGTACACCTACCAAGAATGGGCAAGTCTTCAGCTTTGACATTGTAGACACCGAGATTTGTGAAGTTAGGGTTACATGTTTTGATCAAATAGCTCAACTACATTGTGACTGTGTGGAGGTAGGTGCTCACTATGTCATTTCTAAGGGGTCCATAAAGGAGGCAAATACAAAATACAATAAATTAAACAACCATCTAGAGATCTTCCTATCTGATGCTTCAATATTGAACGTTGCGCCCCTGATGTTGATCCTGCTTAGACCCACTCCCCTTTCACCCCGATTAGCGAAGTGGTTCAGCTTACTAATAATACATTGGTTGGCATTATTGGTTTTGTTCTATATGTTGGAGATGTCATCGCAATCCATAGGAAAAATGGCAGTGAAAAAAAGAAGCAGATTGTTAAAATTAATGATCTGTCTAGATCGACAATTGATGTCAATCTTTGGGGGGTCAAAATCATAACAAAGAGGCCATGACTTAAAAAACATGTTAACCCTTGATGTTGTTCTTATCCTTGTTGTACGCAATGCCTGTGTAGCATACTTTAATGGGAAGGTTGTCATTATGACATCTGCAACAACATTACATATTAATCCTCCTTTCCCAGAGGTAGAATCCCTCATGCTAAGAGGACTTCTTCCATTGCATCCTCATGAGTTCTCTTCAGGGTTTAGTCATATTGATGGAAGATACATTAAGATGACTATTGCATCAATCCGTGAACACATGAGTGTCAAACCAGAAACAATTCAAACCACTATAGTTGTTGTTCTTATATTTGTGAATGTAACAGATAATGATTTCTATTACATAGCTTGTCCACTAAAAGTTAATGGTAAACCTTGTAAAAAAAATGCACTTATCAAGTTGACGATTCATGGTTTTGTCCTAGATGTCAAATTAACATGGCAGAATGCAATTACAGTTACCTTTTACCAATGAAACTGCAAGATACAACATGAACTATTTGGGCAACTACTTTTGATGAGGTGGGAACATATTTGATAAAAAAAACTACAAAAGAGCTTTACATACTTCAAAATGATGCCACCACAACACAAACACCTTGTGTTATCATTAATACAGTTGTTTTGCGTCGCTACACATTCACTATGTTGGTTTCTACTGACACATACAATTTTGAACCTAAGATGAAGGTTACAATTAACAAGATTTGTGATGTTAATTATAAAGTTGAGTGTGATGCTTTAGTTGTGGAGATTGCTCACCTCTCCACACAGCCTTAGCCCTATACTACACCTCTTGCCTATTTACAATACTTTCATTTCATACAACACATTACATTTCTAAATTTACATATTTTATATACGTACAATCCTATAGTTAGTTGTACATTTGAATGTTTATGACATGTGTACAATCCTATAGTTAGCTATACATTTGAATGTTTGTGACATGAGTTTATCTATATAGAAATATGTAACTATAGATATATATATTATGTCTATGATGTGCCTTGATTTTCTTGCAGTTCCGTTAATATAAAACAATGTAACTATATCCTTGTTGTCATACATGATTCAATGCCTTCTCTCTTCAATTGTTATAATTCTAATACACTTGTGTTCTTTTACAACTACAAGATATTTTTTCAACCTTCCACACAACAAGGTGATGCCATCAAATCTAGGAGGAAGCAAACAAATAGAATTTACTATGAAAAGAATAGGGTGAATATCTCCAACAAATGACAAATGAAATGATGTGCACAAAAAGAATCTGATAGTGACTTCCAAACACTATTGGAAATACAAACCAATGACCCTCAGCCGAATAATATTCCCCAAACACTTGTGTTCTCTTACAACTACAAGATATCTTTTCAATCTTCCACACAACAAGGTGATGCCATCAAATCCAGGAGGAAGCAAACAAATGGAATTTACTATGAAAAGAATAGGGTGAATATCTCCAACAAATAACAAATGAAATGACGTGCACAAAAATAATCCGATAGTGACTTCCAAACACTATTGGAAATGCAAGCCAATGATCCTTAGTCGAATAATGTTCCCCAAACACATTGTACTGCTCCTGAGCTCATCCCGCACACTCCTACATTCCAACACACATTGTCTAACTTCCAATTTATTTTTGACAAGTTGGAGCTCACAGAGGCATGTTCTATTTGTAGAGAAAGCTATGTGGGCATGATTATCAAACATGTAGACCATGCAGTTGTTTGCATGAGATGTTCTACTGAAAGAGGTATTCACCGTTTCTCTTCATCAAACGATATGGACCCAGGTGAGCAACCTTATATTTTAAAGTGTATTTCCCAAGTAGAAGAAATGCACATAGCAAGGGTTGCTCCTATTTTGCAAGTTACTCATGCAAGGAGAGGCCAATATAAATATTCAGGCCACACAATTAACTTCCCATAGGATATTTCAGAAATTGATATTTCCTTGCCACGAAAATTCAAGATTTAGAAATCCTTATTGTCCGTAGAACTGATTTGGAAGGGTTAAGTTATGATTGTTATGTTAATATGTATCATGTCATTAATGCATTGAATAACAAAATTCAGCATGACCAATATTATAAAGATGTACTCATTGATCTTGCCGCAGTACAACTATTGTCTGTAACAAGTACTGGTATTTCAGACATGTTACATAGAGTAGATAGACCTCAAGAAAAACCTATAAAATAAAATGACGATGTAGCCACACCAACCATGTCAAAGAAGTAATGGAAAACACTTCCTCATTTATTCCACGACTTCCATCCTCAATACCTAAACTAGATGCAATTAGGACAATCCTACATCTGGATACTACCAACAACAATGTTGTCCCTTGGCCACAAATCAGCTCATCACCTATCAATGAATACAATACAAAAGGTTTACTTACAATGGCATTCCCAATATTATTTCCTAATGGATTGTCTTTACCACTTCAAGATAGAACAAAACATGTACACTTGCATGGATATGCTTTGTACTTGATTAAATATTATGATCAAAGATTTGGGCAGCATGTGCAATTTAGATATTATATCTACAATCTTATGATGAGGCATCACTCTCAACAATCAGTTGTTGTTTTCATAAAGACAAATTTAGAAGATTCTCTTCCAGCCAATGCCTATGCACTGAAGGAGCACTTGCAGAACACACCTTCAAATGAATTACCTAACTACATCATGCGCTATGTTGTCTCTTTGTGCGACACACACACATTTTGGAGAAAATCTCATAGGGACCTCACCACAATGATAGAACCTTGATTGGTCAAATCATGAAAGCATTCAATTAGTTAAAACCTTCTTTGAGCAATACATCACAACATGGAATCCACGCATTGAAGTCGAGCGATCAAATAGGCAGTATACACTTGCAATTTCAGATCCATGCCCCTCAAACACAGATGTCAATTTAAGATCTGATCCTTCCATAGACTACACTGAATTGGTGAATGTTGTTCAACGTCATACAAAGTGTTCAGAGTTTACTTGCTTGAAAAATAAGAGCACAACTCTTGAATGTCGTTACAAAGCGCCTTGGATTGAACAACAAAATTCAACATTGACAATAGACCATAATAATAGCCCATGCTACAAACCAGCAAGGAATGAGAGTCATCTCAATGTTCACAACCCAACCATGCTAGCCACATGGAGGGCTAATGTTGATTTCCAGGTTGTCTGCTAAAAAAGGCAGTGCTCCAATATATTTCTAAATACGCATAAAAAACTGAATGCAAATCTCAGAGCTATATTGATGTGCTAAAATGAATTGTTGCATCAACAAATATAGAAGATGCAATTCTCTTAGCATATCAGAGATTTATGATGGGCATTATTGTTGATAGGGATATTAGTGCTCAGGAAACTTGCCATATGTTGTTGAAACTCCCCTTGATCTCCTGCACACATCAATTTGTCAGCCTCAATGTTGGAAAAAAAATCTTCTAGCATATAATAAACTATGATGAAGCTTCTCAGTCGTGCATTTATTTCATTTCCAGTTACATGAGAAGACCATACAAGTTATCAAATGTAACTTTGCTTCATTTAGCTCAACAATATACATACAACCAACATTGCAAAACAAGTAAATGGCAGAAAAGAAAACTAACAGCGATTGTAAATGTCTTCCCCCAGTTCAAATCCTTTCCTATAGAAGATGACAGTACATTTAAATCCTTATGTTGGAATGAATTGCTTTTGTACAAGCCTTTCCACAACATTCCTCTACATATAGGTACATCAAGTGATAAAATTATAGTGAATTGGAAACAACTTCATAGCACTCATTACACCTAATGACATGTTAAGGGGATTGAAGAACATTCCACTGTTGAAAATAATGAAGACCCGTAATTGGAAGATAATCACAATCTACTGAACAAGAACTTTATGAGTGTGAGTTCTTGTCACAAATGTGAGCTTCAAACAATTTTGATGTTGCTACTCTTCAAATGCTTGGCAGGCTTGGTTATGACCTCCACTTTAATTGGAGTGAATCCGTACTTGATGAATTCCTTCATAGCATAGCCACTCAATTCATTTCAATAGAAAAAAGCCAATCAATTAGCACCCTTTCCAAAATTCACTCGAGTAACCCTAATACTTTTGAACTTGCAGCAAATCAAAAAATTGCACTTGATATTATAACCTCCCACACTGCACAAAATCTGAATGTATCACCATTACAATTGATCATTTAAGGCATAACAAGTATTGTGAAATCATTTCTTATTGACAGTATATAGAATAAGTTAAATTTCCATTTAGATCCAAAACAATACCCATTGTGTGTGCTTGCACCAACAGGTGTATCTACATATAACCTTCAAGCTACAACAATCCATGCTACCCTTTGCATACCTATTCAAGAATACCATCCTTTAATAGGGAATTCCTTATTAATGTTTCAAGAGCAATGCAAACATTTACAGTATATTTTGATTGATAAAATGAGTTTCCTTGGCCCATAATTACTCATTAAGTTTAACAGATTGTGACATGTATTTCCCACCAGAAAACATGAACCATTTGCAAGCCTCTCAGTTGTGTTGGTTGGTGACCTTGCACAACTACCCCCAGTTAGTGACCTTGTCCAGTGGGGGGGCCAGCCCATGTGAAGAGACCTTGGAGAACTGAAAAGAATCTAGAAAATGGTAATTCCTTTTTGGAACAAAACCATCTAGTAAATCCTCTTTACCTCCTGTCAAGAATATTTCTGATCCAACTAGTCGAAAGTTCACTATCTCTATCCCTGATTTGGTTCTAGATCATAATATAAATAGTATGTTGAACTCCTTGGTAGACAAATTTATGGGTTTGCATCCAAACATTGAAGTTGTAAGGTCTTATGTCAAACGGAAATGGGCTCTAAAGGTTAACGTTGAAATCTGGGCTTTGCCTAAAGGCCTCCTGTCTTTTACCTTCTCATGTGAAGAAGATAAATTAAGGATACTTTGTCGTAGTCCTTGGATGGTAGGAAAGACAGCCTTGGATCTTCGGAAATGGCATCTGAATCTGAACATGAATGACTCTCTTCTGGCACAAGTTCCAGTTTGGGTAAAGTTACCAGGTCTGCCTCTTGAATATTGGGCAGAAAGCATCTTCTTAGGAAGCAAGCTCTTTTGGCGAACTCCTCTCTATAGACCCAATCATAGCTTCAAAAAGGAGACTCGCTCATGCTAGGTTTGGTGTAGGGATAGCCCATGATGCAGACATGTCGAAACAGATAGATATAGTGTCAAAGTTGGGGACATGGAAACAACTAATAGAATATGAATATATCCCCTTTGCCTGCTTCCATTGCAAGAAAGTAGGTCACTGAGCAAAATCTTGTCCTATCAAGCCTAAAGGAGAGCTCAAGCAGACTAAACCCCCGGTTGAAAGTAAAAAGGTACCAGATAAAAAGGTATGGCAAGTTAAGAATTCATAAAATAAGGAAGCTGACTTTACTGACAACAACTATTTTGAACCCTTGGGGAAAAATAAGGAAGTGGTATCCTCAACTTCTGTCTCCAATCCCCCAACCCAAGAAGTATTGAGAACTGCGTCAACCAAAGTAAACAACCCTATGACAGAGCATATCTGAATAGAAGAATTGAAAGAGCAGACTGAATCTTCAAAAGACACAACTAAAGTGGTCATCGTTGACACTTATGTTGATAAGGAAATGCAAAAGAAAGAGGAACAACCTGAGGAAGGGGAGATCTTTGACTCCCAAGAAGAAGAGACAGACTCTTCCCCGCTAATGATAAGTTATGAAATGCAAGAAGCCCAAAAATGTGCAATACTGGGTATGAACCTTTCGGACTCAAATCAAAACTCAAAAATAGTAAATAGTGCTTCACATGATTCTAGATTCCCTAATTGGGGAAATGAAGATGAAATATCCAAAATCCTTAGTAATTCGGAAGCGGTTCTTGAGAAAAAAGTTGACTGGAAAATACCAAAATACAGGAACAAGAAAGGATCCACTCCCTTGGCTTATCAACTAAGGAAATCCTGCAAAATAGCTGAAGTGGATGTTGGGTATACCTCCTCTTCCCTAGGTTGACCTTCTAACCTTAAAGTCAAAGACAAGGAGGCCAGTAAGAACATTGCAGATGGGACTCAGAAGACTCTCAAGGAGTTAGGAATTGGTAAGTAACTATGAAGATTATCTCTTCGAATATTAGGGGACTTAATAATCCTCATAAACATGATACAATTAGGAATATGATAAGGGATAGTAAACCTAGTGTTTTTTTAATTCAAGAGACCAAAAAGAGTAGAGAAAAAGTTGAATCTTTGAAGTTTTTTAAAAATGGGAGTATCAGTGGTGGTAGCTCGGAAGGTGCTTCGGGAGGTATAGCTACCATTTGGAATCTTAATAGTGTCAAAGGCCATGTTCTTATTCAAGAAAATAATTTCTCTTGCATTAGATTTGAGAATTTAAAAGATGGAACTTCATGGGTCCTCACCAACATTTATGCACCCAACACCTTGAAAGTTAGAAACTCCTTCTGGAAAAAACTTATAGAGGGACAACTTCAAGAATCTTAGCTAGCTGGTCATGGGAGAATTTAATACTCCTTTGAGAGAGGAGGAAAAATTTGGTGGAAGCCACTCTCATTTGGAAAGTAGGTTGGCCCTTATGGACTTCATAAATACACAGGCTCTCAATGATGTGGAGATATAGGGATGCAATTACACTTGGACTAATAGGAGAACTGGCAATGATCTTATCCAAGTTCTTCTTGACAGGGCTCTTATTTCTGATGAATGGTACAGAGATTACTTCTGCTCCCTGTCTACCCACATCCGGGTTGGGTCAGATCATTTTCTCATCACCTTCATTGCTGACCCAATTAATAGAAGAAGACATTTTCCTTTCAGATTTGAAAAAATTTGGACTCATCACCCTAGCATCAATCGTAAAATTCAGAAATGGTGGAGTATCCAAGTAGAGGGAATTGTTATGTATAGAGTTGTAAAGAAACTTAAAAGTGTTAAGGACAATATAAGACTCTAGAATAAATCCAACTTTGGGAACATTTTTGAAGCCAAAGGTAAAGTCCAGGATGACCTTAAGAAAATACAGGACCAAATTCAGAAGGATGGTTTTAGTACTGTGTCTATAGCTGAAGAAAATGAGACCCTTAAAATACCATGAAATCATTGCTAAAGAGGAAAATTTTTGGAAGTAGAGATCAAGATGCATTTGGCTAAAGGAAGAAGATAGGAATACAAGATTTTTTCATATATCGATGATCAAACATAAAGCAGCAAATAGGATTACAAAATTGGTAGTGGACAATGGGGAACTGGTCAAGGAGGAAGAGATAAGGAATGAGGCCAAAAGGTACTTTTCGGAACTTCTGAGGAGGGATCACAAGTTGGATGTTGATGCTCAATCTTCTTTTCTTCAAAATATTCCTTGTCTCATTGATGAGCAGATGAATGCCTCCCTTTCTTCTATTCCTTCGATCTTGGAAATAAAAAATGTTGTTTTTTCTTTTGATGGTAACAAAACCCCCAGTCCAGATGGCTTCCCCATGTTCTTTTTTCAAGATTTCTGGGACATTGTAGGGAAAGATGTTTCCAATGGGGTCAAGGAATTTTTTGGGGCTAGAAGAATTTTTAAAGAAATTAATGGCACTTTCATTGCACTTATTCCTAAAACCCAAGGTGTTGACTCCATGGACAAGTTCAGACCAATCAGCTTATGTAATTCTTTTTATAAGATTATCTCCAAGGTTCTTACCACCAGAATCCTGACTGTCCTTCCTTCTCTAATTAATCATCAACAAAATGGTTTTGTCCCAGGAAGACAAATTCTTGACTCCATTATTACTGTCCATGAGAATATTCATTCTCTTGTTAGGGCTAAGAAACAGGGTCTCATCCTCAAGCTTGATCTCTCTAAGGCCTATGACCGGGTTGATTGGTCTTTTCTTGTGAAGGTTCTTGTGGCTTATGGTTTTTCCACCAAATGTGTTGACCTCTCCAGTCAGCTTATTACCTCGGCCTCTTTTGTTGTTCTTGTCAATGGTTCCCCTTCCCCTTCTTTCCAAGCGTCTAGAGGACTAAGGCAAGGGGATCCCATTTCCCCTATCCTCTTCATTATTATGGCTAAATGTTTTGGTAGGTCTATGGAAAACATGGTTATGCGAGGATCTTTTCAGGGACTCCAACCTTCTTCAGCTGATCTTATATGTTCTCACCAATAGTTTGTGGATGATACCATTGTCATGGGGGAGTCAAGTATCTCAGAAGCTAAAACCCTGAAGGACACTCTTTGTAAGTTTGCCTCTGCATCTAGTCAGCTCATTAATTGGGACAAAAGCAAAGTTTTTTTCATCAATAATCCAGAGAGAAGACAACATAGAATCAGTAGAATCCTGGAATGTCAGATTGCTGATCTTCCTGCCACTTATCTTGGCCTCTCCTTGGGCATTGCACCTCCTAATTATTTTTGGAGCTCTCTAGTGGACAAGTTTCATAAAAAGCTAGTTGGTTGGAATGGAGCCCCTTTTGAGTCAGGCTAGAAAGCTTAAACTTCTTAAAGCTTCTCTTAAAATCATACCTATCTATGCCCTAAGCCTTTTCAGAATTCCAGTCAAGTATGGTGATGCAATTGAGAAAATTCAAAGAAACTTTCTATGGTCAGGGGTTGAGGATAAGAAAAGAATGTCTCTTGTGCCTTGGGATCAGGTATGCAGACCAAAAAGTAAAGGTGGTCTAGGCTTGAGAAGAATCTGGATCTTAAATGAAGCTCTCCTGTTTATACAGGTTTGGAGAATGTTCCACTCAGAGAGTCAATGGTGTAAAATCTGGCGAAGTAAGTACTCTCTTCTGTCCTTCTCTCTTTCCTCTTTTATCAATTCTGAAATCAACATTAATGGATCCCATATCTAGAATCATGCTTCTAAGTGCAGAGATAGCATTGCTAAAGGGGTTACTTGGAAAGTAGGCAATGGTAGGAAAGTTAATTTTTGGGAAGACCACTGGCTTTTTTATAAACCTTTGACTGATTTCCTAGAATGGGCCCCTTATGCCTCCTCATGTATTAGAACTTTTGGTCCTTTAGTTGAAGGGTATTGGACTGGTAATAAATGGAAGAACATAGAAAGTATTCACCCAAGCCTTATCAAGCTCAAAAATCATCTATCTTCGGCCTGGTTGAATAAAGAGGAAGACTCCCTCGTTTGGAAATATGAACCCAAAGGTAATATTACTGTCTCTTCAATGTATGGTGTTCTCTCCCCCGCCCCTTCTGATAATCCTTTATGGTATAAAGCTTGGTTAAAGGGTCTTACCCCTAAAATCAACTTTTTCTGTTGGACTATTCTTCAAAACAAAATATTGACCTTAGATAACCTCAAGGGTAGAGGATTTGCCTTTCCTAATAGATGTGTTCTGTGTCTCAAGGAGGAAGAGTCAGTGGACCATCTGGTTATCCACTATTCCTATTCTGCTTCTATCTGGAAAAGATTTCTTAAGAGTTTTTACATTGATTTGGTGTTTCCTAACACTATCAGTGTGTTGTTCTACTCCTGGAATTACCATTGGTCTAACTCCTTTTTGAGATCTTTGTGGCAGTTATCTCTCCCTCACATTTTGTGGGGCTTATGGAAAGAAAGAAACAACCGTATTTTTAGGGACACTTCTCTTACTCAGGATATTGTGTTCTAGAAAATACAATGGGCGATTGTGGAGAATATTGGGATAATTGGGGGTCCTTGCTTTTCGACCAACCCATTAGAATCTCACATTTTAAGTTCCTGGATTTTGAAGTATGTTGGCAGTTCTGACCCCAAGCAAAACAAAAGATTAGAAGCAAGATGGCAAACTCCCCCTCATGGTTGGTTCAAAGTCAATTTTGATGGTGCTGCAAAAGGTAATCTAGGCCCTACTGGATGTGGAGCTATTCTTAGAGATGACAAAGGTATATGTAAGGAAATGGTTTTTGTTCCAATAGGAAGCCAAACAAACCACAAGGCAGAAGCAATGACAGCACTCCAAGGTATTCTCCTCGCAAAAAGATGGAATTGCCCCTATATATGGATTGAAGGGGACTCTAACAACATCATCAAATGCCTTAAGGGGACCTCTAAGACCTCATGGTCTATTAATACCATTATAAAGGCCGCTAGAGACCTCATTAACACTTTTGAGAAAAGTTACATATCTCACATCTACCGTGAAGTGAATACTCTATTAATACCACTGACTGGGCAGCCAATGCGGCGGTCAATCAAGAAGAAATGATTACTTGGAAGGGAGAACAAGGCCTCCTAGAGGATGTCAGATTAATCATTTTTAAGGACCGATAAAATAGCACCCCAAAGATCATTAATGTACAAAACAATAATGAAATGAATTAAAATGAGTACTTCGAGCAATTATAATATTGTTAGCACCATTTATTATAACACTCAATCTATCACTTCCCATGCTTTCTGGGTAAATTTGGTAGCTTCGAGAAAATCTCTGTGTAAAGCTCTTTGCAAGTTTCGACATTAAGCTCTGAATAGCAAAAATGTGGGCAGAAATAGGCGTCGCTACGAACCTAGCAGCTATAAGGAATGGAAGGAAAAGGAGGCAGTCTGGAACATTCTGCAAAAGGGAGGTTTTTCAAAATTTATGGAGAGGCTCCATGGATAGGACGCCATAGTAACCAATTTATTTTGTAAAAACTAGAGAAAGGGCACTTTGAAGATGGGAGACCAGTTTGTTGTCATAGATGAAGACCTTATTGCCGAGGCCACGGGACTCCGAAGGGAAGGAAACAACTACTACAAAGACAAAAAAGTGAGCAAAGAGGCCATTGAAAGATATCCAAAAACTAAAAAGGAGAAAAAATGCCTAGTGAAGCTAAGTATAACTTACTATCCCCCTAGGGCTTTTGTCAAACCATGGAGGGAGGTCCTTTTTGTTATAATGCCCTATATTACTTTGGATGGTAGATTCACTAAAGTATACGGCTACCATTTTGTTTTGATGAATCATTTTAGGCATGATGAGAAGGTTAACATTCCATATTTTCTGTTATGTTCTATGAATGGGACCATCGAGGCGCATAAAGAGAACCCTATGGGTGACACTGCCATGCATCAAGGCTTAATGGTTCTTATTTATGACCACCTCAAGGCTAACCAAATAGCTCGCCCATGACCCTTTATTTCAGAGTCCGAGGGGGATGGGTCGGAGTTTGTTTTTCCTTTGGATGAGGGTTCTAACAGTGATCCAACGAGCGATTCTGAGGAGAGTATGGATGACTCGAAAGTTCAAGTAGGCAAGAAGAGGAAACCTTTGAAAACCAGACCTTCCTCCTCAAAGGGAAAGAAATCTAAAGGAAAAATTCTCCAGATAAGCTCCTCCTCAAAGGAGGAGGTTTCAAAAAATTCAGAGAAGGAGAAACCCTAGGGTTCTCTGAAAAAGAAAACCAAAGCCTATACTCAGACCAGAAACAAACAAAAGAGAAATGATGAGAATGTGAAGGAGTTGGAGGAACATAAATAGAAAAAGATTTTGGATGCTGATCAGAACTTGGAGGAGGTGACCACTGGAGAAGTTCATAGGGCTGAAGATAAAGCTACTATTGGTGACACCCCAAATAAGGAACAGGACAACTCCGGTAAGATAGATCCCCCCTCAAACCCTCCTCCTGAGGGTTTGAAAGGTTTTATGGACACCATGGAATGGCTAATCACCAGTTACAAGAAAGTTGTGGATGACAACAAGAAGCTCAACCACATAATCTAGATTCTAGAAACTATCAACACTAGTGAAGGGAAGACTATGGTAGATTATATGGAGGATTTGACAAATACAGTTGCTAAAGCTGAAAATATAAGAGACTCCTTCAACCCTAGATTCGAGCAAATTGAGAAAGACTTGCTAGAGAGGAAAGTGAATGATAATGCTATGGATCAAACTATGTCGGGAACTGTCAGTAAAGTCAGTAAAATTGAGCAATGTCTCAAAAGTATCACAAAGCAAAGCTTAAACATTCTAAAGGTCTCTGCTAGTAATACCAAAATTCTCATCAACAAATTGGATGAGGAGAAGGAAATCCTGGAAATTGACCCTGACACTGAAGGTACAGGAGATGTTCAAGGACCCAGAATAAGAACCAAAGGTAAAAAGAAGGAGAAGAAGCCTAATAAGAACCTAGATGAACTCAAAGTTGTTGCGGCCACCTATGACCAGTTGGTGATTAAGGCAAAGGACCTCCTAAAGACTCTTTAACTATGCAGTGTTTTCCTGGTTTCTGTTGTTTTGTTGTTTCTATCTTTTGTTGTCCTTTCTGTTTACTAGCCTTTTTGCTAGTCATTTTATAAGCAGTTTTTTATGGTCTGGATACTCTATGATGATACTTCTTAATCTCCTATGTTAAATGTTTCGAGTCCTGAAAACTTATTTTTCTTATTAATCAGAACAATAGTCGCTTTATGACACTCCTTAATTGATGTTGTCACCTTAGATGTTTCTTTCCGCCAACAAGGCGCCTCCCCATCATAGATGCACTTCAACAACCTTTTGTTAAATGTACGCAACATAGCACCACTGCAATCAGATTGGGAAATTTTGCATATGTGCTAAACACATGGCTTGACACTCAATCAAAACAAGCACTTCGACCAAACAAAACATTTGTTTGCAACCAATGCAGCTTCAAACTCACACAATATTAAAATGTTAAAGCAATTGCACTCACCCATTGCACCTGCAACAACAATCATAACACATCACGAAGAAAAACAAACTCACCAAGATGAGCAACTTTCATTTGAAATTCTTCTTTCTGTAGACCAACAATTCATGCTCATTACAAATTTATGGATAGAAGTTGGTCTTGTGAATGGTTCTTTGGGACAAATCAAAATGATTGTCTATGATGAAGGTTCTAAACCACCATATTACCAAAATATGTTATTGTCCTCTTCCAACATTACACTGGACCACCATGGGATGTTGCAAATCCAAAACATGTTCCCATTCCACCAATTACTAGAGGAAACCGCACACAGATTCCACTAACGATGGCATGGGGTATTACTATTCATAAATCACAGGGACTAACACTAGACTTTGCTACAATTGACATTGGAAAAATAGAAAAACAAGGTCTCAAGTTCACAACACTATCTCGAGTAAAATCAATTGAACATCTCTGAATTCACCTGCCTTTCACTTACTAGAGGTACTCTAAATTACAGGGTGGTCCATCAACCATTTCAAGAAAGAATGAAGATCATTTTCTAAATCTTTGTCAGATCACAAAGGCAAATTACTTGCAAAAAAATCCAACACAGGTACTGCAACCACAAGGTTTATACCCTTTTGCATAGCATATATTGTTGGTATTTTGGTTATGTTGATATGGTTTTGTCATTGATGTCAACACCTATTAACACTTATCAACTCCGGCACTTTGGAGAACTAGCAATGTTCACCAGCAAGTAAGTGACTTATGCACAGTCACTGGTATCTGGTTCACTGGCAGGATATAATGTTCGTCGACACTTGGAATAACATGGAAAACACTTGGTTATGTTGAAGACATCGTTTGGACACTTTGTCTTGGAGATTTGTTCATTGGTATATTCGTATTTGCATATTTGTTGTTACCGGCAAATAGGTCTAGAATAAGCACCGACAGGCTTATCTATTCCAAATCAGCATGACATGCTTAGGAGATGATTTATCAATGTTGTAAATGCATTAAGCCGACATGTTGAATCGGATATTACATCGGTTATTGATTTACTTGTAATTGATTTTATTGTAATATCTTTTAGAGTCGACCTACTAAAATTGGTCTTAGGTTTTGGTATATATGTAAGATCTTATTTGTAAGATTGATATGCAATTGGAAAAAGGAATTGTAAGAAGATATATGCAAAAATAAGCAGAGCTATACACACAAACATCATTTGAAGGTGAAAGAAGTTTTTGTGAAGGCATATTAGAACTACACTGGTACTGAATCCATCATATGAAGATGCTATTTTGAGCAGTACATCTTTATTGGATCTAACCATCCAATTATAGTCGGTGTGACTCTTATTTGTGATTGAGCAGTGAGCTCTAGGCGCTTGGCCTTTCTGCATGTGCAGACCCCATTTGTATACACATACTATCTGCAGTAGTATCATTTGATTGTGGGTAAGGTTTTCCATCATGGTTTTCCCCTTATAGGGTTTCCACGTACAAATATTGGTGTTATGTGTTGTGGATGTTATTGTCTTTCTGTTTCATGCATTAATCTTTACCGGTACTGCAATTAACAAATAAACTATCTACCGACATAAAGTTTGGTTTATTGGTATTAAGCATTAAGGTTGGTTAAGTTGTTTTTTGTTTGAATTTATTTGACAACTGATTCACCCCCCCCCCCCCCCCCCCTTCTTAGTTGTCTCCAGGACCTAACAATTGGTATCATAGCTTAGTCTCCTCTTTTTGCAGAAGTTTAACAACTTGAGGAGATCCAATGTCTACTAACTATTTCAGGAAGGACAATCCTAAACTTGATGGAACCAACTATGGCATATGGAAGATCAAGATGGAGACATATCTAAATTGCATTGGAAAGGACATCTAGGAAGTTACAAAGAATGGCTATACTGCTCCTACTCCCGGTCAGCCTAATCCACCTACCTTAGGAAAAGATGAAGAAAATGATTGCAAAGCAAGGGAAGCACTTTTGAGCGCATTATCAGATCAACAAATCATGGGATTATCAGATAGGTCTACTACTAAAGATATTTGGGATCATTTGGAAACATTGAATGAAGAAGATTCCACAATCAAAATTGCAAAACTTGAAAACTTTCGAGTCAGGTATGAAAATATGAAAATGGAAGAAGATGAAAGGATTTTTGCTTTTATGGAAAGAGTTAATGAAATTGTTTTGGGCATTAAATGTTGTGGAGGAACCTTAAGTGAAGATGAAATTGTTTCAAAAATTTTAAGAGGATTGCCACCGGCATACAAAATGAAAGTTACTGCTATAAATGAGTTAAGAACAATGCCTAATACATCAGTAACTAGGGACACATTGATTGGAAAACTTTCAGCTTTTGAAATTGAGGAGTTTGGTCTTGTTGCTACTATAAAGACAGATTTAGCTTTTAAGGCATCAACATCATCTGCACCATCATTTGACAAATTTGATTGGAAAGCCTTTTATGCAAGAGAACTTGAAGAAAGCATGAGAGAAAATGAAGAACTTGAAGAACTTGAAGCACTATTTGCAAGAAAAATGCCTAAAGGTCCAGTTGGAAGTAAGTATGAAAGTAAAGCACCCTTTAAATGTTTTAACTGTAATAAGATTGGTCATATGGCTTCAAGATGCCCTAATAGACATGCTAGACTAAGAGAAGAAGCTAGAAGAACATACAAGCCTAACCCTGAATATTAGAGATATAGATTTAAGAAAAATAAAGATAAATCTTGTTATCTTGCTGATGAAGGAGTCACTGATGATTCTGATGAGGATCCGGAGACAATGGATGGGTTTTTCTTATTATAATAGAAGATCAATCGATACCTACTGTTCAACCGATAGAGCAGGCCCTGACATCTAAAGTTGAAGTAAAGGATGAATGGATCATTGATTCAGGATGTTCACATCACATGACTAGTGATAAAGGTAAATTCTTGACCTTTCAGGAATATAATGGAGGTATGGTAAGATTTGGAGATGATAAAGCTTGTTTGATAAAAGGAAAAGGTACTATATCTCTTGATGGTAAGCATAATACTGACAATGTTTACTATGTAGAAGGTTTAAAACATAATCTTTTGAGTGTTGGACAATTAGTTGAAAAAGGATTTCAGTTACAATTCAAGAATGGAAAATGCAAAATTATGAACAAAACTGGTTTGGAAATTGCAACCGGTAATCAAACTAGAGGTAACATCTTTCATTTGAATAACAGTGAAAAGACATGCTTGATTGCACATATTGATGAAAGTTGGAAGTGGCATAAGAGACTCTATCATGTAAATTTTGATTGCATGGTGAAAATTAGTACTACTAAGGCAGTTAGAGATTTGCCTAAGATTCTCAAACCTCACAATCCGGTATGTAAGGAATATCAATTTGGAAAACAAGTTAGGGCATCTTTTAAAAGTATTCCAGAAAAATCCAATAATGCTCTTGACTTAATTCATATTGATTTATGTGGTCCAACTAGAACTAAAAGCTTACAAGGTGATAGATATTTCATGCTAATCATTGATGACTATTCTAGAATGTGTTGGGTTACTTTTCTTAGAGAAAAATTAGAAGCACTTGGGAAGTTCAAACTATTCAAGGTAATGGTAGAAAATGAAACTGGTAAGAAAATCAAATGTCTGAGATCAAATCAAGGAGGTGAATTCACATATAAGGAATTTAATGCATCTTGTGAAGTGAATGGAATTAGAAGACAATTATCAGCAGCCCAGACACCACAACAGAATGGAGTTGTAGAAAGGAAAAATAGAACTATCTTAGATGCAGCTAGAAGTATGTTATCAGAAGAAAATCTACCACATGTATATTGGAGAGAAGCAATGAGTATAGCAGTCTATACATTCAACAAAGTTCATATCAAAGGTGAAACCGGTAAGACCCCTCATGAACTATGGTTTGGTATTACTCCTACTCTTAAATATTTCAGAATATTTGGAAGTAAATGCTATATTAGAAGAGATGAGTATATTGAAAAATTTGATCCTAGAAGTGATGAAGGAATATTTCTTGGTTATTCATCTAAGAGAAAAGCATATAGATGTTTTCATAAGAGACTACAGAAAATTGTTGAGAGTGCAAATGTGAAGATTGATGAATAGTTTAGAGGAAATTCAAGGTATATAGACTCTGAACCAACAACAGAGATACTGACAAATGAACCTACATTGAACCCACTGGTACAGAATGAAGATCCAGTTACACCAGTATCATCTGAAAATTTCACTGTAACCAAGGAACAACAGTAAACGAAGACACCCCGGTATGTAAGACTGAAGCACTCTGAAAATCAAATAATTGGGAACAAGTATCAAGGAGTTATGATAAGAGGAAGACTAGAAAATGAAGAGGTATATCTTATTTCTCAAATTGAACCATCATCAATTAATGAGGCATGTGAAGATAAACACTGGATTAAAGCTATGGAAGAGGAACTCGAACAAATTGAGAAGAACAACACATGGACTTTAGTTCCCCAAAGACAAAAATGTGATTGGAACAAAATGGGTATTCAGAAACAAACTTAATGAAGATGGTAAGGTAATCAGAAATAAAGCAAAATTAGTGTGTAAGGGATATTCTCAAAAAAAAGGAATTGATTATAATGAAACCTTTGCACCGGTAGCTAGAATTGAGGCAGTCAGATTATTCTTGGCTTTTGCAGCACACTAGAACTACAAAGTATATCAAATGGATATTAAATGTGCATTTCTGAATGGAGATCTTGAAGAAGAAGTTTACATTGAGCAACCTGATGGATTTTCTTTGACAGATAACAAAGATATGGTTTGCAGGTTAAGGAAAGCTTTGTATGGGTTGAAGCAAGCTCCAAGAGCTTGGTATGCTAGATTGGATAAATAACTTTTGAAGATTGGTTTTTTTAAAGGTAAAGCTGACAACAACTTATACTATAAAGTGACTAATGATGACATCTTGGTTATACAAGTTTTTGTTGATGATATAATCTTTGGAGGAGAAGATGGATTATGTAAAGACTTTTCTATTGAAATGCAACAAGAATTTGAAATGTCTATGATTGCAGAGATAAAATTCTTTTTAGGATTGTAGATTTCATAGACTAATAAAGGTATATTCTTGAGTCAATCCAAGTATTTGAAGGAGTTACTAAAGAAATTTGGAATGGAAAACTCTAAACCGGTAAGCACACCTATGACTACAAATGACAAATTATCAATAAGGGATGAATCTACACCTGTTAATCCGACTAGGTACAAATCTATGATAGGAGACCTACTGTATTTGACACAAACAAGACCTGATATTATGAATGCAGTATGTATTGTTTCAAGATTTCAGAGTAATTCTAAATAAAATCATGAATTAACAGTAAAAAGGATTTTCTAGTACTTACAAGGCACTACAAATCTTGGTTTATGGTATCCTAGAGATAAAAACTTTGAATTATGTGTATACACAAATGCAAATTGGGCAGGAGATGTGCATGACAGATTAAACACCATTGGCGGAGCATTTTTTCTTGGAAGCAGATTAATTTCTTGGTTGAGTAAGAAACAAAGTTGCACATATTTATCAATAGCAGAATCAGAATATGTTGCAGCAGCAACTAATTGTACATAGGTATTATGGCTTAAGCAAATGTTGAAGGACGTAAAGGTAAAATGCAAGGAACCTATAACTATTTGTAGACACCCAAAATTGTCATGTCTAATTAAATAAATATTTTATTTATTTAATTATCTAAGCCTAATTCTTCTATTAATTAAATAAATCTTTATTTATTTAATTAATTCATTTATCCTCTTCTAGCCTTATTTCTCATTTAAATAAATACATTTATTTATTTAAATTATCCTTTTCCTAAATTAAATAAATATTTATTTATTTAATTGATCCCATTTCTTCTATTAATTAAATAAATATTTATTTATTTAATTAATTCATTAACCTTTTCTACACATGACACATGTCATTCATCTCTTAATTCCTACACTACCTACCTCTTTCATTATTTTATTATTTCTTCTACCTACCCTCTAATCCTAGTCGACCTCCTTTTTACACCTCTCAATCTTATCCCTCCATTTCATATAGTGTCTTCTATTTAAGGAGATGCTTCCTTCATTATCAAACCCTAATGCGCTAATCGACAATCTTGAGGACTTGGCTACACTACGATCCTACTTGCAACCACATTCCATTCTTTATTGAGCTCTTGTGCACATAAAATCTGAGAGCAAATATATCAAGCAAGATCAATGGAGATAGGAAGAATGGAGATCAAAACCCTATTGGACATGTGATGGTATAATCTTTGTGATTTCATTTGATTTGCATTGTCTTAGGTAATCTTCATATGTTATGGTGGATCTTTGTTGTTGTTAGGCTAGGGTTTGGTGGTTGAATTCATTTAGCCTTTCAATTTTGTTATTATTGTTATCCATTTTCACCATATACACTATCTATTTTGATAACACTGCAGCAATTGATATATCTAAGAATCTGGTACTAAATTCCAAGACTAAACATGTTTCTATCAAATTGAATTTTATGAGAGAGAATGTTGAAGCAAAATAATTAAAATTGGTTTATGTGAATACTAAAGAGTAGATTGCAGATATTTTCACTAAGCCTTTGCCTAAGTAGACTTTTGAATATCTCAGAGATCAGCTTGGGTCATACCCCCATGGGTAGAGACTTAGACAATTGATTTTTGTCATCAACCAACAGAATCAACAGAAAAATCTTTTATTCCGGCTTTGATGATGAGAGCTACTTCTCAGGGGGAGTAGTTGGTATACTGAATTGGTTGGTATTTTGTATTTGAATCTAGTTTTTGTATTGCTTTGGCATTTGATGTCAAAGGGGGAGAGATTGATATGGAAAAATACATGGATAACACGTATTATTCCTAGGGGAGAGAGATTATTACTTTGGAGTGAGATGATATTTTTGATTTCTAGTTATGATCTCTTTTGGGAGATTGTTGGTTTTTAGTATTTGGTATTTATGTTTTGGCACTTTGATGGTTTTTCCATTTTGTGTTGCCATCAATGCCAAAGGGGGAGATTGTTGGTATTTTGGTTATGTTTATATGGTTTTTTCATTGATGTTAACACCTATTAACACTTATCAACTTTGGCACTTTGGAGAACTGACAATGTTCAC
Source organism: Cryptomeria japonica (assembly GCF_030272615.1). NCBI lineage: Eukaryota > Viridiplantae > Streptophyta > Pinopsida > Cupressales > Cupressaceae > Cryptomeria > Cryptomeria japonica. The sequence continues at coordinate 699,859,000 of NC_081414.1, forward strand.
CAGCAAGCAAGTGATTTATGCACAGTCACCGGTATCTGGTTCACCAACAGGATATAATGTTCACCGACACTTGGAATAACATGGAAAACACTTTGTTATGTTGAAGACATCATTTGGACACTTTGTCTTGGAGATTTGTTCATTGGTATATTCGTATTTGCATATTTGTTGTTACCGACAAATAGGTCTAGAATAAGCACCGACAGGCTTATCTATTCTAGATCAGCACAACACGCTTAGGAGATGATTTATCAATGTTGTAAATGCATTAAGCCGACATGTTGAATTAGATATTGCATCGATTATTGATTTACTTGTAATTGACTTTATTGTAATATCTTTTAGAGCCGACCTACTAAAATTGGTCTTAGGTTTTGGTATATATGTAAGATCTTATTTGTAAGATTGATATGCGATTGGGAAAAGGAATCGTAAGAAGATATATGCGAGAATAAGCAGAGCTATACATGCAGACATCATTTGAAGGTGAAAGAAGTTTTTGTGAAGGCATATCAGAACTACATCAGTACTGAATCTAGCATATGAAGATGCTATTTTGAGCAGTACATCTTTATTGGATCTAACCATCCAATTGTAGTCAGTGTGACTCTTGTTTGTGATTGAGCAGTGAGCTATAGGCGCTTGGCCTTTCTGCATATGCAAACCCCATTTGTATACACATACTATCTGCAGTAGTATCATCTGATTGTGGGTAAGGTTTCCCACCGTGTTTTTTCCCCTTACAAGGTTTCCATGTACAAATATTGGTGTTATGTGTTGTGGATGTTATTATCTTTATGTTTCATGCATTAATCTTTACCGGTACTGTAATTAACTGATAAACTATCTACCGGCATAAATTTTGGTCATTAAGGTTGGTTAAGTTATTTTGGGTTTGAATTTATTTGACAATTGATTCACCTCCCACACCCCCCCCTCTCAGTTGTCTCTAGGACCTAACATATATCTTCTTTCATGCATTGCCACACATTATAACTCTTGCATCTTGCAGGGTCAACAACAAATGCAAAAGGTTCCATCATAGCAAGAACTTGCCTTTCTCATTGTTGTTCGCATTCAAAAAATACAGGTTCGCACATCAAGTCCACTCACACTTCACACTATTCTCATTGCTTCCATTTGCCCTCCTTCTAATGTTTACTCCCTACAATTACAATATCTCATATCTTACTAAAACTTCTCTCTTTTTCTTGTACTTGTAGGCCATCAAAAAATAAATCATTTTAAACCACACATGATACAAGGGTATCTCAATGTCTTTGACCTTTGTGTTTGATGATGCTAACTTTTGTTTGTACTTCTCATCTTGTTTGCAAATTTCACAACCACCATAAAAAAAATTCAGACATATTATCCACCATGCTTTCAAAAATTGTGAGTGCCTTCCTTTCCTATTCTTTTCAATCTCCAAGTTTTACCAGTTTCAATTATTTAATACACCTACAATTTTCCAATAGAATTTTATTTCTCACAGGTACACAATGGTGACTTAAATTTAGTCTACAAAATCAAGCAACAACAAAATGCATGATCAACACAACCTACATACAGTAAAATACAACATCAACAACTACTCAATGCTTTGATTCAACTTTGCAACCAACATATTACATAACATCAATTATGTACTTCACCAGTATATACCTTAAATGGTTGTAAAACATGCTAGCAGTGCCAACATGGGGGTTGGAGGGTGGCTAACTTAGATTTTTTGGGATCAACGCATTAAATTGGTTGGGTTTTATACAGTCTAAAATAGTCTACTTTTATAATTTTGTATAGCAAAACTTTTGTAATATCTACTTTATATTTCTCTTTCATACTGTACATCATGTTGTCTTTTGTAGCATGGGGGTTGGTGGGCGGTTAACTTAAGATTGTGGGAATAGCTTAAAACATTGGTCGAGTTATGTACAGTTTCATATTTTCATATATATAAAGTTTGCACTTTTCTTTTCCTTTAATTCCTTTCATTCTATATGATGCTTCTACAAACCCACCTATCGACCTCATGTTGCAGGCACTCCCCCTACAACTGCTAGTTGTAAGTGTTCCACATGCACAAACACCTTTCTTTTTTTCACTCCATTACGTGTGTCTACTTTTTATATTAATTCATCAATAATTCATGCACAACTTTACATACTACTAAAAGGCATGAGCTCTCTTCAAGGTCAAGATTTATTAACTCATCAATAAACATGCATTTTTATTACATTATAATTGATGAAATGTGATTCATCCAAATTCGTTAAACACATTGACACTCGATTGCATGGAAGATTCCCATATAAAAATCAAACTTATCTTGGTAGTTCATTAGTTATACTTAATCCCAACCTAAGATAATTATCAACTCTTGCTTATTTTTTTCCCACTTTAGGGATGGCTTAGCATAAATTTTATAACTTATTATTGTTTTCTTGTATTCAAAGGTATTAAATTGCATTTATTTTAGACATCACATAGCATTGAATATCATTTATATTATATAGACACGCATATTAATAAACTTCTATCAAAGCAATAAAATGAATATAGTTCTACATACTTATCTTGGAAGAATTTTCATAACTAAAGAGTGTTGTTCTTGATCACTTACCTAAGTTTTCAAGGGATTTACCTAAGTAAACATATTTTATCTTGAGATAATGGTATTCCTTCTAAGGTATTTTTAAATATTGACAATTTTAGATGGCATAGAACATAGAAGAAATAAAAATAAATCTAGTGAATTTGAGAGAAAGGGGAAACAAAAACAAGGTTAGATCCTTGCATAGATGATATATTTGTAGATCCAAAAAATACGTTGGCTCTCAAAATTGACCCTATACCTAGCATAGTTTTGACATAAAATAAAAAATGACAAACTTATATAGGAATCTAGTTTCCAATTTCAAATCATTATATATCCCAAATTCTTCACAAGGCACGATTGGTTAGACCCTTCATTTTTGTCCTCCTCAATGAGATATGTCAATACATTAATTAACTTTGATCATTCAACATACCAAATATAAAAAATAAAACTAGCACATGTCTCACATTGGAAAAAAAAATCATTAGTCAATTAACTAATCTTGACATTATCACAAACCATTCCTCTTACCTAAGAATGCAACCACCAATTTGAATTACAATACAAGTTATTGTGTTTCAACAAGGAAAACGTATTTGATTAATAACATCAAGGTAACACTTTTTATAAATTTTCTTAATGCATGAACACCCTTAGAGTTGGTTAAACCATAAGGTGTGGTTGTTTCCAACATCAATGTATCAACCATTCATGTAGCATTTCACATAAGTTAATAAAGGAGATGGGCCTTCTTCTTGATGTCAAGCTTTATCAAATTAGAAAAAAAAACAAAACATTTCATTCATTATGTTATGATTAATGATTTGAGCTTCATTGGACCAAGATTTAAAATTCATTGATAGTAGGTTGCATAAAACATTCCTATATCACAATAAAAGTCCATTCAATAGTTTGTTAGTTATACTTGTTGTTCACTTTGGATAACTGTCACGTATAATAGACATTATAATGTCTTTTGAGTCATCGCATGAGACAAAAATTTGGAGCAACTTCTAGATGGTGGTTACATTGGAAAGAATTTTCCAATACCCATCTTATTGCTAATGATCAAGATACATTATGTTCATTAATACATTTGTTTGCAATAAATGACTTGGTTGCATTACATAACAAACAACTGTTGACATCAAAGGTCACACCTTTAACATGATGTATTTTTAAGAAAATAAGGGGTAATATAGAACACATAAATACAAAGATTTTGTGCACTTGACAACAAGTCATGCTAAAATTAAAATTTGAAGATTGCAACTAGACTCATTACCGTTATACTTGACAACTTATTTGCTAGTTTTTATAAATAATGAGAGGTGACTGCTTGATCCACAACTCTTTGTTGTCATGAAGTTCAGACATTATATTGGAAAAATTTCCTTAAAGGCTTTGGTATTATCAATTCACAAAATATGAGAGAATCAACAATTTAGGATCACAAACTATTAAAGTTTTACATTCACAATGTTGTCACAAGTTTGAATATTGTCTAATCTACACATCTCCCCTACATTCTCATTTTAACAATATGCCCACGTGTAGAACAATATGTATCAAATTATTTAGGAGAAAGAGGAGTGTCTTCAAGCACTTTCGACGCAAATTCTTGAAATCCATTATGTCACCCTCATCATATATTATACAAGAATAAATTTTCATACTAAGAAAAATCAATAAACTCTAATGTGTTTTTTTTCTTCAATATTAATGACACCAAAGAAACAATTCTCATGAGGCATTTACAAACCATGTTGGCATTGGGTTGTCATTGATGTCAACCGGTATGGGATGACTACCGGTATGAGAGATGTATGTGCAACACTGTCATGGAGGAGTACAGGTTGAGATATCTCTGATATCACCTTGTGTTGCAGAACACCAATAAGGAAAGACAGAGCATCCCACTTAGAGGAATGATCACTAAGGTCACCGGTACACAAGTTAGTGCCTAGCTTGTGTGGATGAGATAGATAGGTTATCGGTACAATACATCAACGGTAAGGAAAGGATGTCAACTGAGTGATGTGTTGACATAAAGTAGTCAGATCAACCAAGTGAGTGGTTGTCAACCAACAAGATGATGACCAATGCATAAGCAGGATGGGCAAGGTGCTTGAGCAATTGTTTGTGATGAAGAGGTGAAATGCTATCTAAATCACATCAACACAAGAGGAGATGGATGAACATGTCATCAGTATACTCTGAAGTTGCAGAACAACATGACTCCCACCGGATGAAGATGCATTCATCATGAGAAGCAATGACTGACAGTGAATGTGCCCACACCGGATCACTTGTGCCTATTTGAGGGTTTTCTGCACAAACAGGGAAACCACATGAGTGCACTACAGGATGTAGATGACAAAGACTCACTCTCATCGGTAAGTGGAACTTATCTCCTATTATGCATAGTGTGCATCATAGTTCCATGAGATAAGGTAGATGAGGCAAAGGTAGGTGTTTGAAGGCTCACACTGGATCTATTGGTGAATCAAAAGAAAGTCTTAAGTGCATGAAATTAGGAATATGCACTGGATTGTCTGAGAAGGCATGTAGAGATGTCGATACAGATGAAGAGTGATGAGTTTGTCACTTTGACAAACTGGTTGAGACATGGTCAGAGTTGATTAGGGAGTAAGCAAGGCAGAACAGATGCAGTCAGAGGAGAATGGCCTGACTGAAGATGAAATCTACTAAAGGTTGATGACATGGTGTCATCAAGAGGGTTTTATCGATATGAATGTTCACCGATAATATGGACAAGGTGTAGATACAAAAGACGCCCCATCTGATGAAGATGTGCATAATGCAAGTTAGCAAGTGTGCTGACCGGATTGAGTAGTCCATCAGAAGAGAAGCCAAATGCAAGGTTGAAAACAAACTGACTTGAGGGTTTAACCAACAAAGTTAGTAATCCAGTAGAAGAGAAGAACCAGTTGAGTAGTTGGTTAGTGATACCTAAACTGACACACAGATCCAAGCTGGCAATTGGTCTACTTGGATGCCACAAGGAGATGGAGTGGAAAGCATGCAAAGTTCGGTGCAAGTGTCATGTGGAGATAGGTGTCTCTACTATTGAGCATTCAATATGGATCCTGTGATTTGTGGATCGAATCAGAAGAGTGCGGCTCAAGGAAGAATGAGCAACTGAGACAAATTAGGGAGTGGTTGGGGCCTAGATTAAAGCAAGAAAGTCAGTTTGTGAGAAGACCTTGAGGAGGAAACAACAAAGGTATTAATGGTTGTTTGATAGATGTAGGTCGAGATGAAGGGTCGTGTTTTCTATATTTGGAAAACATGCATTGGAAGACATGAAAATGGCAGAGATGAACAATTGGTTGTCTAGTAGATTAGATTAGACAATATCTGATTGGATTTGGTTTGCCTCGAGGTTGATGAGGAAACCCTAGCCGCTTGAGATTTGAATTGGCTTTTGGTGGGAAAACCAGGCTATAAATATGCAAGCCAAATTAGAGATGGTTGTCGCTGGATAAGAGAGAAGTGTTGCTGAAGAGAAGAAGATAGTGCTATTATAAAGTGATTAAGTGTTACTTCTGCATGTGAGAGAAGAGTAGTGTGAGGGAGAACTAGGTTGAAGAGTTCAACTGGTATCCATTCAGAACCAGTAGTGTTCATACTAGCAGAGTAGAAGTGAAGGAAGTTGCAGAGAAGGCAGACACCGAACCGATAGAGTATAGCACCAGTAAAGAGAAGAGCGGAGAGAAGGAGATCCAGTAGAGGTGAACAGAGGAGAAGTAAACGGGTAGAGTTTACCGACAAGAAAAGCAACATATGAGAGCAACAAAAGAGTGAACCAGTGTAGTAGAGAAGGTGTCTCACCGACAGAGAGAGGTATATGCGATGGTTACAGGATTCACTTGTAACAATAGTATTAATTTTGTATTTGAAGTTATCTTTGTGATCACCGAGTTGTAGCTCGGTGTAGGGGTTGTAGCTCATTTGGGTTGTAACCCATAAATCAGTCAGGGGTTGGTGCCCTAAATCAGGGGTTGTAGATCCTTGGGTTGTTGCCCTAAACATTGTAACAAAGTTTTTGATTGTGAGGCTGGATTGGAGTAGTAGACTCCAACAACATTGCTCACTGAGGTTTTTCCTGTCTTGGGTTTTCCTCATACTTAGTAGTGTTATGAGATGGCCCCTTGTGTGTGTTTGCATTTGTGATTAAGTCTCCCCACTAACTGATAAGTTTTCATTATGCTAGATCCCATAACCGGTATACACACATAAGTTAGTTAAAGGGAAAAATATCAAGAACCACTGATTCACCCCCCCTCTCAATGTTGCATTATGTCTAACAATTAGTATCAGAGCATAGGCACCCTATTTATCAAGCTTTCTCTTGCTTGGGTAGATTCTGGCGTAGGGACACAATGGTCTGTTTAGTGTCAATCCCTGCTCCTATTTTTAATGGGTCAAACTATTCTATTTGGAGCTGTAGAATGGAAGTCCACCTATCCTCTCTAGGGTTTGATGTGTGGATGTCAGTTGTGAATGGTCTCCCTAGGAATGTTAATCCTCCCACTAGATCTGAAGAAGAAAGAAGATGCATGTGCAATGAAGAAGCCATGAAGGTTATATTCAGTGGGCTCACCGGTGATGTCTCCTCACAGGTCGACAAGTGTAAATAGACAAAGAGTCTATGGGATAGACTAAAGAGGCTCTATGGAAATGAAACCTACACCACTGGATTAATTTATGAGAGTGAGAAGAACAATGCAACAGACCCATGCACTGATGACCGAGGTAGATCAGTTTGTTGCAGTAGAAATGATGAAGAAGGAACTCATCTCTTCATGGCTCAAGAATCTGAAGATGAGGAGAAAACATCTGAAAGTGATAGGGCAAATAGATCCCACCGACAAGATGTGTTTGGCAGTGAAGATGAGGAAGAAGGAGACAAGGCAGATAGATCTAGCCATCAAGATCTATTTTATAGTGAAGGAGAAGAAGAAGAGGAGACAAAATTTGATCTTGAAGGAGAGCTTGTGAATGCACTTGAAGAACTCAACAGAGTAAGAAGTGAATACAGGCTATTCAAGAATGCTACTATAGTGGAGCAAAATCAGTTGACAAAATGCCTCGAAGAATCTAAGAAATGCATCTCAGAGTTGAGGAGTCAAGAAGAAGGTACCAAGGAGTGCCGGTGCGGAGATCTAGCATCGAGGCTAGAAGTTAAAAATGAAGAATATCAACAGCTACTTGGAGAAATGGAGACTCTCAGAAGTGACCTTGAGAAATGTCAGGATGAGCTCAAGGTAAGAATCTAGTTAGATGGCAACAACGATGCCTTGGAAAAAATGCTGAAGAAGCAAAAGCATGCCAAGGATACTAAAGGTTTAGGAAGTGGTGTCGGTGAATGTTCCACCAACAAGAATGTCCCCCACAATGACATTCTGTTTATCTCCTCAAATGGAGAAAACAAGGGCCAAACCTTCATAGTGAGAAATGCTCCCTGGAAGAAGGTTGACCTAAATACAACTGATGAAGAACTACATACAATAAAAACCGGTGCTACAAGAAGGAGGAACAATGCAGTTCCCAAAGGTAAAGGGAAGATGAGAGAAGACAGCTTCACTGAAAGAAGGAACATGAGAAGACAACAGAGAAGACCTCCTACTGGAAAAAGACAAAGAAATGCTACCACCCACTGGGCCAAGTAGGTGTGGCAAAAGAAGAGATCAAATGGAAGGGCTGCACAAAATGGATAACCCAGGATCCATTCTCAAGCAAGGAGAAATGGAGATGCCAAACCGGTAAGATCTCCCCATGCATGGTAGAATAAATTTGTAAGTCATATGACATCCTTTATTGGTTATTGCTTTGCATGTAATGCTTATGGCCATAGGGAAGAAGAATGCCGAAAGAGATCTAGAAGGAATATTCTAGGATCTCACAGACATCATGCATATGAGCAAAATATATCCAAGAGTAGATACATGCATGTCCCCTCTCTCGGTGATGCAAATATTGTTTGTTATAACTGCAATGGATCTGGCCATAGAGAGTTTGAATGCAGGAAGAGGAACTTGTAGTCACATGAAGGCCGATATAGAAACCTTTCTTTGCAAAAAAGTGGATATAGAGCATGTGGAAGTCAAAGACCTACATGGAACCAAATGATAAATGTCCCTGGAGCAAGAGGTCCATCAGTTTCAGCTACTAGACACAACAACATGATCAAGAGAAGATGGTCAAAAAGGTATGCTAAGAGATTCCCCAATTATGAAGTTGGGATGAATGTTGTGTGTTACTATAACACTGCTTTTGTGTGTGATGTAGAGTCTGGAAAAGGAAGGGCCCATCAGCAGAAGAGGAAAGACCTGCTCCCATGCCTGAAAATGGGAAGATGAATAAGGTCAAGCAGGTATGGAGGAAAAAGACCATGGACCAACACTGTGCTTTCAATGCACAAGTGACATCTCCCAAGGCTTAAAGGAGATGCAGGACCTCAGGGGGAGTAGTACATTGAATTTATCATTCATCCCCTCAGTGAAGAAGAACACATGGAAGAACAAATTGTTGTTGGTATGAAGGAAGAAAATGAGAAGATAAGTGTATGTAGAGGCTGCCCTGACTACACACCTACAGGTGAGTGCTAGATCACTACTGTTGTGTCAAAGAATGATGAGGTGACAATTAGAATTAGATACAAAGTGACACAAAGGTCAAGAGTCATAGGAAGGTGCTTTGATAGGGATACTGGACCGGTACAGGAAATTGGTATGTGTAGGATGTTACTGACATAATTGCTAATAGGTACTTGCAGGTTACGTAAGACAATGAGGTTGGAGATCATTGCAATAGCCCCAGTAGCATGGAATTTGGATTTTATGTCTCAGGTGGTATTGGAAAAGACTTGAATGACATATATTGGTCGGGTTGATAATCATGCAGGCATGTATGTTTATGGGCTAACCGGTTTAATGTATGGCATAATGATGTCATTGTATGGCATTGTGTGGTTTCAAGATCATGTCATAGGCTATGGTGGATATAATGAAGCTGAAAGATCTTCAGATGATCACAAATGCACAGCTCAACCGGTACATGGAGATGATTGGAGCCCCCGGTATTAGACCTCACCAGAGTAGAGAACCTGAGATGTATGACTCAGGGGGAGTTCAAGTGATTATGATGCAAGGCTGACATGCTTGAACTTGAAAGGGTAAGTGCACTAACTACCCAAATTGTAGATGATGGAAGTTACAATAGGAATACCCAAGAGAGTTTCATTGTAAGGGGTATCTACTTGTCATTTGGCTAGTTGTATTGAGAGTACAATCACATTTGATTCTAAAGAAATTTGGGATCAAACGGGAGGTGATGCAGTTTGACTGACAGGTGAGGAGTGTTCACTAACACATCCCTCTGCAATTGAGTATTTTAACAAATGGTATAAAATTTGCATGCTCAATTGGTGTCAGTTGATGGTCCATCATAAGTGCTGTGACTTGAGAAGATGTAACAATATGTAACAATCGGTATCAAAGGAGGAATATTTGGTGTCAGACTAAGGTTCCCTTTGCCATAGGTATCAAAGGAGGAGAGACATCTGTTAAAGTCAAAGGGGAGAAAGAATTATGTCAGTGCCCGATAAATACAATGAGGAATGATACCCTGATAGTTCCCTTTGCCATTATTGTCAAAGGGGGAGAAGGATTCTATAGTATACAACATACTACATGTGTTGAGAATCCATGGATTAGAGAAAGGGGGAGAAAGATTATGTAGTATGCTGGATACTAAATTGAGTTGACACCGATGCTAAAGGGGGAGATTGTTGGCATTGGGTTGTCATTGATGTCAACTAGTATTGGATGACTACCGGTATGAGATATGTATGTGCAACACTGTCATGGAGGAGTACAGGTTAAGATATCTCTAATATCACCTTGTGTTGCAGAACACTGGTAAGGCAAGACAAAGCATCCCACTTAGAGGAATGATCATTGAGGTCACCGATACACAAGTTAGGGTGTGGATGAGATAGACAGGTTACCAGTACAATGCATCACCGGTAAGGAAAGGATGTCAACTGGTAAGTGATGTGTTGACATAAAGTAGCCAGATCAACCAAGTAAGTGGTTGTCAACTGACAAGATGATGACCAGTGTACAAGCAGGATGGGAAAGGTGCTTGAGCGGTTGTTTGTGATGAAGAGGAAAAATGATATCTAAATCATATCAATACAGGAGGAGATGGATGAACAGGTCATCAGTATACTGCAAGGTTGCAGAACAATAGGACTCCCACTAGATGAAGATGCAATCATCATGAGAAGCAATGACTGACAATGAATGTGCTCACACCGGATCACTTGTGCCTGTTTGAGGGTTTGCTGCACAAACATGGAAGCCACATGAGTGCACTGTAGGATGTAGATGACAAAGACTCACTCTCACTGGTAAGTGGAACTTATCTCCTATTATGAATAGTGTGCATCATAGTTCCATGAGATAAGGTAGATGAGGCAAAGGCAGGTGTTTGAAGGCTCACACCAGATCTACTGGTGAATCAAAATAAAGCCTTAAGTGCATGAAATTAGGAATATGCACTGGACTATCTGAGAAGGCATGTAGAGATGCCGGTATAGATGAAGAGTGATGAGTTTGTCAATTTGACAAATCGGTTGAGACATGGTCAGAGCTGATCAGGGATAAGGCAAGGTGGAACAGATGCAGTTAGAGGAGAATGGCTCGATTGAAGATGAAGTCTGTTAAAGGTTGATGACATGGTGTCATCAAGAGGGTTTTATCAGTATGAATGTTTACCCATAATATGGACAAGGTGCAAATGCATAAGACCCCATTTGATGAAGATGTGCATAATGCAGGTTAGCAAGTGTGTTGATCGAATTGAGCAATCCACCAGAAGAGAAGCCGAATGCAAGGTTGAAGACAGACCAATTTGAGGGTTTAACTGGTAGGGTGAGTAATCCAGTAGAAGAGAAGAACCGGTTGAGTAGTTGGTCGGTGATACTTGAATTGACACACTGATCCAAGCTGGTAGTTGGTCGACTTGGATTCCACGAGGAGATGGAGTGGTAAGCATGTAGAGGTCAGTGAAAGTGTCGTGTAGAGATAGGTGTCTCTACTGTTGAGCATTCAATATGGATCTCGTGATTTGTGAATCAAATCAGAAGAGTGCAGCTCAAGGAAGAATGAGCGACTGAGACAAATCAGGGAGTGGTTGGCACCTGGATCAAAGCAAGAAAGTCATTCTGTGAGAAGACATCGAGGAGGAAACACCAAAGGTATTAATGGCTGTTTGACAGATGCAGGTTGAGATGAAGGGCCGTGTTTTCTATATTTGGAAAATGTGTATTGGAAAGCGCAATAATGGCAGAGATGAATAGTTGGTTGTCTGGTAGATCAAATTGGACAAGATTTGATTGGATTTGGTTTGCCTCGAGGTTGATGAGGAAACCTTAGCTGCCTAAGATTTGAATTGGCTTTTGGCGGGAAAGCCAGGCTATAAATATGCAAGCCAAAATCATAGATGGTTGTCGTTGGATAAGAGAGAAGTGCTGCTGAAGAGAAAAAGATAGTGTTGTTGCGAAGTGATTAAGTGTTACTTCTGCATGCGAGAGCAGAGGAGTGTGAGGGAGAACCACGTTGAAGAGTTCAACTGGTATCCATGCAGAATTGGTAGTGTTCATACCGACAAAGCAGAAGTGAAGGAAGTTGAAGAGAAGACAAACACTGAACCGACAGAGTATAGTATTGGTAAAGAGAAGAGCAAAGAGAAGGAGATCCAGTAGAGGTGAACAAAGGAGAAGTAAACGGGTAGAGTTTACGGACAAGCAAAGCAGTAGATGAGAGAAACAAAAGAGTGAACCGGTGTAGCAGAGAAGGTGTTTCACCAACAGAGAGATGTATATGAGATGGTTACAAGATTCACTTGTAACAATAGTATTAATTTTGTATTTGAAGTTATCTTTGTGATTATTGAGTTGTAGCTCAGTGCAGGGGTTGTAGCTCATTTGGGTTGTAGCCCATAAATCAGTCAGGGGTTGGTGCTCCTTGGGTTGGTGCCCTAAATTAGGGGTTGTAGCTTCTTGGGTTGGTGCCCTAAATAAGGGGTTGGTGCTCCTTGGGTTGGTGACCTAAACATTGTAATAGAGTTTTTGATTGTGAGGCTGGATTGGAGTAGCAGACTCCAACAACATTGCTCACCGAGATTTTTCCCATCTTGGGTTTTCCTCGTACTTACTAGTGTTATGAGATGGCCCCTTGTGTGTGTTTGCATTTGTGATTAAGTTTCTCCACTAACTGGTAAGTTTGCATTATGCTAGATCCCATAACCGGTATACACACATAAGTTAGTTAAAGGGAAATAGATTAAGAACCATTGATTCACCTCCCTCCTCTTAGTGGTGCATTGTGTCTAACAAACCAAACATGCCTCTTGCAATTTCTACAATTTCTTATATATTGGGATGTCATTTGAAAGTTTTTAAATAACTACCATTTTATATAATTACTTTTTAAATACATGATTACAAATGCACTTTACATAAATTAGTTTAAAAAATATATTTAATTAAAATCGTTATATGGGAGATATTTTTTTTAAACATTGTTTCCAATTTTCTTTTATCCCACTCAATCTTTTTATCCATCATCATCTCAAATTTTCGCTTACCCCATGTCCCCACGTGGTTGCTAATCAACATTTTCTGCTTAAATTTAAGCAGCTAGAGTGCTCCCATGTAAAATTTTAACTAGGCAAAAAGGATAAATTGGAATCTTCTCCTATTTTAGTGGAGCGACAATTGCTTAAAAGTTGAAAATAAGCTTTGAAAAAAAAAGTGGGCTAGAAATAAGCAGTGGCTACTTATTGAAAAAAGAGACATGTGGCTTTACCATATTTGTTTCCTCTCCTTTCTATTTGCCTATAATTTTGACTATAATTTTTATTTGCAAAATTATTCTAATAATTTCAATTACAACAAGAGACGCATAGTGTCATGTTCCTGCCGAGAGTTAGAAATGTGGAAGGTAGAAGAGGGTGTTTGATGAATGCAGTGAATTTTGTTGCAAAGGTAAACAAATAGAAGCATATGTGTCAGTCCTCTCCATTGAAGTCTCATAGTGGATGTAAAAAGAGGAAAAATGCAAATGATAGTCTGATATTATGTATTGGAAATTATTATGAAGGACCTAATTATAGTTATTTTTATTAGTTTAGTGGTCTTTATGTAGTAATTTATTGTATTCATGGGAAAAGGGTTTGATTAGATTAATCAAATTTCCACAGTTCATGTTGTTGATTTTCATTGATTTTTAAATTAAACTATGTAAGAGCTTTTGTATCAATATTTCTAGTCACACTTTGTGAACCATCATCAGGATGAAAAAGAACAATTCAAAGGATCAATGTTCAGAATTATCTAGCTACATAGTCCATAACAACAAACACATGTAAACTTGTGAAACACACGACATAGTGACACAAGGTATACTTTAGAAATATCCAAAATATCCTTTCTCATATTATTAATTTTTCAAAATAGGCTACACTATGTCATAATAGCATATACTATCAATCAATGTATAAGTATCTAATTCATAGTGATATGAAGTAATTGGTTTTCTATCTTTAGTCCAAGTCAAAAAAAACTTTATAATTTTTTTATTAATTATAATTCTAATTATATAAAACAATTAAACAAAAATATAAATATAAAAACTAATCCTAAATTCTAATGTAATTCTAATTAAACCAATTTCGAACCAAACCAACTAGCTGTTGAAGGTTGATAGTTTTGTAATTTGAGGATTGTAAGAATTTCATAGCGGTATGAATAATTGGTTTTCTATATTTTGTCCAAGGTAAAGTAGGTTGTAATTAATTATTTGGTTCCATATTCAATATAGCATAGTTGACAATGACTTGGTAGTGTCTATTTGGCTACATCATTGAAATTATTTAATTAAAATAATTGATATATTTATATGATTTCCAAATTATTACTTAAGATTACAATCATAATATAATTATTTTAAAATATTTCATAATTATTTAATTATTATTTTTAATTAATTTGAATTTTAAAATAATAATTAATAACTTATATAAATATTTTATATATATTAAAATTCTTCAATTTAATAATTATAAAATTAAAAAAATCTCTATAATATCAATTTTAATTCTTATTTTAACTTGATTTTAACTCTATCAAATCTTGGCTACATTAATTAAACATATTCTAATGTCTTTCAAAATTGTATAATTATAATTATAACTTAGTCTATATAACTTAAAATTTAATAATAGAATATAATAATAAACTTAATTTTAAATCTAATTTTTTATTAATTTTTTAACATTATATTTATATACTATCAATTATAACTGACTATTTTAATTATTGTAAATATATAATTAAACTTAATCTTAAATCAAATTTGTAAATATAATATATTTTTATACTTAAATTTTTCTATATATATATTTTTTTAAACTTTATGATTTTTTTTTATTAATTATAATTCTAATTACATAAAACAATTAAATTTTAATATAAATATACAAAGTAAGCTAAATTCTAATGTAATTCTAATTCCTAAGCTAAAATAAAAATATAAAAAGTAAGCTAAATTCTAATGTAATTCTAATTCCTAAGCTTTTTACTGTAGTGAATAATAAATGAGAAGTAAGCTTTTTACTATAGTGAATAATAAATGAGAAGTAGAAATGAAGTAATTAATAAAAAATTATTGAATAATAGAATTAAACTATTTTTAAAGCGAAAACAATCAGCTGTGGATTTTGTTCAGAAGACTTGGTGTCATTTATTTTCAAGTTGAATTTGCATGTCCATTTTCTTTTTTGGAATTTAAATCAAATCTTTATTTGACTGTTACAATTGAACACCAAATTCTAGCCAAGCCAAAAAAGGAAAATAATAATGAATAACATGTAGTAATACAATGGAGGCAAACAAGAAGAATACATCTGGAAAATAAAAAGTGTCAAGGAAATTAACACGTGGACAAGAGAAGAGAAAGGTTTAAGTTGTGTAGAAGCAAGTACATGCAGGATGGCAAGTGGAACACTATTTCTTGAAAAGCACACTGCTAGAGCAACATGTCCAATGCTGAATCAAAATTGACTACAAATCCTAAATTTAGCCATAGTTAGAAAGGAACAAGTCTTCTGTTGGCAATTAAGATCCTTGTTAAAGTTGGGCAGAGGGGCCATGGAGGAGGATGTTGCTTCTATTTTTATGTTTCAAATGAACCCATTCAATCTGTTTAAGT
Organism: Cryptomeria japonica; assembly: GCF_030272615.1. Taxonomy (NCBI): domain Eukaryota; kingdom Viridiplantae; phylum Streptophyta; class Pinopsida; order Cupressales; family Cupressaceae; genus Cryptomeria; species Cryptomeria japonica. The sequence continues at coordinate 699,874,903 of NC_081414.1, forward strand.
CATAAACTACCTCTAAATTTCAGGAGCAGCTATTGCTTAAAGAGACCAATTTCGAACCAAATCAACTGGTTTTGGAGGATCGGATCAAGGTAGGTGGTAAAACTGGGGTTTTGGGTGATGTGGTCACCATCTCCTGCGAAAATGTGGTCCCTTTCAACTTTTAATTTTTAAAGACAAATATGCACTTGAGAATTCAATATGCACAAGCCGATCTGCCAGATTAAGAGCAGAGGCGTATAAGAAGAAGGAGGAAAAGCTCAAGGAAACTGTGGTCTTGGATAACAACAGTGTGGAAAATGTGTTGGACCTCGAGGAATTCCTGCACTGTTATTCCAGATTCACTTGCCCCTTCTACATCGACATGGTCAACTTGTTTTTTCTTGACATTTCTAGTGATTTTGATTGATTGTAATATGGGTCTATGAAATACATGTAATGCATACATAATTTGTTGTCAAGTTTGATCATATTATCTTTGGTGGACAATTGTACATGTGATATTGTGTTCAAATTGTCTGATTTTTATCAAAGTTAGTTCTAATAAATGACATTGTATGGACTCAGAGGGCTATTGTTTTGGTTACAAGGCTCTGTTCAAATATGAATTCTGTACACCATTTTTCTGTGTAGATACAATTTACACTTATGATTTGGGGTTTTTGAATTAAGATATGGCATGGGTTTAGATGCTATAATCTTACACATAGGAATACATAACTTTTGGCAAATTGTGATTTCAGTTTGTGAAGTCTGTTTTGTATATGTTCATCTCATTTGTATTTCAGGTTTTATCCTTTCAATCCTAGTTTATAAATAATTATATTTATATAATTAATTTAATTTGTTCAGTTCATTTCACATTACGCATACACCCAAATTTGTTTTATCTGTATTCAGAGGACATTTTTAGATATTTCCGGTAGCTCGATCCTACTTCAACTAATTCGTTTCACATTTCTGTTTCTTCTTCTTCTTGTTTTGTATTTTTAGCTCTTTGGTTTCTCTTAATAGTGAGTTTCATTCAATTAAGCTGTTTGTTATGGTGTTCCGTTAAACTAAAGCTAATTTAGGCTTTACATGCATGTCTTTTTAGCAATTCTCACCTGCTTCTTCTATTTCTGGTATGCATTGAAGTACTTTAACAAGTCACAGTAAGCACCCAAGAATCTAACAAATTACATTGCAAATTATCACCAAATTTTCATTTTGTCAAGGAAACAAAAAACTTAGGGTTTGCGTTGTGGTGCACAGAGATCCGGGGAAAATGGGTTTTCAAAGAGGCCAATGCAAACCCCAATTTTTTGCTCATGTTTTTAGCTTATAACAAACTATTTAAACGCATCTGCACTGTGATTGCCAAGAGTCCCAAATTGACTGCAAATTGACAATCAATGATTGATCCAACGACAAAACTGGGGTGTCTGCACGATTAAAAAAAAAAGGAAAAAAGAAAAAATGCATGATTTACAAATTCATTAATAGCAATAAAATACAAATTTCTTCTTCAAACCTTCGTTCTATAGGTAAATTTCTTCTTCAAACCTTCGTTCTATAGGTAAATTTCTCTGATTTTGGACAAGAAACCAAGGTTTTGTAAACATACCTCTCTGGTAGTGAAATCAGAGTCCCAATAATCATACCAACAGTTTCTTAGTCCTAGAAATAGCACTGGCATCCAATAGTGGCTAGAATCCATTAATTTATTGTTGATAGGTATTGTGAAATTATTCATAGTTTTAAAAAATGGTAAAATTAAAAAATTAACGACAACTACCAATGATAATAGAAATAAATAATTATATTTTAATTCTTAATTCTATTGAAATTACTAAACATTAGAAAACCAACGGATGCGTTAGTATCCTCCCTGTCGGCAGGAACTAAAAATGACTTAACCTGATTGCATAAAACAAGGAGATAAATCAAATTCCTACCAATTAAAATATTTTCAGATTTTCCTTGGAGCGGAGAGCATAAGCTTGGTGCTATAAATGCAAGAAAAATATTTCAAACTTTCGAAACATTAATTTTGACATTTCAATCACCCGCGGATGCAATGATTTTTTTGAAAAACACGTTGTCCCTATCGAACCGAACGGCTATCTTGCACGTGCGAGGATGTCTTTCATTGTACCATTGGCTATGAATAGCAGAGGAATGGGACAGGAAAAGCATAAGAGGTAATAGCAGAGGAATGGGAGACGCAGAGGCGGTGATGGCAAAGCAATGGGAGAGGACGGGTTTTTCTTTTGTCAGGCAATGTATAATCTCGTACTTATTGCCATAGGGAAAATGTGGGTAGAATTTTCTTTACATTTCCTGTGGGGCGTTGTGATATGTTGAAAACATTGGTGTGATTGTAATAGGAAAAATGTGGGTAGAATTTTCTGTACATTTCCTGTGGGGCGTTGTGATATGTTGAAAACATTTTGGTGTGAGAAATTCCTTTTAATGCTTCTAAATTAAAGATTTCTTTTGGAAGTCCTTTTACATTCACCTCAACCTGGTGCGTTGCTCCTTGAAATGTCATTGCTGTCAGACTGAATTTTTATTACCACCCACTAAAATGGAACTGGGCATTTTTCTGCATTTTGACCCAGGCAAAATAAGAAAAATAGATCAAGAGCATCATGCTTTTTTAATGATAGATCATATTCATGTTATACTTTCTTTTGTACTTACTCTTTCCTGTCTGTTCATTATTTTTAAAGGTTTATAGGGTTTGAATCAAGCACTGGGTCTGTGAAATATTATCAAGTAATTTGGGACCTTCTAACGCATATTTTAAAAACGAGGAAATCTATGTTTATAATATATATAGATTGAGACAATTTTCATTTATTTAGAATGATAGTCATTTTGTCAATGTTAACTAGTAAATTTACCCTTCATTTAGCTTGATAAAAGGACCAAATGACTGTATAAAAAATTAGGCATAAGATTATTTGACTGGCAGAAAAGAGCATTATGTTTGATTTGCTTCAGCTTCGTTTGAGTCATTGACAAATGTAGGTATGCAAATAGGGTGTTGTATGAATATTGTACATAAACTTGCTTAAATATTTTTGATTCTGTAGGCTTTGGGTACAGATTTACAGGGACAAAACAATGCTAGTTCAAGTCTCTTACTTATCAGCAGGTATTGGGGGTTATGAATTTTTAATTTCCTTGGGCTTATCCCTCTAGTTTCTTTGCATTGACACCCTCAATTTCCACAGGTGCATCCTAATCCCAGTCATCTAACTCTTTGAATTTTGGGTCTGGAATCTTAGCATGGTCATTTCAATACTTAGGTTTCTCGTTATCAGGGTCAGTTATTGTCATGGGTGGAAGAACAAGAGGGTCAAATTAATTAGAAAGAAGATTAGCTATTACCATAAGCTTGCATCATTTACTTAACAAAGGAAAAAATAAAATATGCCCTATGGAGGAAGTATCCAAACCGACCTCAATATCTTTACTGGAAAGCTAGTCCAAAATAATGTCTGAAGTTCCTTTGCAGCCCAATCACTCAGTTTTCTTGTGATGGTCTCATAATAATAACTCGTTAAAACTTAAACTAAAAATGTGCAACTAGAAAAGTGAATTTGTAATATTACAAATCAAGTTGAGAACTGTTCCCATAGATCGATACAATCTATGTACCATAGTTCTTCAAATCCCTATTTACATCTGGATACTGGCATAATCATAGTATACAAAGGAAATATTTTATACCCTGTAATGCAGAATTATAATGTAGTCTACTTCTCTTGCACATTGATCAATTCATACTCAACAACAGATGGATTGTTGTCCTCCTTTGCAGCAAAATCTGCAGGTTCAGTTCTACACTATTAATCGGCAGCCAGATGTATGGATCCTCTAAAAATGTCAATCTTTTTTTTTTGAAAGACTATGGTTGATCCTTCCTACATAAGATTCGCTGCCAAAATATGGAAACCAACACATGAACACAAGCACTTGAAATAACAAAGAAGCACACAACGAAAAGATTTCTAAGATTAACTAGTCAAAAAAAAGGTTTTGGAAAGTGCCACTTAAAAGGAAAAACATTCGTATGATAGATATAAGGCGCAGTTGGTTAACATGATAGAGGAGCTACATTATGTGAAAGGACAATACCTTGAGAAAACACATTAAGAGACACATCACATATCAAGCATATTAGCATCATTACACATAAAGCTCTAGACATTCAAGATCAGGAATGGGGGACAATAAAGCATTATCCTTAACCATTGAATCTCCTACAACTTAAATTTGAAGCACTTTAAAGCATTATTTGTAAGGCACCCAAAGGTGCTCTTTGTTCACTCACACATGGGATTGATAGCCAAGAGATTGCCAAATGGGTGTTGATGAAATGGCAATAATAGTGGTGTTTGAGGTCATGGTTTGCAGAGATAACGCAACTCTTTAAATATCAACTAGGGCTTTCTTCATGCTATTAGAGTAACCTTTCTTCACCATTCGACTTAGGATTGTGTAGCGAAAGGTGGAGGTAGATTTGACACTGAGAGTAATACAAGAAAGAGGTAGAGGTCGTGGTGCGAAAGGCCATGAATAATTACAAGGACCTTTTATTAAAGTATGAAGACCCTAGTTTTTCTTCTTAGCTTTTAATCTCCTTTTGTCTAGCTAAATGAACTATGTTTTCCTCTCGTATAGTCACGACTCTTGTAATTTCACTGTCAGATAGTAATCATTACACTTAACTTGTGAATTTACTTTATTAATATAAATCTCACTATAAATTGGCTAAGATTAGATCCTTGAATGACTGCATGACTTGGCATCTTTGTGGCATGTTGTCTTGTAGGCATTGCTTTCTTCATGTTGCAGTCTTTTTGATGTCCCATTTCTTGTGCTGCTGTTGCAAAGTAAATGTTGTATTGTTCAGCGTAGTATTTTCTCAATGGCCTCCTTTTTCCTAATTTCCTTAGCTTTCCTTAAGGTTTTCTAAAAATTGAGGCTCAGCTCTAAATAAAGGTTTTCTAAAATTTAGGCTCAGCCACAGTTATTTATTTTGAATCCATGTGTAATAACCACCCCCTTATTTTTATTTTTTTTTGAAATTTCTCAAATGAAACACAATAAACTTAGAGCAGTTGAACATGCAATAGAGTCTTTCTGCTGTTACAACTTCTGACATGTTCGGCAATATACAAGGTCTATCATGATGTTTTTGCTTTGTATAAACTCATATTGTTTTCAGGTTTGATGCATAAATATAAATATTGGAAGAAATACATAACACCAAATTAAACATGCTGATACAACTGGCATTGGAAAGTTTCTTTTCAAACCAAATCAATACATGAAATCTTTACATAAAACATGGCAACATCAAATGCCTCGACATGACAGGTTGTTTTTTAGTCGACATGAGATATATATTTTATTTTCATTTAATGGGTCAAAACAGGTATTTTTTGCATTAATGAAGGCTTGTAGGCCTGTTAGTAGATATTTTAGGGCCATTTATGGTGCATTTAGGAGCTTTTATGGTAGAGCATGGGGTGGCTTGACTTTTTGTTCAGGTCTTTTCAGTTTTACACTTGTTTTTGACCCTAAAAGTGGGCTTTTTGGGTTGAATTAGACCAAGTGGTTAGGGTTTGCTTTGTGGGATGCAACTATTGAAAGCAGCATATATACTGCTTTCTTTCTTCTTTGTAAGGGTTCTTCATTTATTCATCTTTTTGGCAGACTGTAATTTTAGAGTTCTTTTTGTAGAAGTGGATAATTTTTGTAACAGATTTTCAGAATATACAGATTTGTAACACCTTTCAGCAGTAGTAAGAGTTCATACCTTCCTATTTCTTTCTGATATTGGGTGTTCTTAGTGTAAGATTAGGTTTATTTTGTGGCATTCTTTGTCCTCAAAATTGTACTTTGATGTGGGTATCTTATGCAAAAGTATAATTATTTGCAGGTTATGAGCTGTGTGTGAAATAATAGTCCTAGGTTGTGAAAAATAGTGTTTTCTCCTCCTAGGATTGTGATTTTAAGCCTTCTCATGAATCACTGATGCAAGTGTTATGATTTATTGGGTTGTGTAGGAGAACTTTATTATTACTATCATTTTGTGTGTCACTCTTCCTTGTTTTTAAAGTTTTTTAACATATCATCTGGTGCATCACCTTAGGGTTAGATTTTAATTTTGTATGTCCTCCTCCTTCCTCTTTTCTCTTAAAAAATTGTTAGTTTAGGTGAAGTTTTTTGGAAAGAACCAACTTACTCTGGAGATCCACTTCAGTTTTAGCTCACCCACAACCTTGAAGTGTTCCCATGTTTCAATAGGCAGCTGAAGATCACAACTTTAGTTAGGGTGCAGGCCTGATTGATAACAGGTAGTAGTCACAATCTTTAATGAATCCTCAGAGAGGGAGAAAGAGAAGTAGAACAAACCTATTAGAAGTGCTAAGATCGAAATATTGCATTTGATAGCCCAATTGGCAGCTACCTACTTTTTGACTGCTTCAACATTTGGGCACCTCTTCAAATATCTCCCAACCAAGGTGTTGTCTATTTTGGCCATTGAATGGTCCAAGGCAATATCTTGAATTTTAATAGCATCTTCCTCCTTAGAATACACATTTTGAACCCTTCCTTTGGAAGAGTCCTTGCAAGAATAGAAAATGTCTTTCTAAGGTGAGGAGGACACTCAAGGACCAGCCCAATTTTGGGAAACAGAGGAGGGCCCACGCAAAGGAATATTAGATGTCTCGTACACTAATGCTGTGATAGAGCCCGTAGCACCATCTGCAACCATCGATGACGCCTTCTTTGAAATGCACACAAAAAATATTGAGGGGGGGTGGGCGTGAATCAATATTTTAACTTTTAAAAATTTGGAACCAAAGAAGTTGCGAAGAGAGACCATAATCATGAGAACACAAAATTTCATGTGGAAAACCCTTTCAGGTAAAAAGCCACAATAACTTTTATTTTAAAAGAGGGCAGCGACCCAAATTATAAAAGTGAGCACCAACTCACTGAGAGCACCTACTCTTTAGAAGCACCGACTTTAGTTTCTTTTAACAACTCATTCTCATTGCTAAATATCTACAACTTTCAATAGTACTCACACAAAAAACATGTGAGAATAGTTCATTCCAAGAAAGATCAATAGCAGATATGAATCATGATTAAGCAATAATTCCTCCAACCGTATTCACACCCAAATATAGATGATACTCCTTTTCACAACCATTCAGTACAAGTGCATTACGCTAATAATATAATCATTCTATAATTAACAATTTAATAACGTCCTAGTCCAACCAGAATAACTAAGCACAAGCATGATCATTATCCTACTTTTAGGTATACAACAACAAACTCGACTCCTCTTTGAAAGTCACAATCATTCCCAAGAAGCTCACGCACCAGGAACACTTAATACTATTCAAGCTTTTGACAGGAAACTCTCAATAGGTAATATGAATTGTTGAGATAGATTCTTTAACCCCAAACTTCCAATGTGTAGCAATAGTGCAAGAAATATTCACAACACTGTTTGTTCTGACCATTTCACACATCGCCCCATTGCAAATGGGGACCCCCACTTTTTTCTGCTTTGTAGGTTAGTTATAGAGTGTTTAGATATTCGCCTTTCACTTGGAAGCGGTGTATCTTAGGTGGGCAGGTAATCAAGTCAAGTCTCTATCTCGGGATGACGTGAGGTCATTTAGTTCTCAAGGCTTACGAAGTGAACGATTCATGATGATCATTCCATTTGATCATCTTTTGCTTGCCCCATTGCAAATGGGGACCCCCACTTTTTTCTGCTTTCTAGGTTAGTTATAGATTGTTTAGCTATTAGCCTTTCACTTGGAAGAGGTGTATCTTAGGTGGGCAGGAGGTAATCAAGTCAAGTCTCTCTCTCAAGATGAAGTGAGCCTTTCACTTGGAAGAGGTGTATCTTAGGTGAGTAGGAGCTAATCAAGTCAAGTCTCTCTCTCAGGATGAAGTGAGGTCAGTTAGTTCTCAAGGCTTACAAAGTGAACGATTCATGATGATCATTCCATTTGATCATCTTTTGCTTGCAAAATCAGAGATGAAGTGCTGAAATTTGGCTAAGAGAAATTATGTTAGAGAGTCAACTTTTGGAAGGAAGGATAGGCTAGAAGTCTAAATTATCATTATAAGACTAAGACAAAGCGATTAAGTTAGCAAAGTTGACATCTTGAAATCACTTCCAGTCAGGCCTCCAAAGTGCGACCTAAGACTTCTAGTCGGGCCTCCAATGTGTGACCTAAGACTTCCAGTACTCAAGCAAAAGCGCGATCTTCCTTCAAGTACCTTCTACTTCCATTTCCTTCCATTTCCACTTCCTTACACTTCCCTTTACATACCCTTCCACCAACTACCTTCCTTTCCACGCTTCTATTGACCCTCACCTTCCATTTTCGTTTCCTTCCATCTTTTCTTCACCTTCTTTCCTCTCATCCATCCTTCCTTTGGCATGGATCCCTCCACTTCTCCCTCATTTTGACACCTTTCATTCCTCCCACCCTTACCCCTTACTTCCTTTTCCCTCGCTTCCACTCCCATGTCCTTCCACTACCTTTATTCATCTTCACCTACCATTACCACCTCACCTACATCTTCTACCTCTTCACCCCTGCATTACTTTATCCTTCACCTTCCACCCATCCCTCTTCTTCCATCCTCTATCTTCCATCCCTTATACCTCTCACCTTCCTTTCCACACTTCATAGCCCTGATCCTATTCTAACCTATCCCCCTTAATCCCTTACCTTAGCCACAAAATTCCTTTATCCCTTATTACTCCCCATCCCCTAACAACTTACCTTACTACATCCTTTACCACTTCTTCATTCAACATCCCTTCCAACCCACTATCTTTGACCCCCCTCCACTACCGTGCCACATGCTTGGGCCTCATGAACCCTAAGTTGGGGATAAAGTTTTTAAGGCATTAACAATGGCACCTTAGAAGTCAGATCACCTTCGGTCAATGTCTTCCCCAAAGCGCAAACCATCTCCTTCCATTTCCTATGCCTTAAAGAAAACACAAACTAACATTTCCAGTCAAGCCCTTAAAGAGCGAACTAAGGATTTTTGACTTCTAGTAAATGTCAAAACATGAACTAAGGCTTCCTTTGATGCCTCTGAAGCACGATCTAAGCATTGACACTTCCGATGGCCCCTTCAATCAGCGAACTATGCATTTCCTTTGACCGATCAAGTGTGCGGACTTCCTTTGCCTAGGTGAAAGCACGAACTTCTTGGGCTGACCAAATTCCATGATGGAGAGGCATGATATGAGCTGGGGCCAATAAAGAGAGGAAAGGCCGACTCGTAAGGAGGCATTTCATTTTAAAATGTGATCGATGCAAATAAAATAAACAAAATAAAGCATTGCAATAAGAAGTCAGCTCCCTTTTCCCTTGCATTGAAAATTGAAATAAATAAATCATTAATTGAAAATGGAAATCATGAAGTCGACCCTATAATGAATAAATACAACCCTAAATAGGAAATGCATTTATAAGAGGTGGATCACATCTCACTTCAATAAACATCAGGTTACAATTTGATTCCCAGCCGATTAAGAGTGGACCAAACATCAGAAGCGACACACATTGAGGCGATTTCGATTGAATTTACTAACAATTTCCTTACATATTCAAATCGAATTTCTTATTGGATTTGCAGCAAATTTCGGAAGCAAATTTGATGCGAGCCTAATTTTGATTTTTTCTATGAAGACCTATAGGCGAATTTTAATTAGACCCGATTTTGATGAATTTCCTCAGCCAAGGGGGTTCTAATTTGAGCATAATTTGATTAGATTACAAGTTGGACGACGTCAACTGACCACATTCGAAAAGACTTTAGGAAGTAAATTGTGGGTAATATTGTTCCCATTTCTGATGTTTTGGTTAAAGTTATGTTCTTTTCAGGTCTGATGCAGGGAGTCAGCATGATGAATAACGGAAGAACATGTCTCTAAAGTGTAAAGGAGAGATCACACTCAGCAATGCAAAGAAGGAGATCAACAAAACTTCATCAATGTATATCAAGCAAAGAAAGGAAGTAGGCAGCTCCACCTAATGAACACTCCAACATTCATCAATATTATAAGATGAAGACCGACCTCATCAATGAGCTAACACAAGTGAGAATTGTATTTCAAGGATGAATGATTAAACACCTCCAAAGATGCCGTTGAATGAAAAATGGAGAGAACTTCCATCACAAGGAAAGGCAATACACGACAATTGTAAGGATCAAGTATCAAAGCGAGGAACTAATGACTATCTTGAATTTCCTTCAGAAATCCAAGAAAACTTGTTAGGATAGTGAGCATGTAATTCAAGACTATACTTCAAGGTGATAGGACTCAAGAGCAATACAAGTGTAAAGGGTGAAATCCAAACATCCTAAGGAAGGAGTTTCCATGCATGAGAAGGAAGACGAAATGGTGTAAGTTTGATGAAGGAGATAGTTTCAGAAGAGTTAATCAAAGTTAGAAGATAATGCAATTTGGGAGTATCTCCCAACATCATGCCATACTTCACCACAGGGGCTTGGAACTGTTGAGTATCAAGAGATATGGCTCATTCATTTACAACTTTTGATGAGTTACAAGGATCAACTAGCGGAGGTGGTGCCTAGTCATCACTTATCCAATCACATTATCCCACAGTAAGGCGTTTGGATTCAATGCATCTAACTCATCCATCAAAGTAGATAACTACCACATGTGGGCACAAAGTCTGATGCACCTACCGTCATCATTGGTCAATTATCCAAGGAAGGGCATGTGTCCATTTTATTTTAATTTTATTATTGGTCAAGCATTAAATGCTTTGTAATGAGTGTAACAAACCCTAATTAGGGTTAATATCTTTTGACCTTGGCCATTGATTTGGATTTGATCCTGGCCACTCATTGTAATGAGAGCACTATATAAGGCTCGACTTCTTCGTTTGTAAAGGTTAATGGATAGCAAATGATAGTTAGTAGATCAGTAGCAGATAGCAGTTAGAATAGAGTGGGAGGAGAAGGCAAAGATTGTTGCCAAGACTTTGTTGCAAGCAACACATAAACTTCATTGAAGATATGGTAAAATTCATACGTTGATTCAACAATTTGCATGGTCTCTACTTCTCATTTAATTTTCATGTTGTTTAGATGAATGGAAGAACTTTGTGTATGATCAATGGTGAAATTCATACACCCATACTACTAACACCTTGCTGATTGTAAAGTGTCTTGTGTAGTCAACTAAATCCATCTTAGGCAAGTTTAACTTCAATTGCTACTTATTCATTGATATGCCTCACCTTGAGGGTGTCTATGCTTGTAGTGGTGATTTGAAAATCATAAAGCCATCCGTAGAAGATTGTGCTAGCCTACTGGAGATTTTAGCTGCATGTCAAAACAAAGCTTAGTTGAGATTCACCAAAGATTGTCCATTGCTCTTACATTCTTATGATTAAATTTGCTTCCTAATCCTATCTCTTTTGCTTTTTCATAAAAGTGAATTTCCACATTCTTGCAACAATCAAGCATTCAAGATTCAACGTAAGACCTTGTGATTCTAGCAATATCACATCAAACAACAGAGTCTATCCAAGAGCACATCAAGACTTGACATCGAGAACCTTGGAGTCACCTCCTATGATCATGAAGCTTAGCATAAGAGGAGATTTTGTTCAAGAGAGGATAGAATGCTTAGTATTTTATTCTGTGTTCTATGGTGCATAAAAACACCATCAACACTGCCCCTAGTATTCACACAACACCTAAATGAGTCATGCCACTATTCTGCATAGCGCCAATGAATGAATCCGATATCGGGTCTTCACTTTCTGTTTCAATACGCATACTCTAAAAAGATTAGTGACTTCAGCAAGTCAATAAAGCCACACGTTTTTTCAGCTCCAACGCACCAATAAAATCCATCTTAAATGACACGGTACCAGCTAAAAATGAAATGCATTGAATCTCAGTTATTATTATCTTGTAACAAATTTGAAGCCGCCCCTCATAAACCGTTACGAAGGAATTTGAAACCAATGCTTAAGTAGGGTGAAAAATAAATTTCTGAAGCCGACACAGAAATAAGGAATCTGCAATTATCGCTTAAGAGGAGATAAGAAATAAATGATTGGATGCAAATAATAATGTTAAGCTAAACCTGACAATAATGTGGAGTATATACATCTAAAGCATATTTTGATTTAGCCTACACAAACAAACTAATGAAAAATACGATTCCAAAGACCCCGTCCTCTTGAAAATTCAACTGATGACTTGTCAAGCTGACATGACACAAAGAAGAACGAGGCAGATACGTAGGCAGCTTAAGTAGACAGCCAAGTAGCTGAAGCACACAGCCAAGTAGCTCAAACAGGCAGCCAACTGGCTCAACCAGACACCCAAACAGCTCAACCAAACAAGCAAGCAAGTCAACGAAGAAGACAAGTACCTCAATCAGCCAACCAAGTAGCTCAAGCAACTCAAGTAAACAGTCAAGCAGCTCGAGCAACTCAACTGATATTTCAATTCAAATCTCTTTTCAGAAACTCATCAACTGACCTTTGACATCAATGAAAAAATCTGCAACATTCTTAACACCAAGAGATTCTGATCACTGTTTACTATTGTCCCATCAGTTGACAAAGTACTAGAACCTGCAGTGCCATTACCAACCACATCTGGAAGCTTCTTCACACTAGGAGATTCCTGGCCAAAACTCATTCAAAAAACCTCTTGGGTAACCTTGTTGTTTCTTTTTTTTTAATTTCCAATTTCCAACACAAAATTACCATTCTCTTTAAAAGATTGGCATTGTTCTTATAGAAAAGTTGCTAATTTTTCTATCTACAAATCTCTTCTCTATACACACCATTGAATAATTGTATACTTGTAACCTAAACAACTTTAATTTGGACCTTTGTTGATGAAGTTTTCTTTTCTGATGATTTTGACATGTACAGCTGAAGACTATTCTTTGAATTGTTGCCTAACATTCAAGGATTGGACTTGCCACACACAGGGCATCTATCTCATGGATTCATGATTGCACAGAGATGAGTATCTGCAATATCTATTTATTTTAAATCCATGCCATACTGCGTGGATGAATCTAAAGTTGCATTCTTTTCATTTCTATTAGTAATAAATTGAATAAAGTACAAAATTTAGGAATATTCGTTGTGATTTATGTAATATTGGTTCGTTATTGTATTTGTTTTCTTTTGGGATAGATGACTCATTGATTAGGAATGCTTGAGACGACTGGTATTCCTTTTAGGAATGCTTTAGAGGACTGGTATTCCTTTTAGTAATGCTCATGATTACTGGTGCAAGTGCATATCTTCAAGACATTGACCAGTCTCAAAATCACCATGTATAAGAATTGTGTATTTTCATATAATTTTTTGAGGAATTGAGTCATTCCAAAATAATTTTCTTCTCCAGAGATTTGGTATTTTCAGTATGGGGATGTCTTTTGTAAGTTCACGTTGGATTTAGCATTTAACCATGTACAATTTGGTGGAGTTTCACGGCAACCAGGTAAATTAGTCAGATTTGTTTTTTTTCTTCTTGATTATTCATTAGTGTTGATGTCATTTGGACTGGGTATTGGTAAGATTTGAGTTAGATTGTAAATGCAGGCCTTTAGGCTTTCTACTGGGACTTGCCTTAGCTCTCTTGGCCTTCCCTGTAGGTGTTGTAACTTGTAAGTGTTCTTGTTTGGATAGTGGAGCAATACTTTTTTTTCTTTATGGGTTTTAATGTTTTTACTTCTGATACATAACATTGTAAATGCAGCATCATACATTATTATTTTAAGATTTTTTATATGAACATAGTCTTCTTAATTACTGTTGCAAATGACGATTAGATAAGAGCCTTTGCCTGATATGAAGCATATTTAGCCTGTCAAATGGAATTCTTTATGTTGTTAACCTTTTTGACTTTTTCGATTTCTATTGTAAAGGAGTTGTTATGCCCCGTGATGAGTTTCATGTGCTGGAAAAACAGTAGGGCGTGGATTTGATTCAACTGACAAGCTCAATGTTATCACTGAAAATCATGAAAGTACAGTCCTGGCAGTGAATTGCTTGGTTCTTTCAGAGAATCGATGGCATTGAATTGTTGAAATTATTCAGGTGACAAAAGACAATCAACCTCTGACAAGTGCACTCCACGAATGAGGAAAGTCACCCTCACCTTCCATATGGCTTGATATTCATGGTTTCCTGTCCCTTCAAACATGTATTTAAATTTATGACAATGATTATACTAACCGTCTTGGCTGATTGTTATCTCAATTTATATCTTTTTATGTAATCTTCACCTGTTTATCTGGCATGTTCATCTATGTATCAGCTGATTGATAGTTTCAGATGATGGTCCAATTTTCAAAAGCCCTTTCCTTAGAACGATGGTCCACTTATCAATCTTATCCCTTTCTTTGGAACTATCTTTTCACCATAAATAATGTTTTTCTTATAAACAAACAGAACTCCACCTCACATAAAATATCTTTAAACTGCAAGATAGTCTGACATTTTTTTTTTAAGATTATATGACCATCTAATTAGGGAAGTTTCTGCTATTTCTTATGACATGGTCATATTGACATGGCAAATGCGTGTTAGGGCAAGTTTTGTCACGTCCAGCCCGATCAAAGATTGCTAAGTTGTAAGTGCAGGATTTTGAACTCGCTCAATCCTGATGGTAATGAACTCTACTTTTAAATTAAATGCTTTAAGTATTGACAGAAGAGGGAATAGTTCCAACCTTTCTTGTTGAGGTTGATAATGACTTTGCTCCTATCATGTGAGATTCACAGTTATCCGCTTCAATAAATCACTTGTTACAAAAATTGCATCCGAGTTTATGTTATTTGAGATTAATAGTCATTTTAGTCTCTATATAGAAAATTTCTATGTTAATTCTAATATATTCCTCGACTATGAACAAAGTTGTTTTGTTAGGACAGTAGGGGGCTTTTACTTGATTATGATGACTATCTTTCAACAATTCAACACTGGTCGGTCATTGTAAATGGCAAAGGATTCTAAGTTATTTGGATGACTTAGACGATGCAACACTGCGATGCCATCAAGAGCATTCAAATGCGACATTACATAAGAGAAGAATCCTAATGCATAAAAAAATTGTGCATGCCTGCAGGAATATCACATTTTGGGAGGGTATGGGCAGGGATTTATTAATTTTTATTATTAAAATTATTTCAAAATGGTAAATGATAAATTTGAATGGTATGTAAAAAGTGGAAACTGGAACAACCATAGTTGAAAAATTGGGGCTCGACTCCCAGCCCAAAATTTTTAAGAACTTGGGACTCCCAAAAAACTTAAAAAATGGGCAAATTTATGGAACATTTGAAAATATATAATTTCTTAAAATATATAATACTTTAAAAGATTTTAATATTTAGATATTGTTAATATTAATTGTTATATTAATATGATATAAAGTCTAAATATTAATACATATTATTGTTGTATTAATTTTTATAACAATGTCTAAATATAATAATCAACATGTGCCCTTGATATTAATTGTAATCGATTAATTATTAATTATTACATATATGTAACACATTAATAATATTAAGGGTTAAGTTGATTGTTAAGTCTAAATGTTGTATTAATCACAATATATTAACAAGCGATTAATACAACAGCATGGTTTAACCTCAATTGCTTGTCATCTGCCAAACAAAGGCCAGAATGAATCTGAATCAATGTTATTTTAACTACAGCACTATAACCGTTGACTTACCAAAAATATAGAAAATTTGGTGTTTGAGGTTTGGAAAAGCCCTCGTGAACCCTTTTTCCGTTGCGTTGAGCCCTTTTTCATTTTCACGTTACACATAATGTCTTTTGTCGCAGCTTGAAATGCCCAAAATGGGTTAAAAAATTAGGTTTTCAGATATTTTAGATTTTTTTCCTTTGAAGTGGCAATTTTATGTCGATTTTCCGTGATTTTAACCTCAATGAATTGCCACAATTTAGAATAACTCAACCCTAAATTATTTTGTGAGTGACTCGCTGTAAAAAATGACGTGCGAGTACTCACGAGTCTGCAAAACAATTGTAGAGTTTTTCAACAATGGGAACAACTATTTGCTACGTATTGATATCTTATTTCATCTTCTTGGACATGTATATAAAAAGGCTCAAGTGCTTTTTAACCAGGAATTGTTTGGATGACTTTTTCTCAGTTCAATTCTATTTCCTTTTTCTTGTTCTCGGGAGTGAAACACACTGCAGACAAATTTGTACAGTTTTCAGATGATAAATGAGTCTGCTTTTAGTTTTTCCAAATATTATGTTTAAGGATATGTGTGTGTATACACAAATTTGAGAGTTGGTCCTTAAATATAATATTTGCAAAAACTAAAAGCACTCATTTATCATCAGAAAATTGTACAAATTTGTCTGCAGTGCGTTGTGAACCTACACTTCCGAGAATAGGAAAAAGGAAACAAAGTTTAATTGAGACAAAGTTGTCCAAATAATTCCTAGTTAAAATGAACCTACACTCTCGAGAATAGGAAAAAGAAAACGAAGTTTAATTGAGACAAAGTTGTCCAAATAATTCCTAGTTAAAAAACACTTGAGCCTTTTTAGATACACATATATATAATGTATATATGTATGTGTAAGTATATGTATACACGCGCGCGCACACACACACACACATATGTACATGTATAGATACATACATGCAATGTTGTAATTTATGTGCCTCTCAAGAAATATATCAAATGAATAATTTAAACCACAAACAAAATTCTTTAACCACACATTGTTACTTGCTTCTAAAGTTGCACTTGCATAGAACTCTCCTAATACATCAAGAAGTACAAAGATTAATTTTCAAATACATGATCTCTACAGTCAACAATGAATGTTGTTCCCTTTGAAAGGATTTTGAGCTTATGTCCCTTTGACACATGGAAGATTATTATTGACAAAAAAATTGTTTTCTAGTTCCTTGATTCTGCAAAATGTTAAAATAAATTATTTCTATGAGTATGAGGTGTTAGATTAGGTGGTTTTAACCCAAAACTATGTTATTGGTTAGTTGGATTTGGCTTGCCAATTCGGGTCTGGTCAGTTGTGCCCTAATCACACATCATCCCATCCCAAATGGCGACCCCCTACTTTTAAGGTCCTCTTGGTCTTTTGGTTTTGATTCTTTGAGTCTTTTTGTAGCAATATCTTTGGTCTCCTTGATTTGCAAGTGTTTTGGGTGAATTTGATCAAGTCTACAAGTCGTTTGAGTAAATTTGGTTGCCTAGAACTTGTTTGGTCCATTTTAGGGTTTTACCTTTTAGACTTAGATTTGTGGTCTTTTCCTTAGGGTTTTGAAAAAATTGAACATTGCATTGGAATTAGGACCCTTCAATGAAGCTACTAGTGAAATTTGAGCAACTTTCGATTTTTAGAAAGTTCCTATTTTTTAAAGAATTTCACTACCTCTCGTATTGTCTTTATTTTGCCAAAAATCAAACTTACTATTTTTAGCAGTCTCTATTTTTAGTAAGTTTGTATTTTTAGTGTGTCATCTCATCTTGGTTTGCCCTAATTTTGATATTTTGAACCACTTATTATTTTTAGTAAGTCTATTTTTGGTAAGTCTGCCACAAGCAGGGGTCTGGACACTAAAGACTGAACATTCTTGAATATCTGCCTAAATCCGGAAAATTGAAAAAGTAGACAGTTGATAAAAAAAATGACTGGAATTCATTCTTGGAAAAGCATGAAAAATCTTCGAAGGCAAGAAAACTAACTTCAAAATCCAAAATGGCGTTCCAATTCTGGAATGGTGAAAATGGTAAGTTTGGAAGAAAATTAAGCAAAAATTGTTCACCTCGAGTGGAAGGAATTCTTGGAATAGGTTGGGCACCAAAGTGACCTCATGGAAGAAAAGCAAGAGAATCACAAATCCTCCACATGGTATGATCCACGCCCAAGTCCAGATAGGGAGCGCCAAAGTGAGGTCATGAAGGAATTTTCCTCCTTGCCCAAAATTCCTTCACCATGTGTGCCTAGCGCTCAAGCATGAGAGGTGGGTGTCAAATAGGGGGTGTGGAAATTTTTTCCTCTGACCAAAAATTCCTTCACTATATGACTTTAGTGCCCAAGAGTTAGTGTAGAGTGCTAGACAGGGGGTCGGGAGAGAGCGTAGAGCCCAAGTCTGGGATAGAGTGCTATATGAGGGGTATAAAGGAATATTTCAACGAGAAGAAATTCTTGCAAGGGGTGTTTTTAGCGCCCAAGGTTAAACTGGAATGATTGATCAAGGAAGAAAACAAGAATTCTTCCTTCAAGGATGAAAATTTCGCCCAGGATGAAGAAATTTCAAGATAAGGAAAAAATTGGCCAAGGGAGAGAAGTTTACTCTCGCATTCTGAAACTAAAAATGGAAAAAACTCCTAAAAATAGGAAAAGTGAAAAATTGATCAAAAAGCTCTGTTTGAACAAGATAAATTCAAAACGCATAAAAAAATTCTTCTTGGATAAAATTCTCTTGGAATTTTCTCTCCAAAAATTTAGACAAGCAGGATTTCTACGTGGAAAAATCAATAAAATTCTTTAAGGAAAGGAAAATCTTTCAAGATATCCTTTTGAATTTGTAATGAAAAGATTTTCACATTTAACGAATTAGTGACATGCAAGGGGAATATTCCAAGTTTATGACGCATGACTTAACGAATAATGGAAAATTCCATTTTTGAACTCAACGTTAACGACGAAACCTGTTTGCATGGTGAGTTGTCAAGGAAAGTATGACGCAATTTACATGCAACTGCTACGTTTAACCTCTTGCTAACTTAGCAACTCGGTGGAGAAATTCTATTTAAACGATGAATTGTTATTGATTTCTCACGCGTGATTTGGAAGAATTTGAAGTCAGAGAGAGGTGGAGAAACAATCAAATTAAAAGAATTTATTTATTCTCCAAAAAGTTCTTGTTTGTGGAGGTTCTACTTTATTCCAAATTGGGAATTTATCAATCAAAATTTCTTCTCCATCATTTTATTTAATTCCTTACAATGATTTTAATGTTATTTATTTTGTTTTGTAGGAATGACGGAATCTAGCAAGGTTGTGGATACTTCCCGACATGTGCAAATTAAGAATGAGATGAAAGGATTCCTTCTAGAATCCAAGATTATTTTTAAGTGGAAGGAAATCAGTGATGCCAATCGGGGAACTTTCCAATAGGGAGCTTTCAGGCATATGATTTTGGAAGAGCTAGATGTGCTCCATCTACCGCTGCTATCAAATTTGTTAAGAGTGGGATTGTTGCAACAACTTGTTTCCCTGTAGTTGTCCAATGCCCAGATTTGATCTTAGAATGTGCGAAGCACTATAATCTTGAAAGAAAGAAAATTCTAACATTAGACGACAAGCTTCTAGCCAACTTGATTGCAAAGGCAATTGGAGAAATGTTTGGAATTTCGGCATTCTATTCCATGACATACAAAAACCAAAGATAGGTTGGCCTCAATATATGAGGCTGGTGTTGGAAGATGTGCTGAGATTATTAATAAAACCCGGATGTTGACGCCAAGGTCGCATATTACAAAGATGCCTAAGTAGATCACTAAATTTGACTTCAAACATGAATATGCAGACCTCATGATGATGTTGAGTAGGATTATGGGGTGTATGCATGCCTTTATAGTTGAAACTGGGATGATATTCATTAATGAAGTTATGAATACTAATGTGATAGTGTATTGGGCAAGGTTGATCAGCCATTGTGTGCATAAGAGTTGAAGAATTTGGAGGAAAAGCACACCCAATGTTTTTTACATGAGCTCATATGTGATTTGTTTGTTGGCAAGAATGGGTAATTTCAATGGCTTGCCTGGAAAATGACCTATGGGATGTGGACCAGGACAGTTCAAAGTCCACGAGTGTTATTTGCAGCAGCACTTGTACAACACTAATTCTTTCAAGTTGGTGAGTGACACTTTCACAATGTACTTAACTAGATTATTGCAAGGTGAATTGCACACAAGGTTGTTGCTAGAGGCCAAAGCGTTGATACAAAAAATTGGAGCCTAGTACATTTAGTTTCCAAAGTTTACTTACATTTGGGTCCAAGGGTTTGCCTTTCAACCACAAAAGTTGCCAAGGTATCTAATCGATAAAATGGTGTTGCTAGAACTCACCAGGCAATTGACTGCTTATGACGTGATTCAAAAGAAGAAAAAGAAGTTGTGCATTGAATTCCCTATTGTCGTAGGCGACTATGTGGAATTGTGTCCATCATTGGTGGTGGCTGAAAAGTCTATATGGAAGAATTGACATTTTATCACTTGACATTCCATTCTACCCAATCCTACTTTGATTCGTATAATAAAATCAGGATGGTTGCCGGAATAAAGTTTAGGCACAAATTTGACTTGTAGGATTTCTGGTCAAATGCCAAGGATGATCTTGAGATTAGGAAAAGAATGTTTTCCAGATTGCCCCTTGACATGATTCGAATTGGTGAAATTATCCAAGTGCCAGATCAAGTTAAAGAAGATCGGTATGTGGTTTAGCCAGAATTTGAAAAGTTGAAGGATAGGCCTATTCAAGTCTCGGATTGGTTGAAACTAGAGATTGTTGATCTGGATGTTTTGGTTAGACCGGTTTTGCAATTCACAAGGCATTGGATTGATCTACACATCAGGACGCTGAAGGAAGGAAATGTTCGTTTGAGCTACCAAGTGATGGGAAACTTGGATTCCCATAGTGATGCCACAAAGGGGTCATCGCAAGCCAAAAATGAAGAAAGATAATTTTTGTAGGAAGGAGTTGAGGAAAGTGAAGAAAAGAATATTCCTAAGAAGTTGAGAACAAGGGAGATGAAAGAAGCCCAACTAGAGGTACAACAGGAAGCCTGGTTAGAAGAGCCTCAACATAAACAACCAAGGGTGGGAGAAGCACAATCGCCAACCAGTTCATCTAGCTTACAAGAAGTTGAGATGTTTGCACAAGAAGCTCCAAGAAGTCAACCTCGGGATAATATTTTTGATAATGCACCAACACAAGATATGCTTAGCGCTAGTGCTTCTCACAGACCAGTTCAACTGATAGGTTGAAGGTAGGAAGTTCCTCCACATCCAGAAGAACAAGAGCAGGATGGTCTCATCGAAACCATTCTCGAAGACATGGAGGAAGTTTCACAGGAGCAAGTACACATGGAAGTTCAGGATCAATCAACAGCTACTCCTGATTGGCTCAGGGTAAGGATGAGAAGAGATCCAGAAGAAGAAATAGATCCAACACAGTAATTGGAAAGACTTTTAAGCAAGATGGATAAACCAGCTGAGAAGAAGGCAACCATAAAGTTTTCCAAGATTACAAGGGATGAGTTTGGATCCATAACATTGCACTTGGCTGAGCGTACAATAGACAAAGACAAAATGACATCACACTCGATGAATATGTGATTAGGGAAGTCAATTTTGGGCATGCATCCACGACATAGGTAGTGGAAGGTTTTGAAGAATCTTCCTTGACCATGAAGAATGAAATGAGAAAATGAAAGAGAAGTGCAAGAGGTTGAAGAGCGAAAATGAGGCCTTGTGCGAGTATGTGTGGAGTTTTAAACATTCACTCAGGAAAGAAGATTGATTCTTAGTACTTCCCTCCTCTCTTCCTACAAAATCTGTTGATGGTGCTAAAGAAGTCAAGAAGAGAGCTCTATGCTCTAAGGAGTGGGTGGAAGGTGTTTTCACTACAGTAGGAGGATTCATTGAGAACTTGGCTCGCCTTTACTCTAGAATTCTTGCAATCCTAAACATACTGGAAGTTGCAGATAGTTCGTGGGAGGATATGCACATTTACCAAGACTCTACTATTCCATGACTCAAAGCACTTATGAGAATTCCTAGGAAGACGTTGATTGATGGGAAAGTTGTCAAGAGAACGATGTTTATGATTTCGTATGGTGGTTTTATGTCGTTTGTATTGGAATGGAATATTTTGAAAGGTTCAACATGGAGTCTGCTTCTTTGAGAGACTCAGTCAGGAAAGTACAAGGGTAAATCCTTAAGGCACTTGAGGCACTATTTCCGAAAGAGTGGTTGAAGGAGAGTTGATGGTGCGATTCCTTAGGCAATGATTGCATGAGTATTTCTTTATGAAATCATTTTCGACTGCACATCTGGAAAATATTTTCTTATTGTCTAGCACAATTGGGAAGACTCTGGAATTAGCGGTGGATTGGGAGAAGTTTTTCTCCAAGTGCAAAGAAGAAATCACCTTGATAGAATTCAAGATGGAAAGCGTGCCAAGTGTCTTTGTAGGAGAATTGGAGGTCATTGTCGCTAGGTTCATTGCATATGCCATTAATGAGTGTGATAATGGTCGTCCATTTTTGGATGCTAATCTTTTGACATAGTGGCACATGCATGGCTGGAATATTTGACCAAGTGGCGGTTGGGTCAATGTATGTTGAGGTAGCGGAGCATCTTTTTGCATGTAGCTGTCACATTTAGGAGATAATGGAGCATTTATGGCATTATGGCTGATTTTTGCTTGGAAGAATTTTTATGACATTAGGCAAACTTGATGGAAAGTGGTGCATTTAATGCATGTGGGCAGGAAGGAATTTATTGTAAATAGGCATGATGGGCATTTAATGTTTATTCCCACCTTGTTGTATCATGTGTGTGGAATCTTTTGGGTCAAACCCTCATTAGGGTTTGCATGTAATCAACGATGGAGGCCTATATAAAGGAGTGATCCCCTAATTTGTAAAGGGAGGAGATATTGTTTTGAGATTGTTGTGATAAGCTATTGGAGTAGTAAACTATAATATATTGTTGTTTGATGGTGTATACTTGTCCTATTTCATAGCTTGTATGGTCTTGCTTTCCTCACTTAAAAGAGTAAAATTATTTCAAGCATTTTGAACGGGATTGATTATATTGTTTAAAGTGAAATCTTTTGCTCATACCTTTTGTTGCTAGCTGATTGTTATCAACAATGTAAGGTTAGTCTTAGCCATTTTATATGTGTTGGACATTGTTGTTGCTAGGAGATGTTATTGTCATTGATGTCAACATATTCTTGTGATTTATTGCTTCGGTTGTTGCATATTAGTTTTTTGGGATCATGGTTTGGTGTATGGAGTATTTCTAGTATTAGTACATATTTTTGTATTGGTTTCAGTGATTTGGGAAGCTTAATTGATCATATCATATGATCCAGTTTGTAGTTTAGTTTTTCTGATCAGTGCTTTGTAGAGTTTGGTATTTCCTTTGGTATATCCCAGTGTGATCAGATCTTGAGTTGTGACTTTGAGAGATTGTTTGGGATATTTATGTGTATCTTCATTTCATATGGTTCGTGATTTGGTGCTCCGCAAGTTATCTTTCTTCGTGGCAGTTGTTGTTGTTTGAGTGTTTTTGAGTTTCTGAAGTTGATTGATGAAGATTTGATAAGTGGTGTTGTTGCAGCTGTTACTGATGATTCTAATGTGCTTGTTGGTGTTTCTTAATTTTGTCCAATTTGCTTTGATGATTTTCATTGATCAGTGTGCGAGTTTTTGAAGGTTTTGTTGAATCGGTGATGTTCTTTGTGTTATGTGGTATTCTTGGTGGTGTAGCATGTTGCAGTTGATCTTGTCATGATTTTCGGTGGTGTTGCATGTTTTGAGATTTGATTTAGGTCTATGTTATGTCATGTATATCATTATATTGGTCCGGTGATTGATCTTTGTATGGTGTGATGTAATTTTGTAATTAGGTGTTGAAGGTTGATTCGACCTTGTTGTCAAGGTTTTTGAATTGTATAAATAGGTATCATAGTCATGTAATTCATGTATCGATGATGTGTTTGGATTATCTAAGAGCGAAAAAGGTGCAAATAGTGATACATCTTTCAACATTGTGATTGAGCAGGGATTCGATTGGTGCAAAGAAGACATGCGCTTAACTAGAACTGTCATCAGGCATTAGCAGATGCTATTATTGCAATTCATTCCTTCTGGATTCTAGTTCGAATCTTGTTGTCAGTCAGTGAGACTTCCCTAAGGGTTGTAGCGTTTTGAGTTATTGTATTTTGAGTTGTAAGCTCTAGGCAATGTACTTGAATGCTGGTGCATTCCCCATTGTAATATTTACATATACTACTGCAGAGTATCATCTTATTGTGGGTAGGTTCCCACCGTGGGTTTTTCTCTTAATCAAGTTTTCCATGTCAAAAATCTTGGTGTTGTGTTGTGCTTTCAATTTGCTTTGCTGCAATTTATCACTGCACTGAAACACTTAAACAATCTAAAGATAAACCGGTAAAATAGTTTAATAGACAGACCTATTATCACACATGCGAACCAAAATGCAAATAAAGCATTCACCCACAAAAGCAATACAACCATAACACAAGATATTTGATGTGGAAACCCAAATGGGAAAAACCACGGTGAGATGGAACTCACAAGTCACTATCTGCAGAACAGAAACCGGACTGGTTAAGGTCAGACCGGTTAAGGTCTTACAATGTTCTTCACCAGAACAGATCCTGTTAGGAATCTCAATCTCTGTTAGGAGATAAGTCCGATCAAAGACTACCTTGCTAGAGGATTTTAGATTCACAGAGATGAACCACCTTGTTAGAGGATTTTACAAAAGGCTTTTGGGCCTACCCGGTTAAGGGCTACAGACTTGTTAAAGATGTGAGTAATCAACAAGTGTTTGATCTATCTAATAGCACAGATTGCTCGATTAGATCCTTGATAGCTTCGTTCTTAATGCACTCCTGCATTACTTCAGTCTTGTATATATTCATATTCTTTCCAACTCCTCAACGTCCTTAAACCCTAGCCGCAACATCGACTATCACAACAACGATAACAACAACACCCTAAAACCCTAGACATGATGTCCTTATAATGGAAACTGATTTCATGTCGGTCCAATAGGATTACATCACAATTTCCTAGGTTCAATGAACCTGGACATACTAGGTAATACGTCACAAAAAGCATCGCTATAGTGTCGACACCGTCAAACAATCGGTGGGTGGTAACTCATCACAAAGTACAACCGGTTCATACAAAATGCCGGTTGCCGGATTGACAAAATGAAGACTGGTAGAAATGTGTTATGCCGCTTTAATCCCTCGTACCGCTTGTGGTCAACATGCCGCTTTAATCCCTCGTATTGCTTGTGGTCAACATGTCGCTTCAGACCGAGAAACACATTCTGCAAAACATCAATAATCTAAAGACTATAATACAACATATCGGTTGGAACAAATACCGATTGTGCTCAAACTCATACACATAAAGAGGATCTTAATGCAAGTGTGTGTTCATCAATGACAATCACAACATAAACATAAAAAATGCCAACAATAAGCCAATGGTTTGATGTGATTATGTTGGAATCATGAGGGGACTTACATTGAATTGTTGAATGCTTGAGTTGCTGGAACTTAAATCCTAACTACTTGCTGAGAGAATAAAGAAAGAGAAAAAGGCATAGGGTTTAGGGAATATATTTTAATCCTAAGAATGCAAGAAAATGAGTGAATGATTCGATGGAATCCTACTGGGCAAGGTTTCACCATCAAACTGAACAATTTGACACAAGCTTAGTGCAATATTCTAAGGGATAATTCAAATATGTTCAAATCATTGCCATCAAATATTGATCACCATTCAAGTTAATGCATAAACAATGGATGTATAACAATTCAAATTTAAGCTCATATCACTTCAGTTGACCATGCAAGGCACACTTACAATCAACAAGAGGCTAGTTGTATGGACTAAATGGACTCCACGCAAATGCTCTCAACAATTTCTTCCACTCAATCTAATCAACATGAAAGTAAATTGAAAAATAAAGACCATGCAAGTTGTTGAAGTAACAAATCAAATTCACCATAACTTCAATGAAATCAATTGTTGTTTACAACAAGGTTTGGCAACAATCTTTGTCTTCTCTTAGTCTAACTTCCATTCTAATTGCTATTCACTATTCTATTCTTCTAAAACTATCTATTCTTCTATCAACCTTTACAAATGAGGAGCTTGAACTTTTTATAATGCTCTCAATACAATTCAAAGGCTTAGATCAATTTGAGATCCATGGTCAAGATTTTACAATGAAACCCTAAGTAGGGTTTGTTACAACAAACTCTATTATGGCCAATAAAATAATTGCAATATTTGGACACATGCCCTCTTTGGAATATTCGACCAATGGATAACAGGGGTAGGTGCCTCGGAGTTAGTGCCATCATGGACAAGTCTGGTTCTTTGAATTTGGACGTGCAGATGTTGAGTTCCTTGATTTGGTGAGTGGTGACTAGGATGCCACCTCTACTTTACACTTGTAGATTTGATTCGTTATCATGAAGGGATGTTGAGGGATATCTCTTGATACTCAACATTTCAAGTTTGCTCGAAGTAGTGGTGATGGGAAGCATTGATGTAGCTGATTCATTCCCCCATCCTCTCCTGCTTGCCTTGGTGTGATTATATGACTTCTCCTTTGCACTCTTTTTATCTCTGCATGTCTCCATGGTGTGGTGAGAGTTGAGATTCCTATTGGGCATTTTGTGTTTGTAAATGAAGTTCTCTCCTTTTCATGGTGGTGTAGATCTTACAGTCTTCCTCCTTTTGCTTTGCAATGACCATCCTTGATGTTTTTGTATTTGTTGATGAAGTTTTTCTCTTGAGAACATCATCTTGACCTTGATATTGAAATTTCCTCCTTAGGACACTTGTTTTGATCCTCCTCCAACCTGATCTCCTTGATTTCTTTCTTCATCTCTTGCAAAACGTATAACCTCTATAATCTCTTAATTTGACATAATTTCTGATTTTGTGTGATTTGTAGGTTAGATAAGAGGATTTAGAGAGAATTCGCCTTCATGAAGGAGCACTTGAAGTTGAGGTCCCTGCAAAGAAGGAGCACTTGAATTTGTCTTCCAAAATGAAGTCTTACTCACTAATGACAATACAGATGTACTAAATCACACCCAATCATATTTTTTCTAAGGAGAATCTCAAAAGCAACACACATAACCAATCAATCACGTTTTTCTAAGGACAATCACATTTTTGGAAAGGCAAAGTCAACGAACCAAAACACGTCAATCTTCCAAATTTGTTTTTTACCCTATTGCAATATTAGCAAAGCAATTTAATGTTTGTGTTTGAAATAATGATGACATGTTGCCATCAAACCATAGGTAGAGAAACCAACCCCTGTGGTTTACATCTGTTATAAACTCTATTCAAAACTAACCCAGGTTAAACCCTAGGTTAAACAGAGATAGTTAGTCATTGAAAACAAGAGTTCAAAATCACCCTATTGGCACAAATTCAGAATTTGCAACAAAAAGTGAAATTAGGGCTTGTTCCCACAAAACCTACCAACTCCTAACTTTTCCTCAGGTTCTATCAAAATTGGTTCTGAATGATAAAATGCATATCAAACTTTGTGTCAAATTTTTTGCTTCAATCCCAAAGCCTGAAACTGGTAATTATTGCCTTTGGAAACTGTCGATTAAACACTTGCCTTTATGCTTTTACACATTTAAATTTGGAATGTTTTGGTCATCGTGCTAACGCTTGTATGCTAACGCTGTCTTTGACAAAGCTGACCCCTAGTTTTTAGTCATCAAAAAATCAATCGTAATTTGCATCAGTGTGCATAGGGTAAATGCCTCCTTAGGCAACCAACACTTCCAAGGCACTTGAAGCACCCGATACATCCTTGACGTCTAAAGTAGAGAATCCCTAAAAGCTAGACAAAATGAAGTATTAATATCAAGGAGTGTTGCATGACTCTAAATTTCTAAGTGGGAGAATGTGGGGGATACAGACTTTGGGCACATCAATATCCAACAATTCAAGAATAGGATGTATGGCTCAAATCAAACCTGGAGGGCACAGATGATGGTACATAGTGGGATAGCATAGTTTGTTGGTTTTCCCTAGGCTATCCAAAACTATGAATTGATTGTGGAGTGTGCTAGGCACTACAAACCAATCAGAAAGGATAGTCTTTGTCAATGAGATGGTAATAGCTAATTTTACTCCCCAGGCTCTCATAGAGGTCTTTGGCATCCTTGTCCATCGAGATACGATAGTTGTGCATATGGATGAGGCCCAATCATTGTATGACCAAAACCCAGCCAAGGGCAAAAATAAAATGAATGATAATTGGTTCAGGGAGAAGACGCTCCAGAGCTTCAAGATCCTCAAAAATATCTACAAGAGTGAATTCAACGAAGAGTATAAAGATATGATCACCCTCAGCCAGGTCACATGATTACCCCACTTGAACTTGTTTGAGAATTGGGTGTTCTATTATCCAGAGGAGGTCTTTGGGTGCAAGCTCATGTTAGATTGGGCTAAATAATTAGTGATAACATCCATGAGCAGTTGGTGCTCTTATCAGAGAAGAAGATGTGCTCCATGTCTTCTTATGTGGTGTACATGCTAGCTCAGCATTCTAGGTTAATGGGGCTAATTCGCCTTGGCGATATTGGAAACGAGGAAGGACAAATGAAGGTACATGAATGCTACCCCTAGCTACACTATCACAACATAGGCCAAAGGGAAACGAATAACACAACATATGTAGTGGGCCATTATGAGAGGGTGGATGATGCCTTCACCATGTGGATGGTCAATATAATCCAAGAAGGGCTGCAACAAAGGTTGTCCAAATAGGTGATAGCACTAGTAAAGCAATACGAAGCCCAGTTTATACAGTTTCCCAAATTCTCTTACTTGAGAATTTCTAGATTTGAAGGGTCTCCATATAGACTCCCTAAGTACCCCATAGGCAAACTGGTCCTCTTGGAGGTGGCCAGATAGGCAAGTGTAACTAGAAAAATACTCAGAGAAAAGGAGGTCACAAAGGTGTCGTTTCCAATGGACATTGGTGGCAAAGACACATTTGAAAACTGCAGCCCAAACATATCAGTCGATAGAGGATTTGGTAGCATATGGCTTATAAGAGCACCCCAATAGGAAAATATTTGATCCTACTAGGTTGGGACGAAAGGCCTATGGGAGGCATTATAGTCATAAGGTAAACATAAGGATTATTGGGACAGTTGCAACAATGATTTCAAGGTCCAAAGAAGGGAGTGTTCTTGGTTAAACCTGCACCAAATCAAAATATATGGATATCGTTGAGTTCTTAACCAGATGGATGATGATGGGGATTGCCTACAACACCATGTCTATGATTTTGTCAAGTATTGCCCACCGACCTTAATCAATTGGTCTCGTGACCCTATCAGCAGTTTGGAGGTGATAATGAGGGAACCCAATAAATTAATTGAGGATACAACAACAAACTAAAGAGCTAGTACGTGAGGCTGTAAAGTTCACCTGTAATCTGGTGAGATGCCTTGAGTCTCAATCCTCTGAAAGTGAAGCACATGTTGCAACACAAGAAGATGAATTAAATAAGGACAATGAAGAAGAGCCTCAAAAGAAAAGGAATGAGAAAAATGCCAACAAAGAGCTGAAGGCATCTAGGAAGTCCAAAAGGAAGAAAAACTCGTCACCTGAGGCCCTTACCTGCAAGAAACTAAAGATAAGGCGACCCTCTATTGCAACCACCTCTCAAGAGGACTCTACTGTAGTAGGATATGAGAACGACATAGAACACCTGCCCACTTCCATGTTGCAAATGGAGTCAGTCTTCATAGAGAAAACTGACCTATTATTTAAGAGATGCAAATTGTTGATTTAGAAGATCCTACAAATCTAATTGATGAAGGAGAAATCCTGCATATAGGGTCGGATGACAAAGAAAAGGACATAGACAGAGGTGTAGAACAATAAGAAGCTGAGGTATATCAACAACCACTAAGTGAAATTAGAGAAAGCTTGACTAGAGGAAAAGAGCAAGATACTACAAAGGACCAACCTTTTTTTATGGATGGGCAAGAAAATGTGAATATTGAGTCATATGCAGCTTCCAAAGGGTAGGGAAAGGAAATCGAAGTCACTTCTAGCCAACTCATACCTCCTATATGGTTACAAACCCAGATAGAAAAGAAAATGACAATAAGGACATCTCTAAGTATTGAGGACTTATCTGCTAGAGTAGGACAACCTCAAACCAAAGATAGGAAGAAGCCTACGACCTACTCAAGGATAACTAGAGTTGCATAGTGAAACCAGATTGTACATATTGATGTTCCACCATCAGACAAATCTGTTGAAGATGTGACCGTTGCTGATTATCAAATTTTATTCATGAAAATGGGGAAAGGAACCAAGGAGCAAGAAGTTGAAGAATTCTAGGACTACTTTGAGGCAATATTGAGAAGATTGAAGAAGGAAATGGAGGAGAAAGAGATGTATAAAGTTCGAGCTGAATATGTTGAGAAATACATTGTTCACTTTCTCAGGTCATTACAGTGGAAAGAATTGAATGCCCCTCTTGCCATACTTACACAAAGTGTAACGTTTGACTTTGAAAAGATAAGAGCTTGTGCTAAGGCAACTTGAACATGGTTCGAGAAATTATCTACAAAAGGAAATGATGTGCTCAAGGAGTTGATGACATTGCAACAAGGGATGCATCAGACTATCCAGTCAATACAAAATATCAAGGACCATTATGGTCATATCACCAAGTCAATCAGCGTGGCACTTCCTCTTCTGACCGCTTTGGTTAGAACCTTCGCTAACATTCCCACTGACATGCAAATCATAGAGTTGCATGAATTTAGCACCATCATGGAATGGTTACAAGCCTTGATATTCAAGAGGGATATTATTGTCACTATTAATCACGATTGGGAATTGTGTGAGAATGCCATGGAATATGTCAAGGATAATTGCTCCTTCTAGATAAAATGATTGGTGATAATATTTTGTAGATTAACATTGACAAGTTAAGAATCCTTTAGAAAAGTCAGCTCTATGATGACAAGGACCCATTTTCCATTGGCAAAATGGAAACTACCAGCAGATTGTGCATTACAATGAGCGCACATGAATCCAACAGGCTTGATTGGAATAGAGAACTTATGAATGTGGACAACAAAATTGTCACCAATAAATTTCGATTCCATAGCATTCTTGTACCCTTCGATCAAGAATTGATAGCAATCTGACTAAAAATCCAGAAATGTATACAAGAGGAGTGAGGAACGGGCCGAGATATTTGGAAAAACTATTTGGATGGTGATAAAGATTTTATATTGTAAAAGAAATGTCTATTTTGGGAAAAATAAAGATATAACACAATTCCCAAAGATAGTTAATTTCCAAAACAAGAAACCACATTTTTTTTCGTGAGCTCCGTGTAGTTCATTTTTTGAAGGAAATTAATTGCTGGTAGTTGTAGAATTAGCTAGGATGTGAAATGTATGCTTTACTAGGTATGGGGCATGTTTTTGGGAATGAATTTGGGCCATTTAATGGATTAAATCTTGGCCATTCATCTAGTTTTCAAAATATATAAAAGGGAGCCTACTCTCTCCCATTTTTGGAAGAATCTTAAAAATTGATGCTGAAACTCTACCAAAATTAATACAAAAATTGTTTGCACAATGGTCTATGTATGATTTCATGTGAGTGCATTGTTCTCCTTTTTCCCATGTGTTTATTTTTGTTTATGCATGTTAATATGCAATGGTTTTTTGAGTTATAATCTGATAGTCTTTTGTTCATACCATTAGGAACTAATTGAATGTTATTTCCTATGCATGGTTAGGCTGAACATGTATTAATCTTAGTTCGATTGCTAGATGTTGTATTGGAATGCTATGTATCTTTAGAATGCAATGTATGCATCTCAGCGATTTGAAAATCTGTATTAATCCCTTGAAGATTACACTGACCTTTGTTGAGCTGTGTCAAAACTGGCAAAGCAAGGCCTAGTTTTTTTAAAGACCAAACTGGTCAAATTGGTCAATTGTGCTTTTTATTGATAGTTCTGATACTAATTGTTAAGTACAGATGCCAAGCTAACAAGATGAGAAGGAGGGGGGGGGGGGGGTGAATCATATAAACTTAATCTTCCATAAAATCAACAGATTCAACCTCGATAGCTTAAATAGATATATGTAATCAAAATTGTAAAACATGTAACCTTAAGAACACATAATCATAACAACACTCATAACACTAGATTTAACGTGGAAACCCAAATAGGGAAAAACCATTGTGGGATTTCAGACCCACTAGGGAATATACTCTTCTAGAGTATGCTCGGTTAAAAGCAAATCCTATTAAAGATTACAAGCACATTGCTAGATGTGACCCGGTTAAAGGATTTCCCTCAGATCTGTTAGGATCTTCACTTTGTTAGAAGCGACATTGTCAAAGAATTTCAAACACTCATTTAGAATGTCACCTTGCTAGAGGGTTTTACAAATAAGACTGTTAAGTCCACTCGGTTAAGAAATTTTCTGTCACTTTACAAAATAACAGTAATCAAATATATCTGCAACTTTACATCAAAAATGTTAAAGCAGATTTTTATTTACTCAATACAATCTAGTCATAGGACTTATCTTGTCCCTCTGCTAAGCTCTATACTCTGTTAATCAAACAGGTCTTCAAGCTTTTGTGCTTGGTAATCACTATGTAGCATCTTTGTGCTTACACTTGCCCGCATGCATTGTTTATCAACAGTTCTTTATTTATAAACAATTTGCTAACCGCTGAATCTCCTTGATCACATATCCCACGATCAATCATAGCCATCAGATCTTCAAACTTGACCAGGTTCAATGTATCCTTCGATCTGAAAACGTTTTACCTCGTCTTGGAACTTGCATACATTTCTTGGAACTTGTTCTAAGGTATTGCGGTTCAATCTGAGCTGTAGATCTTTCTACCGATCTTCTATTGCCATGGATTCTTTAACAAACTTTATGCACGACATACCAATCATTTAATCAATTCCAGCTCATTAGCTTCCTTCATTAAATAACGCTTTTAATCATTTAATGCATTCTGTTACAGTTCGATTGCAACTCGGTAAATACTAAACTTCACTCGGTAGACCTTCCACTTTCATTAATTGATAGCGATAACCTTAGGGTTTACCAACTAGGTTCTTTAGGGTTTACCGACTAGGTTCTTTGCTCGGTAACATAGTATAGTATTAACCTTACAATCAACAACATATGTAGGATATCAAAACAATCTAAACATCATGATCTCATCATTGTCTAACTCGGTAATAGTTGCCCATTGAATAACTTATTTCTGCCCTTATTCATCACATTCTTTCTGTGTCTTTTACCGACATCTTTATACTCATCAAATCATACTTCTTAAGATATGGCAACATCATACTGAATTAGAAAATCAATTTCTTGACATCAATGACAAAATAATAATATTAAGACAGTAAACATCCTTAATTAGTTGTATCCATAATCATCAACAACCTTCTCAATATCTTAATTGAAATGCCAACAATCTCCCCCTTTGGCATTGATGGCAAAACCAATTGATTTGACCTAATTGATTCTGAAATGCTCTCCCCCTGTCATCGGACTTCTCCCCCATACAATAGTCTTCTCCCCCTTTGACAACAATGCCAAAAAGTAAAAAAAAACTAAAACATGATTTCTTTCGCTGAGAAGTGAATTCCTTGTTGTTATGTGTCAACTCAGTCTCGGTCAGAGCATTATGTCTTCAATTCCTGTTCCTTGTATTTGTTTCCTGCACACCTTTAGAAAACATCCTAAAGTGTGTAAATAAGCATCAATCCACACATAATATTTTGTAGATTAATCGAATTGATGCTTTCACCGAACTCTGTCAGTGAGTAGAAGATAGGGGTGGGACCACTAACTTGCTTCTGAGATACTCAAAAGTGTCCCATGGCAATGGCTTTGTGAAAATATCTACAATTTGTTCCTTTGTGCTAATATACTCCAACACCACTTTCTTCTCTTGAGCTTTTTCTCTAAGATAATTATATTTGATAGGGATGTGCTTTGTCTTAGAGTGCATAATAGGATTCTTTGAAATGTTAATGGCATTAGTATTGTCACAGAATATAGTTACTGGCTTGGTAACTTTCTCATTTATACCTTCCAACAGTTGTTTGATCCATGCTATATTGGTACAATTCAATGCTGCAACAACATATTCAGCTTCTGCTGTTGACTGTGAAACACATCTTTGTTTCTTGCTAAGCCAACTCACTAGTCTTTTTCCTAAAAAGAAAGCTTCTCCACTTGTGCTTTTTCTGTCATCAATGTTGCTTGCCCAATCAGCATCATTATAAACTTTGAAATCAAAGTCATTTCCTTTCTGATATACTAAGCCATAATCCTCAGTACCTTTCAAATATCTGAAAATTCTCTTGATTGCTGTCATGTGTGTTTCCTTGGGATCTGCAAAAAATCTTGCAACTATACCTACGACATGTGCTATGTCTGGCCTGCTGTGAACAACATATTGTACCTTTCCAATCATGGATCGGTAAAGTGTCTCATCAACAGATGCAGATTCATCATTCTTTGATAATTTACAATTGGTAGTCATAGGAGTACTTACTGATTTTGAGTCCTCCATTCCAAATTTCTTCAAGATTTCATTTATGTATTTGGATTGAGTAATGAAAATCTCATCTTTCATTCGCAGTATCTGTAAACCTATAAAATACTTTATCTCACCGATTAATGACATCTCAAATTCTTTCCTCATTTTATTTCCAAAGTTTTTGCATAGAGAATCATTCCCACAAAATATAATGTCATCAACAAATATGACTGAGATCAGTATTCCATTTTCATCATTCTTCATGTACATATTGTTGTTTTCACTTGTCCTTATAAAACCAATCTTGATTAAATAAGAGTGCAATTTTTCATACCATGCTCTAGGTGCTTGTTTCAGACCATATAAAGCTTTGTTCAATTTACATACCTGATCTTTATTCTCCCCTTCAACAAATCCTTCAGGTTGTTCAATAAAAACTTCTTCTTCTAATATACCATTCAGAAATGCAGATTTGACATCCATTTGATATACCTTGAAAGTTTTGTAAGCAGCGTATGCCAACAGTGTTCTTACTCCTTCAAGTCTAGCCACAGGTGTAAAAGTCTCACCATAATCAATTCCTTCTTTTTGAGCATATCCTTTGCAAACTAGTCTTGCTTTATTTCGAATGACCTCACCTTTTTCATTCAGCTTGTTTTTGGAAATCCACTTTGTACCGATTACATTTTTGTCCTTCGGTTTTGGGACCAGTGTCCATGTGTCATTATTCTTGATTTGATCAATCTCTTCTGTCATAGCATTTATCCAATCTTCACTGTTGAATGCCTCTTTCACTATTCTCGGTTCAAATTCAGATATCAGACATGTGTTCTGTCTCAGTTTGTTCCTTGTCATCACTGGATCATCTTTATCTCTTATAATTTGACTTGATGCATGATTCCTTCTTACATACTTGGCTAATACAAGCTTGGTAGGCTCTGTATGATCTTCTTTATCACTCGGTAACTGAATATCTTTTTTATTTTCTTTAGTAACTCTCTTGGTAGGACTTGTCGGTTGAACATAGACAAATTCTTCATAATCTTTTGGTTCCTTAGAATTTCCTTCCTCATTTCTTTCTGCAAATTCATCAATTTTCACATTTGCACTTTCTACTATTTTGTTAGATGATTTGATCAGACATTTAAATGCTTTACTTCTAGAAGAATAACCAAGAAATGTTTCTTCTTCACTTTTTTGATCAAATTTTCCATTTCTATCATCTTTGTGTACATAGCATCTACTTCGAAAGATTTTGAAGTAACTTACATTAGGTTTCTTGTCATACCAGATTTCATATGGTGTCTTCAAAGTTCCTTTCTTCAGTTGTACTTGGTTCAAGGTGTAAACTGTTGTGCTTATTGTTTCTCTCCAAAATGTTTGTGGCACTTTCTTTTCAATCATCAGGGTTTTGACACAATCCACAATAGATCTGTTTCTTCTCTCAACTATCCCATTTTGTTGTGGAGTTTTCGGTGCAGAGACTTGTCTTTTTATACCATGATCATTGCAGAATAAGTTGAACTCATCAGAGGTAAACTCTCCTCCTCTATCTGATCTAAGACATTTCAGTTGTCTCGCTGTTTTATTTTCAACTCTTGCCTTGTACCATTTAAATATTTGAATTTTTTTTGATTTTACTTTTAAAAACATAACTAACATCATCCTTGAATAATCATCCACAAATAATATGAAATATTTATCACCATAATAACTTTGAACTTTCATAGGACCACAAAGATTAGTGTGCACAAGATCTAAAATTCCCTTAGAAGTGTAGGACTTACTTGTAAAGCTTGATCTTGTCATCTTACCCATCTGACATCCTCGGCACATAGCATTCTCAGGTTTTTCCAAACTCGGTAGACCTCTTACTCGGTGCTTCTTACTTATTTTGATTAGATTATCAAAATTTACATGAGAAAACCTTTTATGCCATAACCTGGTATCATCTATCTTTGCATAAATACAATTATTCTGAGTTGAGTCAAGGTGAAATGTGTTACCTTTTGTTTGAGTCTCATTAGGAGCTAACTTTCCATGCTTGTCATGAACTTTGACAATTCCTTTTTGAAATTCTATTCAGTAACCTGTGTTGTTTAGCTGTGCTACACTCAACAAATTATATTTCAAATCTTCAACCCAATAAACATCATTACATTTAGCATTGTCAAGAAGTGTTATGGATCCTTTATCTTTTACCAGACATGGTGCATCATTACCAAATCTTACATAACCTCCATCATAATCTTCTAATTTAACAAACTTGAGTTTATCACCTGTCATGTTATGTGAGCATCCACTATCTATGATCCAAGAATCATTAGTATTTATGTGAGATATTAGGGCTTTTTCTTCATACCTTTCTTCATCTGGTCCATCTTTGATAGCCACATAAACTACTTCTTCTGTATCAGTTTCATCTGATTTATCATCATTTGATTCATCATCGGCTATTAGGCATGACTTTCTATCTCTTCTTTTGAAGTCTCGGTATCCTCTGTAATGATTATTTTTCTGTCTGTCATCTCGGTAATCTCTCTTTTCAGTAGAATCTTTGTCAGGACAGTTAGAAGCCATATGTCCTATTTTATCACAATTGAAACATTTTAAAGGTAGTTTTTCTTTATACTTATCTTTGCCTCTCGGTAACCTTCTGGCTAATAGTGCTTCAAACTCTTCTTGCTTTCTAATTTCCTCATACAGTTTGTGTACCTCCTCCATGTTTTTGGGAAATCTTTGACTTGCTCAACTATGATTCCCTTCAGAATACTTACTCATTCTATCATTCTAATCATTAGATTCACCAAGATGAAAAGAACTGAATGCAGATTCAACTTTATTTACCGAAGACCCACTGTTATCAAAGTTACTTAACTCAAATGCATGTAGCTTACCAATAGTAGCATCCAAAGAAACTGACATATTGGATACAAACCTCAATTCATTGATTGCAGAGACTTGGATTGCATAAGCAGGTAGAAGGGTTCTCAATAACTTACTTGTGACATCCTTTTCTTCAATGGTTCCTCTTGCTTCTTTGATTTGATTGACAATCTCCTTTAGTCTTGTACTATACTGGGTTATGTTCTCACCTTCATTCATCCTCAGATTCAAGTTGTCTTCTTAGACTATTCACTTTTGCTCTTTGAACATGTTCATCACCACCATACACAGATATGAGCTTGTCCCACATTGCCTTGGCATCATTGCAGCCTTTTAGATCATTAAACTCTAAGTCGGTCAATGCAGATGTTATTTCAATCATTGCTTGAATACATTCTTGCTTTGCTTTTATCTCTTCCATTGTCAATGGATAGGTGCTAGGTGTAATGAAATCATTCTCCAGATAATATACAACATATTCTCCAACTCTTGATAAGTGCAGCTTCATCCTTTTCTGCTATGTAGAGAAACTTGACTTGTTCAGCTTCAGTGCATCCCTCTTATACATCTTTGGATCTTTTCCTCAAGTACCTTTAAACTTTTTCTTCCGAAGTCCAAAGCTTTGATACCAATTGATAGTTCTGATACTAATTGTTAAGTACAGATGCCAAACTAACAAGATGAGAGGGGGGGGGGGGGGTGAATCATATAAACTTAATCTTCCATAAAATCAACAGATTCAACCTCGGTAGCTTAAACAGATATATGTAATCAAAACTGTAAAAAACATGTAACCTTAAGAACACATAATCATAACAACACTCATAACACCAGATTTAACGTAGAAACCCAAATAGGGAAAAACCACTGTGGGATTTTGGACCCACTAAGAAATATACTCTTCCAGTGTATGCTCGGTTAAAAGAAAATCCTGTTAAAGATTACAAACACATTGCTAGATGTGACCCGGTTAAGGGATTTCCCTCAGATCTGTTAGGATCTTCACTTTGTTAGAAGTGACTTTGTCAAAGGATTTCAAACACTCATTTAGAATGTCACCTTGTTAGAGGGTTTTACAAATAAGATTGTTAAGTCCACTCGGTTAAGAGATTTTCTGTCACTTTACAAAATAACAGTAATAAAATATATCTGCAACTTCACATCAAAAATGCTAAAGCAGATTTTTATTTACTCAATACAATCTAGTCATAAGACTTATCTTGTCCCTCTGCTGGGCTCTATACTCTGTTAATCAAACAGGTCTTCAAGCTTCTGTGCACGGTAATCACTATGTAACATCCTTGTGCTTACACTTGCCCGCATGCATTGTTTATCAACAGTTCCTTATTTATAAACAATTTGCTAAGCGTTGAATCTCCTTGATCACATATCCCATGATCAATCATAGCCATCAGATCTTCAAACTTGACCAGGTTCAATGTATCCTTCGATCTGAAAACATTTACCTCATCTTGGAACTTGCATACATTTCTTGGAACTTGTGCTAAGGATTGCGGTTCAATCTGAGCTGTAGATCTTTCTGCTGATCTTCTATTGCCATGGATTCTTTAACAAACTTTATGCACGACATACCAATCATTTAATCAATTCCAGCTCATTAGCTTCCTTCATTAAATAATGCTTTTAATCATTTAATGCATTCTGTTACAGCTCGGTTGCAACTCGGTAAATACTAAACTTCACTCAGTAGACCTTCTGCCTTCATTAATCGATAGCGATAACTTTAGGGCTTACCGACTAGGTTCTTTAGGGTTTACCAACTAGGTTCTTTGCTCGGTAACATAGTATAGTATTAACCTTACAATCAACAACATATGTAGGATATCAAAACAATCTAAACATCATGATCTCATCATTGTCTAACTCGGTAATAGTTGCCCATTGAATAACTTATTTCTCCCCTTATTCATCACATTCTTTCTGTGTCTTTTACCGACATCTTTATACTCATCAAATCGTACTTCTTAAGATATGGCAACATCATACTGAATTAGAAAATCAATTTCTTGACATCAATGACAAAATAATAATATTAAGACAGTAAACATCCTTAATCAGTTATATCCATAATCATCAACAACCTTCTCAATATCCTAATTGAAATGCCAACATTTATGAATTGAAAGCTCAAACTGGTCAAATTGGTTAATTGTGTTGATGTGGCAAAAAATCAAATCACAAAAAAGCTCCAAAATATTCTCTAGTCCCTGAAATATTTTATTAAAAAACTCCTCTCTACCAAATTTAGAGATCTTGCTATTTTTGGGAAGTCAATAAATATAAGTAAAGTCATCAAGAAAATGTTGTGACCACTGATTTAAGCACTACATGTGTCAGTATGGTCTGTAAAATATGCGAGGGGAGGCTATGCATGAGGAAAAAATCCCCCCCACTTCTAGACTTTTTGACTTGCCATTTTTTAAGATATTTTTTGTTTTAAACAATTTCAAAAAAAAAAAAAAGTAAAACATGCTCACCATAAAATTTTTGAGACTTTTTTTTTCAATTTTCTAGCAAATCATGCATTGTAGGCATTTCTTTTGGAAAAGAAATATTTCTAATCATGTGGTAAGATTCTGAATGGGACGCCTGTGTAAGATTGGTATAACCGTATAGACTTTTGGATGTCTGCACGAAAAAAAGTGTCAACAAAATCTCTCACTAATTTTTTTCCAACCTCCCATTTTAATGATTTGGTAGGTGATCTAAGGGTTTTGGGGCCTTTTAAGCGTGACATTGAT
The DNA here is from genome assembly GCF_030272615.1 of Cryptomeria japonica. Classification (NCBI taxonomy): domain Eukaryota; kingdom Viridiplantae; phylum Streptophyta; class Pinopsida; order Cupressales; family Cupressaceae; genus Cryptomeria; species Cryptomeria japonica. The sequence goes on from NC_081414.1 coordinate 699,915,090, forward strand.
GTCTATTTTGTCCCAAAGTGAGCTACCTTTAGAGCATGCCTTGAAAAATGTGTCATTAGCCAAATTAACCCCAAAATTCAACTGCTCAGATTTTGATGAAACAACAAGTGATATTAGGGTTTTTTGACCTTGTAGACGCAATGGTGATGCCTATTTCACCTCATAACTGATAAAAAAATTGCTCACCATGAAATTTACTAAAAAATAAATATGTGACCCTATAACACTTCTTAGTAATGAAAACCCTTAAAGGTTGAGAAGGGGTTTGCTAAATCCATGCTCTTATACCATGTTGAATTTTGCAACACAAGCACCTAGAATATCAAATACAAAACAAGAACACCTTTCACAAACGAGAGGCACAAATGGATGCTATATTACTCAATATCAAAGAATACAAAATTAAAGGATGAGTTACAATTGTACAATGAGTTGCTTATAAAGAAACCCCATAGCTAAATTTTAAAAAACTAAAGCGCAAGCATGAGGAGCTAAATAAAGCTCAACTCTAGCTAAACTAGACGCATAAAAGTTAAACTAGGTGCACAACTAAATAAAGCACTCCTAAGTGAACTTAAGCAATTAAGCATAACTAATTGTAAAAAAGCAAGTAATAGATAAATATGCTCTAACAAAACATAAGAACAATGCTTTCTTAAAAGGAACAATAAATGGATTCTAGTGGCCTCAAGATGAACATAAAAGGAAACCATCATAGACATTGAAAACAAAATGTTCATATTTTTTTTTGCCTTCTCAAGAAGTATTGCAAGTATAGATAGCTCATTTGGGTCTTATGGATCAAGATTTAAAAGTTAGCATTGGGTTTAGATACTTGTTTTGAAGGAAATAGAAGGACATCAAGAATATCTTATTTGAAAATGAATGGAAAACAAATATCTTAGAGCATCTCAATCAAAGAATCAATGATAAAATATTTCAAATCTAATTAACATTAAGAATAAATAATACATATCATTGAATTTAAGTAAAATGAAATATGTTAGTTATAAATATCTATAGGACTCTCAAAAGATAATCATGTCCATAAGGAACCTATAATAGAATCATGATGGGAGATTAAAAAGGCTAGTTTCAAATATAAGAAAACTAAGCATCTTGCATCAGGTTTTGTTTGATAAAAAATGACAAGTAAATAATATACTCAGAAAATCCATGGGAAACATGCAAATTATTATTGCTAATGCAATATAGGGAAATGGGTGTTCAAAATTTTAGGCATGCAAACTAGAAACTAGACCTATTTCATAAAAGCATTACATTAAGGAGGGATGAAATCAATAGATTCAACCTCAATTATGTGAAAAGGGTTGAATGTTAATTAGATTCCACTCCTCTTTGTTTGAGATGAAATAGATATTGCAAAGTGAAATGTGAATGCTAGATCTAGGGCTAAAGATGAAAATTTGACATAAATTAAAATGAATTAGCAGCTTCAGATTTGATATGCAAACATATACACAAATTTGGAATGATGAAGATGAGTAGAGCTTGTGACTAGAATCTTAGGCTAAAAATGCAGGACAAGGATGCTTAGGGAAACCCCATCCTTAGAATGCTGGATGCAAATGAAAGTAACTTTTTTGACACTAGAATGATGCTCAAAATCTACCCTAGAAGGTTTGTTAGAAATTTGTCGAACATAGGTGTGTGGGGTGAGGTCTTGTTCGCCACTTTTTACGCTTGCAAAAGCTAGATTCGATTGTCTTTGTCTAATTTGCCTAATTTTGTAATTACAACTCTTGAACTTATAAGTTGGACTTGCAAAAGAGAAAAAGATGATGGGAATAGGGGTTTGCCTAAGTCAAGCCTTGGGTTTGCAATTAACCCTTGAAATTGAATTGAAATGTTGAAGTGTTGAATAATATACCTCATATATGTTGTAGATAATTGAAGGTTGATGATGCAATGCTCTTTGAATGTGATCACAAGTGTTGATGTAATAACATGACAAGACATAAATGACTTAATCATAAACACATGCTTGCATGATAATTGATGTAATTTGATGCTCCATGATGTATAGATCTTGAAAAATTATTGATGGATATTGTAGGATGAAATGTTTTCTTGATGCTCTATGAATGCTTGATGTGAATGTAGGTAGATGATGCTTAAAAGTGGATGTCAAAATAAATTACAAGAATGCTCATATATATGGTTCTCAAGGTATTTCCCTTATTAGGTAGATCTCCAACGGACAAATTGAGGCATTATGATCAAGAGCCAACTGGTGGGAAATGTGTACTAGGATATTTGAATTTGGACTCATATTTGGGGGACAAAGACAACCTTGGAGCCATTGTCTAGGACAGGGAGGTGCCCCAAGTGCCATTGTCCACCCAAAACAAGGTGAGTAGGTTGAGGATATAGTGCATATAGCTTGAGACAAAGGCTCAGACCACCATGCATATAGATGACACCAATTTTGAGGTAAAAGACTGGAAATAGGCTTGGATGAGAGCTAAAATGGGTCACACTAAGGTAGGGGCATAAAAAGTGGTGTAAATTGTACAACTTTACAATTTATGATGGTACATTTATCCCCCACTTTAGCAAGAGTATGAGCCTATGCGCATACTTATAATAAAGTAGAAGAAAGAGAGAGGGGGGGGAAACATTACAAGGAGATAAAACATCACTAAATTTGAGGGAACAAGCCCCCAAGATTAGAATCTTAACTCACACAATCACATACAAGGACACACAAAAGGAAGACACAAATAAACGAAAGACAGAGACAAAAAAAATACAAAAAGATACACAAAAGAGGGGTTAGTTTTAAAAATAAAGGCTCCAAGTCAACTAGTTGAAGAGACCTTGATAATAAAAATGTCTCAATTGCTAATATCATTCTTCAAATGTTATTGCAAGAGCACAAATGATCACTTGGAAAGAGAAAAAGAATACATCAAGCGATGAACCATGATCGAATGACTAGCAAGGTATATTATGTTATGGGTTCATGAGAAAGGAGAAAGGAAACATGGATTCCACAAGCTAGCAAGTCCTGTTATGTTAGGAGAGAGAGAGAGAGAGAGAGAGAGAGAGAGAGAGAGAGAGAGAGAGAGAGAGAGAGAGAGAGGATTCCATTGGCTAACAAGATGTGTTATGTTAGGTGATTCATGGGAGCATGAATTCTCATGGGACAAGTTGTGCTATGTTGTTTGATCCATGTGGAAAGAGAAAGGAAGAGTCGAAATAGTATAGTAAGTTGTGTTATGTTAGTTCCACTCATCCTACAAAAGGGGTTCCAAACAATTTTTTTTTATTGCAGGGCATTTGGTCGGTGCAAATTGAAAGGAAATATTTTGTCAAGCAAAGCTTTCTTATCACAAGGCAAGCAACTGGAAAGAAGGTGCTATTGTTGGCAATTAACACTCTATTGGTAGGTTTCACTATGTTGTCATTGATGACAACATAATTTTGTGTTCTGACTTCATGTTTTGATTCTATGGTATACTGACAGGCACTTCACAAATTCTACACCGGCACCGGCATCGGCACTGACAGGTTAGAAAGATTTCTTTGATCATCAACAATGTAGGCCGATGTGGTATAGTAAAGGTTATCGGTATTGGAGGCCGACATATCTTGGATCCGACATCAACAATTTGTTTTAATGTTCATACATTTATGTTATCTGGCTGACATGTAATTTGATATTGTATATATCTTTGTAAGCCAACATAAGACAAAAATTGTATAGGGTATATAGGTCAGTTAAGATTAGATCATTTTGATAAGAGATAGATATATGGACATGGTGATGGAAATGTAAATGTAATATGATGCAAAATTATTCAGAGAGATTATGTATGTGAGGAAATTATTGTAAGGGTTATTTCGGCAAGGGTTTCAGACCGGAACAAACAAAGCTTAAACTAGAACTGTATTCTTGCATAAATGATGCTATCTTAGCAGTTCACATTTCTCTGGATTTTAGTCTAGAATTTTATGTAGTCAGTCAAGGTCCTATTGTGATTGAGCAGTGTGCTCTAGGTTGCAAGCCTTCCTGCAAGTGCATGCCCCTCATAATTTGTAATATCTCTGCATATGGCCAATGAATTGATATTGTGGGTCACAAATCCCACCATGGTTTTTCCTCTTTGAGGTTTTCCATATATAAATTTGTGTGTTATGATTCTCATTTATATGTTTGGCTTATTGGTTGCTTTACTTCTTTTAATTTTGTATGTACCGATATACCGGTTGGTGTATGAATATTTTAATAAGGCTAAAATCTTCTATTTCAATATAACATTGATTCACCCCCCCCCCCCCCCCCCCCCCTCTCAGTGTTATTGGTTTCCAACAATTGGTATCAGAGCCTTGTGCCTATGAGGAAGTTTAACAGCTTGAGGAAGATTTTGAAAGCGAAATCCATGAATATGGCCTTGGAGAAGCAACTTGAGATGACACTTGAAGATTATGATGTTGAAAGGTTAAAGAACTTAAAGCTACAAGATGAATTGAATTCTACTAAGAAATTCATTCTTATCCTACAAGAGAGGCTATCATCTGTTCAAGCTAGAAGGAAGGAACTTTTACAAAATCAGGATGATGAAGAGGAAGATGCACATAAGGAACAATGTCAGGAATTGAGTCAAGAAAATATGGTTATGAAGAATGAAATGCAACTTATAACTATGAGAATGTCTAAGGAGATTGAGGATAGAAAGAAAAAGGAAGAAAATCATGTTGTATCCCTAAAGAACAAATATGAAGAATGTGGCAGGCTGGTTCATGAAAATGATATGTTGAGAACTGATTTGGTACAATCTCAGAGTAATGAGCAAGACCTTGAGAGACAAATGACAATACTAAGAGAAGACTTGACTACTGCAAGTGAATACAAAGAAAAATTCAAGATCATCTCAACACAATTTGATGAGTTATTGAAGAGACAGAAGCAGATTGGAGATTCCAGCGGACTTGGATTTGAGGAAGGACAGAGTTTCAATACTGCTAAAGAAGATCAAAACCATAAGGCACTGGTAAGACAATTCAATGCTTATAAATTCAATGTAGATTAAATCACTAAAGATGACATGTTGAAGAATGTTCAATTTTATTATGAAAACTTAGAGAATGATGAAAAGAGAGAGGTAGAGGAAGCAATCCTATTATACTTGGATATTTATAAGAAAGCTTTAACTGAGATAGAAAATCAAATACCAGCTGAGTTATATAACATTGGATGCTAGAAGATTATCAGCTATGCAAGAAGATAAACACATTAAAGCTCAAGAACTATTATCTATCTATGTTACTATATCCCCAGATGAAATGGAAAAGACACTTGAGGCGACAGACATAAAAGTTTTCAATATAAAACATAGGATAACTAGCCTAATGCTAGGGAGAGTGAATGAAGTAATAAAGGAAACTCAAAAAGCATGGATTAAATTTTTGGGAGAAAATAGAGGATTCTTTACTTCACCGGAAATCAAGAAAGAAACTGTAGATACCTCGATTGAAGGAAAATGAAAGGGATTATGGGTACATCACCCTCAGTTCTGAAAAATATTAAGATATTGGAAATTGAGCCACTTATAAAAATAGATGTACAAACAAATATTGAGATATCGGTTAATACTGAGAATGAACAAGATAACATTGTACAAGATACTAATATTGAGGATAATTATCCTCTGGATACAAATGTACAGGTTGAGGTTATTGTTCCTACTGAGGGACCGACACTTACACCGACTGCACCAAATGGCGAAACCACTGATTCAAGTGAGGAGGTTATAAAGGATAAAACATCAGAGGAGAAAATAGGGGAATCCGACAGAGAACAGAGTGTTGGTCCATTATTATTGTCAATTGACACTTATCAGGTAGAATAGAAAACCATCACAGAAATGAGTCCCACTAAACTGATGATGATGGCTACACAAAAAATTGATGGAGGGATCCACAGACAAAGGGATTATAGATCAATCAATCACTGTTCTACACAGATTGGTCTCGGAGTGTAAGATTGAAAATGAAGCGAGCCCATTCGGCAAGCTTAAGATAATCACTGAGCACATATCAAAAAACTTTCAATCCTTACAACAAATCTCAAACCGACAAGCACTAGAAATATTTACTCAGGCTAAGAGAGCTTCTTTTGATCAGATAATTGAGACAGAGAAGGAAAAGATTGAAGAGAAGCTAATCCTAATAGAAAATTCTTTAAAACAATGCACAAATATATATAGGGTATGTTGTAACATTGAAATACTTACAACAAATGAAGATAAAAAGATGAAAGAGATTCATGAGAAAATTGCCAGTATTGCTAACTCTTTTGACAGACTAATTTCATTGACTACATTAATTGATGGTCAAATTTTGATTTTGAAGAATCAAATTTCTGCCCTTGAAAAGGAAAGAGACAAAGTAATTAGAAGAGCCAAAAGTCTGAGAGGCTTGGTGAGTCCTCGGTTGGATTCACTCTGTGTACACAAGTAATAATGCATGGATATGGTGGAAAAACCCACATCGACAGAGCTAAATGAGAAAGAGTCTTTTGCACATTTATTGACTGGACTTGTATCTATTTCTGACACATTCAAAACTAGCTGAGATACTTATGTGGAGTTACCGTAGAAGGCTTATCGAATATTTTTGAAGTTGGTCAAGCTTCGGTAAGATATTTTTGGGGATATTCATTGTACAGTTCTTATTCTTTGACATTCTATTTTAAAATTCTTAATGACATTGATGTCAAAGGGGGAGTAGTATAGATGTGAAAAATATAAAAGAGTTGCATACATTAGGGGGAGTTATAGATTTTTGGAGTTTTTGGAGATATGGAGTATTTTGCATATTCAGCTCAAGGGGAGTAGGGCATGATGAAACCGACAGATGAAAGCTTGAATATTTTTCACATGAGTGTTGCCATCAATGCCAAAGGGGGAGATTGTTGGCAACTGACACTCTATTGGTAGGTTTCACTTTGTTGTCATTGATGGCAACATGATTTTGTGTTTCGGCTTCATGTTTTAATTCTATGGTATACCGGTAGGCACTTCATAGATTCTACACCGACATCGACACCGACAGGTTAGAAATATTTCTTTGATCATCGACAATGCAGACCGATATGGTATAGTAAAGGTTATCGGTATTGGAGGCTAACATATCTTGGATCCAGCATCAACAATTTGTTTTAATGTTCATACATTTATGTTATCTAGTCGACATGTAATTTGATATTGTATATATCTTTGTAATTTGACATAAGGCATAAAAATTGTACAGGGTATATAGGTTAGTTAAGATTAGATCATTTTGATAAGAGATAGATATATGGACATGGTGATGGAAATGTAAATGTAATATGATGCAAAATTATTCATAGAGATTATGTATGTGAGGAAATTATTGTAAGGGTTATTCCGGCAAGGGTTTTAGACTGGAACAAATAGAGCTTAAACCGGAACTGTATTCTGGCATAGATGATGCTATCTTAGCAGTTCACACTTCTCTGGATTGTAGTTTGGAATTTTATGTAGTCAGTGAGGCTCCTATTGTGTTTGAGCAGTGTGCTTTAGGTTGTAAGCCTTCCTGTAAGTGTAGGCCCCTCATATTTTGTAATATCTTTTGATATGGCCAGTGAATTGATATTGTGGGTCACAAATTCCACTGTGGTATTTCCTCTTTGAGGTTTTCCACATATAAATATTTGTGTTATGATTCTCATTTACATGTTTGTCTTATTGGTTTCTTTACTTCTTTCAATTCTGTATGTTCTGGTATACCGGTTGGTGTATGAATATTTTAATAAGGCTAAAATCTTCTATTTCGGTATAACACTTTCAATACCAAGGAGATATCGTTTAAGAAATAATGTACATAACTCCAAGCTAAAGATGCATAACTCTTTTCAAGCAAGGAACAGATAGGTATAAAAGAATATCTTGCAACAAGTGTAAAATGATCCTTTTGAGGGATGCACCATGAAAAGAGGAAGATATCGTTGCCTAAATATTTATACCTCCAAAATTAGGGGAGATCTTTAATAGAGATGGCATCTTTGAAAAGGGAAGGAGAATAAGAATACATACCTTCCCTATTGCAAGGAAAAAATGGATTCTTTGTGAAAGATTGCACACTTTCACTAAGGATATATTATTCATAAAAGATGTATTGTTTCAAGGAAGAATAAGTCATAAAAAATGAGCACACGTATTCGCATGAAGGATAATTCTATGCAAGAAAGGATATCAAGTTATAAAAGATGCAACTCAACAAAGGAAAAGTGAATCCTTAGATAGAATAAGCGATTGAAAAACTTATTCTTAACCCCCAAGCATAGGGACAAGAATGAATAACCTATTATGTTGTTCACCAAGTATGATTGCACCTAAAATTGTACCGCCGTGAATAACAAAGAGCCCCCAATAGGTAAGTTGGAAATGTCACATAGTGAGGAGCAACATAATAGGAACTTAGATGTTATTCAGAATGGTCATGATGAAGATGGTACTCATTATCACTTGTCATTTGAATGATACCAAAATCAATGAATTGTTGAATTTTAGTATGCAAAAATTGATATTCATTAGTGGAATGGCCATGAAGGATGATATACACAAAAATAAGAGTTCTCAAGATCTTGTTTATGTTTATTCTTCTCTTGGGCCAAATATGAGAAATCAATTTGGCTTGAAGAAGGTTGTACAAAATGCTAATTTGTTGTAATGAAAAATTGAAAGAAGAAGAAATGGATGCATTAGACAATGAGGGAGGGGACGATGATAAAGAAGGAGGTTGGAAACCTAAACCCTCTTTGTAAAAGTGTGATGTAGATTTCCCACGAGCCTCAATACTTTGTTGCATACATCTTAAATCATGTCCATTGTATCCATGTTTAGAAAGAATTTTGAAACTAACTCCATAATGTTTTTCTAAATCAAGCTTAAGAGTTTCAGTAGGTTTTGAAATGTCAAGAGGAGTGAGCTCACTCTTAGGTTCAATTGGATTGAAATTTAAAGAGCACTAATCAACATTTAGACATGTGTTAGAACAAGAAGTTGTAATGGATTTAGAAGAAGCTTGAACAATGACACACTAGGATCCTTCGAGGTTTGAGTCTCAAGATTAAGAATTTTGTATTCTCCAAAAAAGCAGAGCGTAAAGTCTAATGATCCCCAATCATCCTCTAGGAGTACTTATTTAGGTGAAGAAGTGTCTTTGGTAGGTATGGTGTATTTGTTTGTATTGGAGAAAGAATTAAATAAATTGAAGAAAATTAAGATGATGTTTTCATGAGAAAAAAACTTTGTAAGTTTGTATTGACTTCCAATTTGTACATCTCATTTTCATAGATAAACTTGATTTTACAATGAAGAGTAGAAGGAATTCCTTGCATAACATGAACCTAAGGCCCTCCACAAAGAATGTTATATGTGAGAGTATGAGGCATGACATATATAGTTATAGGTAAAATGACAGGACCTACCTTAATAGGCAAGGTCATTGCACCTATTGTATTCTTACCGACATTATCAAAGCTACAAATAGAAAAAGGATTGGGTTGAATAAGAGAAGTTAAAGTCAATGAGCTACATACATTAAGGCTTGATCCATTGTCAGCTAAAGTTTATCTTATAACTTTACCATTGATAAGGATAACAATCATAAGGGGATCACATTGATTTTGAATCTCAACAAGAGGCAACTCATGGTTAGAGAACACAATGTCATCTTTAGTTGCATGGATATAGTCCAAGAAAGAAGTCACATCATTAGGTCTTATAGGATGTTGATTATCTACTTCTTTAAAGCTTCTTGTAGAATTTGATTATATATGGGTAAGGTTTGAATCAAGTTCCAAAGGGAGATCTTAGCTGGGGTGACATAAAGCTGCTCAACAAGATCATACTCCTTACCAACATGTTGTAAGAAATGAGGAGGTGATGAAGACAATGTTGGGTAGGGGGAAGAATGTTATAATCTTGCTTGTTGTTTTGAGTGTTGTATGTGTGAGCTACTACATGATAATTAGATTGTTGCATCACTCTGCCTTTAACAACAATGATTGGTTTATATTGAGGTTGATGGATATCTTAACGAAGGTGAAGAAAATTTTCAAGGTTCTCATAACAAAAAATATGAATCTTATTGACTTGATCTTGGTTAGGTTCTTTGTTCTCAAAGGATTTAGCTTTTAGGAGAGAGATCATTGGAAATGTTGCTAGTGACATTATCCTCTTGCACCAAATTATCCTCATAAGTAGGACTAATTTTGGGAGAAGGACAAGAAAAACTCATTAATGCTTCATCTCTAGAAGGAAGGTCAATTAAACCGAAATAAGGTATAATATTAATAGGAAAGGTAGCCACAATATCATCCTCGTGCACCAAATGATCCACATGGGGGAAGTACATTTTAGAAGGATCGACATTATTCTTCAAAGATTCATCCTTAGGAGGGAGAGATTTAGAATAAGTGTAAATAGTCTCTTCTTGTAGAAAAGTATCCTCACAAATAGGGGGGATCTTTAGAAGAGGGATAAAGTTCCACAAGGGAGGCTAAGCCATTATCATATCTAAGAAATATATGCATCATGAAACTAACTAAATGAAAACACAATGAGAATAATTTTCTTTTTTAAACGGTAACATGAAAAATGCATGATAAAGGAGAACAATATGCAATTTTTATGTTTTTTCACTAATGCAATTACATAAACCATGAATAAATGCATCTAATAATGAGAATCACATACAAAAATCAAATCTGAAAATAAAAATAAAAAATATGCAAGGGGAATAGGTGTTCACAAGTTTATGCATGCAAACTAGGAACTAGACCTATTTCACAAAAACATTACATTAAGGAGGGATGGAATCAATAGATTCAACCTCAATTGTGTGAAAAGGGTTGAATGCTAATTAGATTCCACTCCTCTTTGTTTGAGTTGAAATGGATTCTACAAAGATGTAAAGTGAATGCTAGGTTTAGGGATAAAGATGGAAAATTGACATAAATTAACATGAATCAATAGTTTCAAATTTGATATGTAGACATAAACAAAAATATAGAATGAGGAAGATGAGTAGAATGAGGAAGATGAGTGAATTATACATGGTTACACTTTATGACACTATAATTAAAAGCATGCTAAACATGTTTTTCTAGTTGAAAAAACTAGCAAAAAAAAAATCCCACATGATCCTTGGGAGATTACATTTCTCTTCTTAGAAGAAAATATATGTTAGGCTTGAAAATACAACCCTTATTTATGGTATAGTTCAAACCATGTGAAAGAAATTTGATTTATAGAACTATAAAAAAATGAATTTTAAGTAATTATAACTTGGAAATTCCTAACGAAATTTCCAGCTACAACCTTGTTATGTAACTAGAGTCACATCTAAATGGATTTCTTCATCCTATTCCTTAGCACAAATGGGTAATCTAGAATTCCATAATGTTATTGCTTTTGAAGAATCAGACAATTTCTAGGATCTTCTCGATATCTTTATACAAACATAAAACATAAAGATTAGTGTTTTGTCTTAAGGCATGTATCTTATTACCATATTAGACATTTGTTGTTGAGAAATAGGTTCTTGGCATTATTGTAATTGACATGCAATAGAATCACAAACAATCAATCATCATTAGAAATTATATTGAAGGTATGTAACTACAAAAGAGGGATTGTAAAAGTACTTCAATATTGAGTGCAAAATTTGTTGGAGCATATTGATCAACCACATGTCCATCTTTTTCCACTATAAACATGGTGAAGTTCCACTTAATATGGTCACCCAAAATGCCACCTTTGCTTGATTTCATGAACTTATAAATTAACATCCATTGATCATCAATATTTGAAAATGTGACAATTACAAAAAATATTAATAGAGAAGTGGTAGCCATCCACAAAACCATCTCCCAAATTGCCCACCAATGTTTTGAATTCAATCGCAAGCACTTTCAAATAGATAAAATTTCCCTATTGTCGGCATTAAAGAGAAAATACCATTCAGAAAAAACATTAACGATAAGGAGAGCTTTGCCCTTGTAAATACTCAAACCCACATCATTACCCCTAATGTCCTATAATTGAATTATACTAACTTTGGTATATGAATTTCACATGTAATTTCAATCTCATGTCAAACAAAAAACATGATAGCAATTTTAATGTAACGATCTAAGATGGAATCTGAAAGTACCTTAACCATAAAATCATGAACATTAAAGCTTGCCCTTCTTATGAACTACAACCCATGGTAGAAAAAATGGGATCAAAAGAAAATATAGAGGAGCCAAATCATAATGGATAAATTTCCTTATCAACTATTCTTAAATTGATTGGGAAACAACACCCTGCAAATGGTTTAATGTTACATTGAACAATAGTGAGGTTCACTAAAATGGTTTATGAGTTTATATAGAAGATTAGTGAGAGATTTTGTTACATTAATGAAATGTGAAAGGGTATAGGAGTGACACATTATAGTTGTATGAAGCATTTATTCTTGTCTAAGAGGTGTTTGGGCTAAGATTGAACATCAGAAGCCTCTATCATGTCATTTTTGAAATAGGATTGAGCTAAACAAAGGCTTGTTTCACAATCTTGTATGCCAACATCTAAAACTAAACAATTCCAAGATTTTTAATTAGTACCCTTATATCCCACTGTCTAGTGGACAATTTGGATGAAGCATATATGAGAGTTGTATGGACACATGGTAGCTTCTTTCCTTTCTAGTAGGAGCTGCAAACATTTGAAACCCATTACGTGTAAGAAGAAAGATCAAATATTGACAATTTTTTGACATAATTTATGACTGATCAAAACATAAATTCATCCAAATTTGCACACAAACTAAAGAGATGCATATACATAAACCTGATAAGCACCAAAGACCTTTCTTATCAAAATTACCTCTAGGCCAAGTTCTAAATACTCTTATGAGAAAGAAAAATTAAAATTGCCTCAATACTAATATGGCTTTTAAAGAATCCCAAACACTTTTTCACAAAATTAGTTATATGGGCTAATGAGAATTTAGTAAACATGTGTCATAGAGTTTTTATTAAAAATTAAAAAAAATTAAAAGTAAGTATTTTCTTGATTAATTTTTTCAAGGTAGAAGTGGACTTGAAAACAAAGAAAGTACAAAAAATGAGTGTTATGTTTGTAGGTGTTGGCTGAAAATTTTGTACACTTGGGGAAATATACAAAATTGGGGTTTCGACCACAGTGTGTGAGTAAAATTTTCCTAATTAAGGGAAGGCTCCCCCTATCTAACTACAACTTTGAAAATAAAATGGGTTGGGACAACAATCTTTCTTCTTCTTTCAAGAAAGCCAATATCCTTTTCTCTTCACATAAAAGTGATAGCAATATAACATAAAACAATAGTAACAACTTTTTGAAATGAAATGAGAGAAAGAAAATGAAATTTCCTAAAAGCTCAAAGACTTCCGTCACTTCCTTCGGGACGAGACAACAATATCAAGCTCAAAGTCTTGATTATATGAAGTCCTATCTCTTCTTTTCTATACTAACGCTATCAAGAACAAATTATAACAGCTCAAAGACCGCAATATTTTATTTTTTTCTACATAAAACAGTGGGAAGTAGTATAAGCTCAAAGACTCATAGCTATTTCTCACAAAATATGCTTCTAAATTCTCTTAAGAGTAAGTGCAAGCAGAAAGACTTACAACTCCTTTCAAAAGAATAATTATTCTAATTTATATTAACCTCAAATACTTGCAGCACAAAGACTGCAAATCAAATTCGATTAATTTCCTTGAAGAAAACCTTGCAAGAAAGATAATATAGAACACAAATTCAAGAATGTAGCACAAAGACTTAGAGCTTGAGCAATTTCCTTCTATTTCTTCCAATTTTTGAATTCACACATGAAACCTCAAAGACTTCTTTGTTGTAAATTTGACAGAGTTTTGCTTGCTTTTTCAAAAGGGCAAGTGCAAGGTAATGAGTCACAAATTTGTGGAAGTCCATGTGTTGGAAAACACGCTCTTATAAACAGGGGCTCGTTTATGCTTTGGGCTCCCGAGCCAAAAGGTAACAGGGGTTAGAAGCAAAAATACAAAACGGGGACCCGCTTTTAAACAAAACGGGGGCTTGCTTTTAAACAAAATGGGGGCTCGTTTTTAAAAATGGGCCCCCGTTTCTAAATTGTATTTTTCTTTTTTTTTCCACAAGCCGACCTTGTTTGAAAACGGGGGCCAAACGGGCCCCCCATTTCTAAATCGTATTTTTCCTTTTTTTTTCCACAAGTCGCCCTTGTTTGAAAACGGGGGCCCGTTCTATGGAAGTTGATTCCACAACCCGCCACTTGGCTCGGGATTAGGACTGGGATAGGCCTGGGATGGCCACATTTAAGACATGGACCTGCAAATTCAAATCTTTATGAATAAAAACACAAATATGATCTTCTGAAATAATTTACGTGCCTGTAATTAGAGAATTTTTATACGAAATTAAAACCCATTTCAGATTATACTGTCTAGATTCTAAATATATAAATTTATTTAAAAACTGATTATTTTAACTATTTTTCATTTAATTTATACTAAATCGGGTCCATAAACTTGAAATATTGAATAATTTTGTTAATTTAATAACTTTTTTATTTTAATGAATTTTGAAAAAAAAATTATGTCATCAATCTACACAAAATTCTTTTCTATTTAATTTTTTTTTTTGAAATATTAAGTTTACGTCAAATTATGTGGGCCGTATACGTCAAATTTTTAAAAACATAATTACAGTCATTAAAAAATTAATTAAAAATAAAATATAAAAAAAAATACAGAAAAATATGCTCGTCAATCTTCAGCGAGTTACAAACCATTTCCCAAAACGGTTTGAGAAAATAATTTTAATTGTGTCAAAAAGTGTGGGTCGTACACATGCATGGTATGGTCTCGAAACAGACATTTTTAAAACATAGTTTTTAAAACTCCATTCCAAAAGTTATTTTTTATTATGTGGATATTAAAATAAATTACATATTTGGAAAGTACACTCAGAGGGCTATCTTTTATATTACTGACTTTTTCTAGAATTCAATCTCCAAGTGTTTCAAAACTTAAGCTCAAATGAGGCAAAATCAGAAAATCAAGGAAAACACTTCCACTTTTTGGACTCAGCTTCTTGCACTGACCCAAAAGATAAAGATTACAATAGACCCCTCAAGTATTTATAGAAGAGGAGTCTTGAGAAAAAGGTGGGAGGATCCTAACTAACTTGAGAAATTATCTCAATGACCAAGACTTATTCAATAACTAACTATGACTTATTCCAACTATAGTCCTAGTTGAACACAACCTATAGTTGCCTTACATGTAATTACAAAAGTGCAAGTAAAGATTTGTCTTGTAATTTACAATTTTTTTTTACATGTAACTTGTCAAAAGAAAAACTATAACTAAGAGATTACAATTCTGGAAAAAATACAACTGTGTTGAAAAACACTTAAGTTGTAACATGTGAAGACACGAATCCTTCGAACTTCTGGATGATCATTCGTAGCTCAACGGGATTCGGTTCGTGGGTGTTTTTGGCAACAACCATGGTCTTCACAATGGTATCATAGTATCGAAGAAGCATAGAGTCGTTCTTCTCCAAGATAGATTGGATTTCGTGCAAAAAGATTTGATGTTTCATCAGAACTTGAATTGAAGCAGCTGGGAATTGTTCGCTCCTCCATTCATTGTGAATCTTCATCTATAGATCCGCGAGAACTTCTTCTTCTGGTATCAGCTCTCCATTCTAATTCATTATGTTGCAAGGGGCATTCTCACAATGGGAAACAATACCTTGGAATACTTCACCCCACAATCTCATTGCATCATCAATCTCTTCAATGAGGGATTTGAGAACAAGGGCTTTATTCTCCAGAAGTTATTCAAATTCCAAGTACATGACCCTGGAAGAAATAATGGCATGCTCTTGAAGAACACTCAACTGTTGTTGGGGCATAGTGCGCCAAATTGTTAAACTACCTTCAATCCTTTCCAGATTCTATTTGAAAGTGTCAGAGGTGTGATTCAATTTCTCTTCAATGGTCTCCAACTTAGACATCATTTGGAAAATGTCTTTCAACACTTGTGCACATAGATCATGAAGTTGAGCCACCCAAGAATCCAATGCTTGTACTTTTTGGTCATCTTTTTCAACTCTTCGAATTGATTCTTGGGAACCAGAAGAACTTATAGGATTACTCCCTTCACCAGTAGGTTTTGTAATTTTATGAACAACTGCAACAAGTTGTCAGTTCTCCTCTTATAGCTTGTCTTTCTTTGATAGAAGTTTGTCATATAATTGCACTAGTGAGGCTACAAAATACTGGGCATCATGTTTGACCACTTCATGTGTTTGTTTACCCAATTCTACCCTTGTGACTTTGTAATCGGCAGCTGACATTTCTTCAAGTGGTTTATCTGCAAGAGGTTCAATAATTTCAGCCACCTTCATCTTTTTGTTGTCAACAATTACTCTTGAGATTGTCTTGGCCTTTTTAGCAACCTTGGGCCTAGATTGTTTAAGTTGCTGATAATCAAAGGCATCAGGTGAGATTTCTTGCTTCTTCCTCTTTGGGGTAAAAGAACTTAGCCATGGAGGTAAAACCATCAACTCTCCTTCAGTAGCAGCTGTGAGCAAACGAGAAGCAGTTTCTATTTGAACAACCTTGGTCACCCTGGGGGAAGTATCTGTCTGGATAGCAACCATGGTTTTCTCGGTAACCAAAGGACATGAAGTTTGTTTCATAAACTCCTCAAAACTAGAAATAGAGGTATCAATATTTGATAGATGAATGTATGCAGGAGTATCCTCAAAAAATTCCAGCAAACTCTCTTGTTGATGATCAATAGGAGGCTCAATTGTTGAAATAGTTACAACGTTCTGAGGAGACTCCTTCACTACTTTGTAAGGAGGAGATAGAGGCAACTCCATAGAAATTGAGGATGGAATCTCATGAGGTGACTTCGTAGTTAGTGATCTAGGAGCATCGTCTGATTATTGTCCTTCTTCTGGATCATCAAGATCAATCACATGAATGTGAAGCCGAGACTTTCCTTTCCCACGAACTGTCGCCTCCTCAGGAGGAAGTACTGTTGCCCGACTAACCTACAATTTGATCCTAGTGCTTGAAGATGATGCACCTTCCTTGTTGTCAACATGAATCTCAGACTGATGTCCAAGAGGCCTCGTAGAGTCATCTTCTTTTCCAACCTTGATTTTGACAGACTGATGAGCGTGCACAACCATGATCTATCTTCCCAACTCCATAAGAATGATCTTATCGGTTGGGTATCTAGGAAGCATGTATGGCTTCCCACTATAGCATCTGACTCTCATGTAGGTAAATGTTGGGAATTGAAGAAACAAGCATCCATACTCATTCACTCTTTCCCATGCTTCATCTGACACCCTTCTGTTCTTTAGAGTCTTGCCAAACTGGCACATGAAGTAACCAAAGAATGCATCTTAAACTCTTCTGAAATGTAATTTGCTAGGTCTCAAAGGCAGCTGATCATAATATTCCCACACAGGTATAAGCGAGCGATCACCCTTGGTAGAAAGACTAGGGAAATGTCTAAGTGACGCTGCCAAATACACTAAGTATAAATTCATGTAGAATGTCATGGTGGTAGGGACTGCTGCAAGTTGCTCGCACAAAGTATCACTGATAATCTCTCCTCGTGATATATGATGGGACTGCCTTATGAACATGATAAATTGGTACATCTAGGGCTCAAAAACATTAGAGTGTTCAAGACCCATCATCCTACTAAGGAGAGTAATGATGTCTCCAATTTCCCACTTAAAGTCACAATGGTACAACTTAGCCCACCTTGAGAAAGCGACTCGTGGCTCATGAATCCACCTGTTAATATGACGTTTGTAGTCTTTTTCCCTCTTGACATAGTACTCGACTGCACTACTTTTGGAAATCTCCATATAAATAGGTGATGGTGGTATTCTAAAGACTTTCTCAATTGTATCTGTATCAAGGCAGATTATTCCCTCATCATCATTATTTCTAATGATTCTCATCTCCATGTCAAAGTGATGAGCACAAGCAAGAACAAATTCAGGTTCTAGGGAAACCACTGGAAAAAAAGACACATGATGGATATGATTGTCCAACAGCCGCTGCATATTGCTATCATGCGGATCCTCCACCCTCTTAATGAATTCTGACATGTCCACATGCCCTATCTTTGTGTCCTTGATGCGATCCAGAGGAGAGGAAACTTGCGAAGGTGAAACTTCATTCTGGTATTTGTCATATTTATACTTCATCTTCTTCAGAATTGGAGATGACGACAAATCTGACATTGAAGGATAACCTGGTATATTGCAATGAAGACTTAAAAGTGTTAGGACAACATCATAATCAGCTGCAGCTAACATTTTTCCTTCTTCAAATGGGAAGAACTCCAACCCCTACACTTCATGATTTTGTGAGAGAAAGATGAGAAGTAAATGGGAATGTTGGGAAATTTGACTTTGACCAATTTCGGATCTTGGGGAAAATTTTACAAGTACACAAATTAGGAAGAATGAACATGCGATCGAATTTTTAAAACTCGAACGCAAGTATACTTGTAAAACGGAAAATGGAGAAATAAGTGAAAAATGAGAATTGGACTTGTGGGAAATGACGTGAAAAATGGGAAGAACTTTGGACATGCAATCGGGTTCTAAAAACCCGATTTTGGAAGGATGGGTATTTTTCATCTTTGCAACTTGAAATTTCAACAAAAAGATGGTTAAATTCTTATAACCATAAGTGAAGACCAATTATTTTCATCCAACTTGTAATTGAGATTTAAAATCCCGAATACAAATAAAGAGGGAAAATGAGGAAGAACAATGCAATTCACAAATTGCTTTGCAAAGAGGAAAATCTATCTCACAAAACCAATTTTTGGGGCAAAACCAACATATGCACAAATTTACAACTAGAATGGAAAAACAAGAAAACAAGAAAATGAAACAAAAAAAGAAATCATACCTTGTTTCAATCCGAAATGCCTCTTCAAAAGATGATCAATCTTTGAAAGGAGAGAGGAAAACTCTTAAATAGAGAATAAACCGCATTCCAAAACCCTAGCCACGTTTTTGCCAAAACGCCATAGGCAGCAAAACGTGGCACAAGATGCAAGTTTATAGAGCCAAATCGCTAAGGAGGAACCATGCCTAAGAGTCCCAAAGCCAAACGCCTAAGGGAGAAATGAAAACGTGGCACCAAAATCCCCCAAAATTCAGCTTGGAAGAATCACGCGGAAAACAGTTTTTGCAGAAAATGAGGGTTATACCGTTTACCAAATCAAATGCAACATGTTCTTAAACTCACAAAAATTGCCTTGCAATAATATCGCCTCCTTGCTCCATGAATCTCTCCACAAAAATCGGGAAGAATTTGTGGCAAAATTGTTTTAGGAGAGGAAAATCAGGTTCTTGAGAAAGAATGACAAGTCTCATTTTACATGCAATACAGAAAATCGGGTTTTTATTCTCATATTACAAGTTTAAAATTTCACTTTTCTTTCAACAAGGCAAAATCAGGTTTTATAAATCCAATTGCAAGTTTAAAATGCCTCCATTTTCACTTTATGGAGCAAATAGGGTTTTTAAGACACAATAGCAAGTTTAAAATTTCACTTTATTCCATTTCTAAGCAAAATCGGGTTTTTGAGAGAGAAATACAAGTTATAATAACTTGTAAAGGGGAAAATAAAATCCCTTCAACAAGTTTTAATAACTCAACACATGCAATAGGGGAATAAAATCTCCATTACGAGCAAAACAACACTAAAATAGGGGTTTTACAAAAGAATTACAAGTGACTTTTAAATATGCAATCAAAATTAACTTTTAACTTATCCAAAAAATCCCTATTATGACTTAAAAAGCCAAAAAGCATCAAGGGGGAAATAAAAAGTAAGTTACAAGTTCTTTTTTTCAAAAAGTGCACTTGTAATTAGCCAAAAATTTCCCTACTACAGAGTAAAACAAAGGAAATCATTAAAACTTGCATTTCAAGGAAAATTTCCCACCTGCAGTCAGGGAGAAAAAATTCGAAATTGAAGGAAAGACATAGCAAACGAACCCAGAATGCGATGAAATTTGAAACGTGGTTCGAGGATGGACTGAGGATTAAGCAAAATTCTGCCTCGGGAAGCATGCCGTAGAGTAAAATTTTCATTTTTTGACAAAAAAATTATGTAATGGTCCTTCATTTTTGAAAACAAAAATGAGGACAATAGTAGGGTTATAAAGCAAAATGGCGAGGGTCTTAAAACTAAAGAAAAAACAAAATTTACTATATTTTAACACCCATTTTCTTGCTTAACCTTTGCAAATTCAAGTGGTAAGCAATTGATTATTATAATCCAAATAGATTGATAAAAGTGTCATAAAAAATCAATGTAAAACTAAATGCATTGAAATCTTAAACAATTGAACTTACAAAATTTCTTCATAAATCATAAACATATTTAACCCTGCAAAATAGAAATGCAAATCATGTGTTTGGTTTATGTTTAAATTAAACCATTGAGAAAATTTTCAATACAAACAACTCTTGAACTCATCCTCAACCCATTAACAAGGTAATGGCGAATTCATTTGCAAATTCAAAATCTAAGCAATTAATTACTATAAGCCAATTAAATCATTACAATTGTTTCATAAAAAGCAAATGTAAAAACATATGCATTTGAACCCTAAAACAATTACACTGACATAATTATTTGGTAAACTAACATAATTTTTTTTAATTTTTAGATCAAGCGCTTTTGACTGGAGCTACGAAAGTCAATAGACCGGTGCACGGACGACGGGGGCGGAGAGGGGCCAAGCCCCATTCATTGAACTCACGACCTCCACTAGGGGAGGCTCGCAACACTAACATTGCGCTATGGGGTGAACCCCTCGTAAACTAACATAATTATTTGATAAAGCATAAACAATTTTAATCATAACAAATTAATTTAGCTCATAGATAAATTGATGGAGATTGAAATCTATAAGAAAAATGGTAAATTAGATCAAATAAAAAAGATTAGTAAAACATAAAAATTAATTAAATATAATAATGTCAAATTTGATATTAATATTGTGATGTGACAAATTTTGTGCAATCTTTATATTTTTTGAACATTTTGTCCAAGGGGTTGAGCTTAATTGGTTAAAGCATTGAGTTCTCAATGTGGAGACCCAAGTTCAACTCCCATGAGGGACACCTTTGTGTAGAATTCTAAGTTGTGACTCTTGGTCTTCCATTGGTTGTATTTGTCTCATTGTTTAAAGTGGATTTCTAAGTTGTGACCCTTGGTCTTCCAATTGTTGTTTCTAGTTTGGTGCTCGAAAGGAGCTGGTATTTGTAACAAGTTTGTAACGTGGATGCTCAAATAAACAAAAATGAGCTTTGTGATTCTATGATACTTAATACAAAAAAAATAAAATTTTTCAACCAATCATATTGTCAATATATAATTTTTAAATATATATTTTCAAATTTACATATTAACTTTTAAAAATATATATATTTAATGAATTTCAAATTCTATAGCTCATTGATTAAAAAGACCAAATATTAATATGTGAATTAAGCAAAACTGATCGCAATACCTAGTTGCGGAAAAATACTACTCACAACACCACATCTCACTATAAAAGAGAGAATAAAAATAATTCTCTAAAACATTTCCTCCTCGAGGCCAGCTTGGCGAAACACTTTAAAAAACGAGGACGGGAAAGTTCCAAGTGACTGGAAGCAAGGGTGCTTTTTGTCATATAAATTACCGCTCCTTACAGTTTAAAAAGCCAGGGTGCTCTTGTCATATAAATCGCAGCTCCTTACAGCTTAATTACTTTCTAAGCGCCTGCAAAGCACATCAGATGAAAAAGTGAGGATTATATTTGTAGATCTACGCATATTTTTGTCAATTCACTCTTTTTGTGACTGGAGATATGATGCCAATCGTGGGCGGAAGATATGTTTCACAGAGAGCATCATCAACTTATTTATCATCAAGAAATCGAACTATAATTGCATTAATATCTATATCCGTAGTCAGCATTTTTCTCTTATCATCCTCTAACCAAAATAAAATTAATTTCGTTGATTCAAATTTCCAACTCATCAAAAATCGTCCGGAGCATTCTTTTGTTAAATCTCTGGAGAAATTTCTGGGCCAACGGGGTGTCTCAGGAGGATCTGCGGAGAAATTGGTGCCTGTTGACGGAAACCTGACATTGGCAGCCGCTAAAAGACTCGACGATGCAATGTCGAGAAGAGAAAATTTAGAGCTGAGGGAATTCAGAGTCGGCCATTTTCCTCTTAGGGTTTATGTTTACGACATGCCGTCAAAGTTTACCTATGATTTGCTCTGGCTCTTTCACAAGACGTACCGAGAGACGGCAAATTTGACGTCAAATGGCAGTCCTGTACATCGTCTCATTGAGCAGGTATGAGAGCATAGGACGGTAGGGTTTTAGCGAAACACATTGGTGGTATTTGCTTCAGGGTATAAAATATTAGCTAATTTAAAAGAAGCAAATTAAATTTTTTAAATATATTTTTTCTGTCGATTTTCTATTGTTTTCACAAAAAAATCAACAATTAGATTGTCCGATTATCAAATTCTCAGAAATATTAATTATGCCAGGTTTTTGCATAAAATGGACATACAATTTAATATGCATTAATATGCAGAGAGGTAAATGGTAATGGTAGTTTTATTAGTTTGCCAGACATGAAATGAATAAATGAGATCTCCTTTATGTAATCATTCTGCAAAGGAATTATGTGTACAAGCTTACCCGTAGGACTTGAAACTGTGGCCGCCACTTACAATATGAAGTACACATGCCATCATCAAAACACAGTTACATTAATAGCAGATCACATGCTTTTACTCAAAACTAGTCCATAATACACATATATCTTATGTTGTTAGCTAGAAATGATGGCCAACAATTCTATAAAGATTCACCTAGCATTCTATACTTGCAAAAGAAATCCATGTGTTAGATTTTTCCCTTGATTGATCAGTTGACATGTGTCAATCGCACTCAAAATATACATGAATCTGTTCAATTGACTGATGGTGTTTTGTTTTCTCTTTTCCTGGCTCATTTGCAGCATTCTGTTGACTATTGGCTATGGGCAGACTTGATTGCTCCTGAAAATGAGAGACAACTGAAGACCGTTGTGAGGGTGCATCGGCAGGAGGAGGCTGACTTGTT
The DNA here is from genome assembly GCF_030272615.1 of Cryptomeria japonica. Taxonomy (NCBI): domain Eukaryota; kingdom Viridiplantae; phylum Streptophyta; class Pinopsida; order Cupressales; family Cupressaceae; genus Cryptomeria; species Cryptomeria japonica. The sequence continues at coordinate 699,938,375 of NC_081414.1, forward strand.
TTACATCCCGTTTTTTACAACTATAAGCTTCTTTTTGCTGGAGAAAGCTGAATGCAAACAACTTTATAGGGTGTGGGCGCATTTCTAAGGTTTCTCTTCAATTGTTTTTAGCTCTTATTGTAATCAAAGAATAATTTTACTCCCATCTTCTGCCTAAAAGAATTGGGTCATTCTAAAAAATCTTGACGAAATTCATTCCACTGAAGTGTTTTTACTAATTTTTTCAATTTGTTAAAAATTCAATTTATTACAGCGTATGTAACAGTCTCAACTTATTTTTCATAGTTCTGCTGTTTTCCGTTCCCATTTTCATTCAGTTTAGATACATACAATAAAAATAACTTTATAAGTAGCAATTGAAATCCACAATAGCATTGTTTTACTAACCAGTTTCAGAGAGTCTCTGTATATGAAAGAAACCAAAAGCTTGCCTGGGCTCGCTAAATGGCTGCTATAGATAATGCTAACATGAGCGGATCATGAGGGGCATGAAGATAAAAATCAAAGTGTTTTCTTCAGAGCATACATAACCTGACCACAAAGCTTTCTATAAAAAATACTGAAAATAGTTGCTAATATTCATTGTTATCTCTGGTTATTATGGGTGAACTTCAAAGTGCAATCTATATGCTTGGAGGACAAAGATCAATTATCTGCAGATATGACAGAAACTTAAAATTGGGAGATTTTGAAACAGGAGGACATCCATGAGTGCATCTTACTGTGATGCCCCCTTTTTATTTGTTATTTTCTGAATTTCTAGAACACTCACCACTGAAACAGCAACTATAACTTGTAATAAAAATGTTGATTGCAACTACCAAGTTAGGAACTTCACAGAAAACCTTAAATAGATTGAAAACATACTCAGGTCTGATTAGAAATCAATATGACAGCAGCAACAATATTGATTTTATTTAATAGCAAGATGGGAAAAATGATGACGATGCTGATATGCAAGCTGGAAATGAATTTTCTGAATTACCAATTTCCTAAATCAACTCACAAGTGAACAATGAGGGATGTTGTGCAATATGACTACTGATAAAAAAATTGAAATGATTTATTAATGCTCTCAAATCCAGGTAAATCACTATCAATGTCCGATACAACTTTTTGTTAACTATCACAGCTCTTTATATGACTGATGTAACCTTCTAGAATGCTGGAACTGTACCTTATATGACTGGTATAATGCCGAGGATGATTGGTGGTTGCTGGAAATAATGTAAACCAATAGCTGTATAACTGCTTTTGGGGCCGGGGTTGACTGCCTTTACTCTTCCAAAGGTAGTGCTCAGTTAGTGTTGATTGGAAATGTCATAAACAATTTAGGTCCAACACTTTTTGATGCACAATATCTCTCCAAAGTTCTGAAAAAAAGTGCAGAAACCCTCAAATATGATGGGCAACACTATAGCAGCAAAATATAACCCCTCCAAATGATGAATTCTTCAACAAATCTCTGCAGCAACATATAATCCTCCAAATGATGAAATTTCAACAAATCACTGTAGAACACTGTAGCAACAATACATAACCCTCCAAATAATGAAATCTTCAATTAATCACTATAGCAACACTGTAGCAGCAACATATAACATTCCAATGATGAAATCTTCAACATATCACCATATCAACACTTTAGCAGCAACAATATAAACTTGAAAAATGTCTTCAGATCCTCAACAAATCAGCACTTTTGTTATCACTAGATGGAATCACCTAAAATGGGAAATAAGGCTTTTCATCCTTGATCCAAAATTTGGAATCCAAGAGGGTTTTTGTCCCAAGGGTCTTTGTCCTTGGATGCCCTAGATTTAACAAACTGCACAAATCTGAAAATTGAATGCAAATAATAACTTGAATGATGATCCCAAATGAAAGATAGGCACCTCCTTCATATACCTTTTCAAATTAAGCCCTTGGGTCCTCCTAAATTTCCCTTCACGTATTTAAAATACTTTAACTTCTTACCTTTTTTTTAATTTTAATTTTAAGTATTAAAAGATACTTTTTATTTTAACATTAGTGATTAAAAATCACCTTTTATTTTAATTGTAATAATATTATTAAGTTACCCTTAAAATAAAAAATTATTGAGTCTAACTTAAATAATATTATTAATTATCTTAATTCGAAGAAGGGGACATGACATTTATTACTGATATATGTCTTCCCTCAAGCTACCATGCTCATCGGATATGGTGGGGTTGATTGCTACATTATAGAAAAAACAATTAAATTTTTCCTTCTTGTGGTTAACAGCCTCTATTTTGAGTAGTTAAATTTTGTCCGTCTTCACCAACAATTGTCCATTTAGGTAACCTGAAGTGTCTTGCTTTGCTGTAACTCTGTCCTGAAATTTGCCAGTTCCAATTTGAATTTAAAGTCTTTGTCTTCCATGTAATTTCTGTATTTATAATTCATTGGTTCCATTCAATATGGTATATCATTAGCAATAGGTACTGGTTTCTTCCAACAGCTCTTCTAAAGGATTTAACCTTGGCTTTAGTTTCTAAGCTTCTTTAAATTGAGCAGGGTTGCCATTGACTGAATGAGCATTTCTTTTCCTACCTGGCTAGGCGCCCAAAGACACATTCTTCTTGCCACTCTGCTGGTCTTCCTTGGCCTCTCACAACCTTCAGCATCGCAATTGGCTGTAGGATTTTCTTGGGTCTTCCACTTGTTTCAAAATAGGAATCTTGCCCTAACATTTGACAACTATCAACTTTCCATGTGTTGGTCATGGAAAGTTGTCACAGCTTACCACATGTTTACTTTGGGTAATAATTGATGAATTGTAATGGAAAGAGAGATTTATTGAGGCAACAAGAAGATGTTCTTATTTGTGTACTGCAATTAGAGCTTACCAGCTTCCTCACTCTCATTTCAGGTGCCATGGATCTGTCTCATTTTAGTGTCAGTGATCTCCTAGTTCTTTCGGCTCACAACCTGGACCATGGCAGCAAGTACAAATGACCAAATTTTTATCTACTAGAGGTTCAGCGGCCATGTGGGCTGGGGGCACTTCTAGGTTGAGTACCTTGCTTGCTTCTTGGATTTTCAGCGTGGCCACCTCCTTAACTCTGAGCACTTTCTCATGGACTATCAGATACTGCATTGGTCCTTTTGTGATAATGAATGGTGATTTTATTGGGTCTTTTGTTAGTTTAGTCATATGACAACATTAGTTTCCAGTCATGGTCTTTAACTTTGTTCTTCTCTAGAACTTCTTTCTATTTTATTGAATTTCTTCTCTCACACGAATATTGTACTTGTATTTAATGGTTTGGGCTTTTAGCCTGTGTATCTTTGCCCCATATAATCATGTTTTCTATTATTGAGTTACCTTTTAAAACCTAGGGTTTTTTCAACCCCAGAACTTTCCTATTCTATTTTGAATCCCACTGACTGACTTTGGTCACTTGTGGATGTTAAAATAATTTCTTTCTCTCCTTTTTTGAGAGATGGGATGTGATCATTGACAGTTGATAAACAAATTGTTGCCACAAGTTCAATAACTAAATTTTGCTGATTAACTTATGCAATGCAAAATTGTGATCATAGACATTTAAATTTAATTAAGGTTAGATTGTTTGATGAAAGCTCTTCTTTATAATGTCTCTTAAGGGCCAAAGGGTGTGATGTCCCCATCTCTAACCTAAAGGTTAACAAACAATAAACAATCATGTGTCCAAGGGTGGCTGCCTTGAACACCTCTAATCAGTATAGGAATCACAATTTGTACATAATAGTTCAAGTAGGTAGGAGTATATTATATCAATAGAAGATTGTACCATGAAGAAAGATATGGAAAATCGTCTTATTCCATAAGATTTCACGATTTTCCTATTCGAGAACCCCTGTAAAACATAGGGAATAAGTTGTAGTAATGAAGACATGAGGTTTAATCTGCTATACACCCAATTCCATAATCAAGGAATGAATATACAAGTGACAAATAAGATAGTGTGCCTTGCATAGATCGATCACATATGTGAACTCAATAAGGAAGATAGAAGGATCAAAGAGGTTGATGACTAACTATTAGTTTATAGTACTGGGGTGATAACCCTAATGGCACATCAAATATGGATTCCTAGATCAACACTTCCTTACATCTCTCAGCAACTACTCTTGAAAGGATTAAATCACTTTTAGGAGTATGAAACTCAACTAAAAACAAGAAAATAGATCACATGACAAAAATGTGTTTGGAAAAAACCTGAAATGGGTTAAAAACATTAGGAAGGGTGTGTATTCAACATCCCACCGGTCTCTGGTATCAAATTTTAATATGTGGAGTACAATGCCAATTCAGTGGTCTTTTGGAGTGGTAAAATGAAACCTTCATGCTTCTTTGCCTCCACTTCACTTCTGCAAACACCATCTCTCTCATTATATCGTCAATGAGGGTCACCTTCATGAGCCAAACAGTGTTTTTCTTTTATCCCTTCTCTAGCTATACAGAAAAAGGGAGAAGATGGACAATTGCACATTTGCAACTGTCCAACCATCCACTCATCGACATCGTACAAATGACCATCCTTTCAAGCCCAACAGCTGTCAACAAGGATTTTTTTTAAAACACCCAAACTCGCTGGCTGGATGCAACTGGAGGTGAAATTCGGCTTGGGTTTGGCTGTGTTCATCCAGGTTGAACCCACAGGCCATTGGCAGGATCCTGGCTGAATCCATAGAGGACTGGACCAGGACCCTGAACCTGGTTCAAACCAGACCAGGACCTGGGGTTGCCTAGGGACGAACTGGTAATAGAGAATCCGATTGATAAATTCATAAGATTAGTACAATTAATTATTTGAATTTTGGACTATTGCAAACAATGGGTAATAATAAGCATATTTAATGTACAGGAAAACATGTTATAGATTAACTGCAACTTCTACTAACATAAAACATTTGTGTTTGGATGCAGGAGGCTTTAAGATGGATAACAGATCAACCAGCATGGCAGCGCTCTAATGGAAGAGATCATATCCTTCCTGTTCACCACCCTTGGTCCTTCAAGTCTGTTCGTAGGTTTGTGAAGGATGCCATTTGGCTTCTGCCTGACATGGACTCTACAGGCAACTGGTATGGTTTGTTTCTTTTATTATATGTTGTCACTCTTGGGTTTTTCATTTTTCTACAATGTGATGTAGGTCTAAATGAAATGGCAATGCAATGTCAGGTATAAACCTGGTGAAGTGTGGCTTGAGAAAGACTTGATTCTTCCTTATGTTGCAAATGTGGACGCTTGTGATGGTGCTTGCTTGGTTCAGAGTTGGGCACAGCGAAAGACTTTGCTATTTTTCCGTGGACGTCTGAAAAGGAATGCTGTATGTCAAGTTGTCAACATATATATATATTACTTATGTTTAACCTCAGAGTAGTGCGGATTGATAACTTTGAATATAGCTATTTACTTTATTAATTGAGACATCAGAATAAAATAGTGAATTATTCTCTGGAATTAAATATGCTTTCTTTTTTATTTGTAATGCAACCTTGCTTATCGCTATAATTGCACATATTGATATATTATTTACTTTTAAACGTTTATTTCATTTATTGAGGTGTCAGAATAAAATAGCTAATTATCCTCTGGAATTAAATATTCTTACTGTTTTATTTGTAGTGCAAGCTTTCTCATCACGATAATTGCACATTTTAATATATTAGTTACTTTTCTAAAACATTTATTTCATTAATTGAGATGTCAGAATAAAATAGCCAATTATGCTCTGGAATATACATCCTGTTTTATTTGTAATGCAAGCTTCTTCATCACAATAATTTTTGCTGTGTGCATATCAATATTTTATTTACTTTTCTAAAACATTATATTCTTACTGTGATTTGAGTTGGTCTATCCAGCTCAATATTCACCCAATAAGTTCAGTGATTTTAGCCTCTCAAGCAGTGGATTGGTTCAAATAGTACATTTGAGATGGTTGGATGGTTCAATGACTGTTGAACCTGACCACAATAACGTGGTCAGATGATATGTTTTTGAAAATTTTGATCACTAACCTCTAGTTCCACCATCAGAAAGTGAACTTAATTATTACAAGCAATTGGATTTATTAATATCCCCCATGTTGCTGATCGTTTAGCCATGTCAAAACTTACAAGTACAACCTTGTCCCCAGCTGCCCTTTTGATGTTGGCATGAAAACAAGTGAGGGGAATCCTGCTAACAAAGGAGTTCAAAGTGATGGGAAGAAAGAACTAAAGTGGAACTGACCAAATATAAATACAGGTGTAAAAAGACATTTAGGCTCACTATTTCTGTATGGCATGGTTCAGAATTCAAATATGCACAAGTGCTATTAGTGAGAGATTGTATTTTGAAATATTGCACACTTTCTATTGTTGAGAGGCATTTGATGCTCTTTTTGTACATGTTTCACTTGTATTATTTACAATTGGATTGTATCTAACATCGGGGATCAGTGTTACCTTGGTGTTAGGTCAGTTATTCTGTACTTTCTGGCTTTTCTAACCTTAACACTTCTATTAACATGAATGAATAAGATTTTTTGTTTTCATTCTTAAACCTTTGATGGGTCACAAGAAAGGATACTGCCTCATGATTCTACCACAGTGAAGTTCAAATATAGAGGATTACCAGACAGCCTTCTGCAAATTTAAAATATAGCTCCAGAGGACAATGGCAATTAGGTGCTTACTTTCTAGAATACTTTCCTATGTCATATGCAACTAGTGCATCTGGATTGAGTGGAATATTTGTGGTTATTGATTTAATGTCAGTCAGTTCCTTCTAGTTGATAGGAAATGACTTTGTCTGAACTTAAGATTAATGAGAATACAATAATTTAGATCCTGGGTTTCTATCCTTGTGGCTACGAAACACAATAGTGGAATTATGCTACCGAATGATTGTGCTTACTGCTTAGAACATTCCTAAATGTTCACTTAACACAACATATTGTCAGTGTACATTAACACTTCATAGGCTTATGCCAGAATAAAGCTATAATGTTCCTGATATTTGAACTATGATTAAGGTGAGAGAAAGCTGGGCCTAAACACCCAAGGGTTTGGGCATTGAATTGTTTCTTGTGTTTCTCTTAGGAATAATGTGTTGAAACACATTTTCTACTGGACCAATAGAGCCTTTATCTTGCTTGCACTTTCTCTTAGATAATATCAAGATCGAAATATCCTATATAGAGAAATAATGGCCGAAATATAACCAACATGCGCAATACAATATGGATGGTGGGCCAGTGCACTGTAGTCCTGAAAATACTCAGAAATAGAAACACCTTTGAGATAGTGTAACGCTATATATTATTTCTTAAGGAACTGCTACACAGGGTCTCTCTCTGTGAGAGCCAAACATGCTACAGTATTCTGTATTTACATTCAATATATGTGATCTATTCATGCCACTTTTAATACAATATGGGCCTTCTATTTATAGCCACTCATCTAATAATGGTTAAGCAGGTTAAACCGTTAACTCATAAGTTTCCTTTTTGGCCAGCTCATAGGACTTAATCCACGAGTGAGACATTGATTTGTTGTACAGGAAGTATATAGAGGGATTGTTTCTTCATTTGTTTAATACATTGTTCATACTTGCCATACATATCTTGTCCGTCTCTAAATTTGAATCTGTGCCTCCTCTATGGATTATACAAACCTTCACCATTAGGCCCACTCAGGTTTTGCAGGCTAACTCAGGCTGTACAGCCAAAGATGGAAGAAAGGAGATAGATTTAGGCAGAAATTAAATGTTAGGTATATATGGTAGTCACTTGGAGACATTGGGTTGCAGGTATGGGAATGGGCATGACATTTCAAACTAGGATACGTGAGTAAAGGAATAATGGTATGGCTATAACATATATTAATAAGTTAACTATAAAATATAGGAATAGGGACAGGGTCCTCATCTTTATACTGGAATCTCTCGGTGACTAGGCCATGTATTTAAGTCATTCCACATTTTCTTTGCAGTTTGATTAATAGGGAGTTACCTTTTCGATAAGACCACTATATTAATTGCAGTTTAGTTTAGTAGTGTTATCTTCATGGTTCATTGGGTACATTGGTGAAATGCTATTTCAACAATTAACCCTGGGAATTGTCACTATAGGTATCACCAGATATTGATTTATCTTATCTTCCATATATACATATTGGTCATCACATTTCCCTTATTTATGTTCTGAAACTATTAATATTGATGTATCACTACTGTAAAGGTGCGTCTGTTCACGCATAATCTAATTATTGTCTGTGTATATCGAAGTCTGCCCACATTGTAATCTATAAGTCTGTTCATGACCCAATTCTTTTTTGTCTTGTTTATTGATATGAAAAATTCCACTATCTTGTCAATCTTACCTTTTGATTTATAGTATATATTCAAAGCTATGGAATAAGCTACAGTATTGAGAGATCTTATTTATTGTAGGGTGGAAAGATTCGCAGCAAATTAGTGGCCCTTCTTCAACATAACTCAGATGTCATAATTGAAGAGGGTTCAAGTGGAGAAGTAGGCAAGTTGGCAACACAAACTGGCATGCGCAGGTTTTTCTCTTTCTTAAAATATTAAATAATTATGTAGTCTTATGGCCTTATAATTTTGTTGAATAAAGTCTACAAGTTTACTTTGTTTTCCTTGCTTGAATGTTGCAGTTCTATGTTTTGCTTAAGTCCAGCAGGAGACACACCCTCTTCTGCACGGTTGTTTGATGCAATTGTCAGTGGATGCATTCCAGTCATAGTGAGTGATGAACTTGAGTTGCCTTTTGAAGGTATACTTGATTACAGAAAGGTATGATATGATTGAACCTGAAAGATGCTTAGATTTCAATATTGTTTTGTTGTTCACATGTTTTTGAAAAGTACAAACAAAGCAGGGAATATGCTGTGTATTGACCAATGCATCCTTCCAAAAAATCCTTTGTACTTTTTTTCAATTTGCATTTTCTTTTAATATATATCTATATTCTGCAACGTCTCGAGCCAGCTTTGATATTATCTAAGGTTAAATGGGTTAGTTTGAGGGTATTTTATACTTGAAATAAGAAAACTCAAATATTGGATTCAAGCAATCCTCAGAAAAGCACACGGGTTACTCATTCTCTAGAAGGTAGTGTTGACGTGTTTTTTATGACGACGTCTAACACATAATAAAGTTACCAATGGTCACCTTACTCTCTCTTGATCAAAATTAGTCCGTATGCTAAGATTGCACAAAAAGTTCAAACGGCTAACTCCAAGGTTCTTTTAGTGCGTGGACGTGACTCAGCTGATTGATGGGTTTGCTGTTAACCCAAGGGGTCTTATGTTCGGATCATTCTTTCACTTCTTTGCTGTGACGTGGAACTTCATCATTAAATATAGCAATTCTGCAATGTTGTTGCTTCGAACGGACTAAAATGAATTGAAAATAAAGGGGAAAGGGTTTAGAAGGATCTAAATCTATTCCTAAGGGCAGTGATATCAACAATTAATGCTTTGGTGGACAAATTCCAAATAAATCAAGTTCTGCTTCGCCAAGTTTAACTACAACTCCACAAGAACCGGTGCAATGTTTTGAGGAGGATGAAGGATTTTCATATTGAGAAAGTGCATTTGAATACCCAACACGACGCAATCCAACAACTGTCCACAACTGAACTTAGCACAAGTTTAGTGGCTCAGGCTAACTTTACACTGCAACTTACAATCAACAAGATGCAAAAAGTATGAACCATGGAAATTCATCAGACACCATTACATTTTTCATTGAAATCAAAGCACTTTACTATTTCCAATCTAAGTGAGGAAGGTGAAACTATGCAAGCTTTGAAAAAATAACTTAAGTGTACACCATCAGAGAACAATGTTTCATTGTTATTATCTCAAAACTTATTGCAACAATTTCATACAAGTCTCCCCCCCTTACAAATAAGGGGGTTCACCCCTTTATATAGGCTTCAAGCCCTGGCTACATGCAAAACCCTAATTAGGGTTTCTCCCTAAAAGATTCCTCGCACATGATGCAACAAGGTGGGAATCAACAATAAATGCCCATTATGCCCATATACAATTAATTCCATCCCATTACAATTAATTACATTTTTGCCAAAAATGGCGTCCATTGTGCATTGAATGCACCATCATCCATCAAGCTCGCCCAATAAATCATAAATGCAAAAAATATGCCTCCATGCAAAATCGCCCCCTGATGCCATAAATGCACCATCATCTCCTAAATGTGACGACTGCATGCAAAAAAAGAATCTGCCATAATGCTTTAAATGTGACGGCTACATGCAAAAGATGCTTCATTAATTCTTCATGCGTTGACTTGGCTGCCACAACAAGAAACCCTTGGAGAGAGAAAATTTTATTTGGGAAGAATTTTCCTGAGATTTTGAATTTTCTTGCCTTGGAGAAGATCTTTCATCAATTCTACACATTTCCTATTTTTTAGGAAAATTTTCAAATTAGGGTTCTAGGTTCCAAGAGAGAAAATTCTCCCACGAATCCAAATCTGAAAGAATTTTGAAATTTGTATGTGATTTGATGCCCAGAAATGGATTTTTCAAAATTTTTCCCGAGGGGAATTTTCTCGTTCTGTTCATCTTCGATTCCTTCCTTGCCTTTGAATTTTCATCGTCTTCCTTGGGCAGAATTTTCATGTCATGGAGGAATTTCATCTTGGAAGGAGAATTCCTTCCTTACCTTCATTTGGCGCCCATTCCTTTCTCGGAGCGCATTTTCTCCCTGGTGAAGGAATTTTTGATGTGGAGGAAAAATTCCTCCTTAACCTCATTTTGACCTTGATTCTACTTTACCCCTTGAGGAAGGAACTCCTTATGCCTTAGCCAAATTTCACATTTCCTAAGAATTTTGTCCTGAAGGAAGGAATTTCCAACACTTAGTCAATTTCCACTTTCCTGGAATTCTGTCGTGAAGGAAGGAATTTCCAACACTTAGTCAATTTTTCCACTTTCTTGGAATTTCTTCTTCTTGGATGCAATTCTTCCTTGAGGAAGGAATTTTTTTGAATTTTGAATTTTTTTTCCCGAACCTTGATTTTTATGTCTTGTTTCCAACCTTGATCACATTTTGGAACTGGAGAAGAAATTTTGGAAATTTGTTCTTTGAGGAAGGAACTTTTGTGCTCTTTGAATTCATCATGTCCATAGGGAGCTTTTTGACCAACTTTTGACATCTCCTATTTTTTAGGAACTTTCCTAAAATCTAGGTCCCGGGTCCAGGAGATAGAAAATTCCCCTTCGAATCCAAATTTGCAAAAAAATTGAAATTAAGATGAGATTTGGTGTCTAAAAATGGATTTTTTAAAGTTTTTTCCGAGGGGATTTTCTGCTTTTTCAATTCATTTCTAACCTTTAATTTCCTCCTTGACCCTTGGATTTTCATGCCTTAGACAAATTTTCAGTTTTCCACCTTAGGCATGGAATTCCCTATGTCTTGGAATTTCATCATTTCCTTGATTCTCTTTGACTTAGCCATTTCAACATTCTTCCTTGGCCAAGGCACAATTCCTCAAGGAGGGAGGAATTCATGATATTTTTACATTTTCCATGTATTCTTCATTTTGGCGCCCCTTCACAGTGTTTGGGCGGATTTTGACCATGAAGGAGGAATTCACACTTTTTCCATTCCTCCCTGACATTGCATTTTGGTGCCCTCCTTCACTCCTAGGCGACATTTCTTCATAGGGGAGGAATTCATGATTTAGAAGATTTTCCTTCACTACCCCTCTTTAGCGCCCTCCTTGGGTGTTGGGCCGATTTTTGATGGTGAGGAGGAATTCACTATTTTTCCTTCCTTCTGTGACACTTCAAATTTGGCGCCCTCCTGAGTGCTTGGGCGGATTTTGGCCATGGAGGAGGAATCTTTGATTTTTATCCTTTCTCTATGAATATGTCATTTTGGTGCCCTCCTCTGGATTTGAGCGGAATTTTGGCTTGAGGAAGGAATTTATGATTTTTTGGCTTCTTCATGATCACTCTTCCATATATGGATTTGATGTGATTTCCCGGACAGAGACAAATTTCTTGAGCTTTCCACTTCAGGAATGGGCTTTCAACACTTCGCCATTTTGACTGATTCTATCTGCTTTTCAAACCTTTCGGATTTAGAAGTAGTCATGAATGCTTGATCTTCATTGCCTACTTGAATGGTCCTGTTAGAAATAAACTTTTGAAAAATAGAAACTTTCAGAACGTCAGTGTTAGACCCCAAAACATGACATAGGAATGACTTACTATAAATAGAAAATTACTAAAAACAATAAGTTTAATTTTTGGCCAAATGAAGACATTCCGGGACACAATAAAATCCCTAAAAAATAGGAACTTTCTAAAAATAGAAAGCTTTTCTGTTTTCACTCAAATTTTACTGGGAGGCTCCTCGAAGGGTCTTGACTCTTGATTCTAGTTCCATGTTCATTTATTCCAAAACCCTAGTAGAAACCCCTAAAATCTAGGACTAAAGGCAGAAGCCCTAAAATTAATGAAACATGCCCTAGACTTCACCAAAATCACTCAAACGAAAAACAAACTTAAACAATTTGACCCCCGAACATTCGCAAAGCAAAGAGACTGCTACGAAAAGACCCTAAAAACGAAAGCCAAAAGACCGGGAGGGCCTAAAAAGTAGGGGGTCCCCATTTGCAATGGGGCGATGTGTGAAAACGTCATAACAGGTAGCTTTTAATGTTACATATATGGTAGGTAATTGTGTTTGGATTGAAGTTTCTAAATTATAAATTTTGGCTGTTGTAAGTTGTGAAAAGAAGGTGAGGAAGAGTCAATCAAATAACTATCAGAAAATGACTAAAGAGCATCACTATAAGAGAGGAGCTGCAGGAGATTATCTGAAAACTAATTAGTGATTTGAGATTTGGGAATAATAAAATATTATTGACCATGATTAAGCATTCTTAAGATTGAATTATATTGGGCTGGATGACTTTGGGGAAGCCCCAATGCTTCACTCCTATGAGCATCATCTATGTGCAAGGAGTGTTGTACATTTTGTCATTGATGTCAAGTGCTTTTGGTTTGAATCAGTGTTTCTACTGAGCTTGCCATGTTTTGCTTGTCTAATCTAAAAGGATTTTCTTAGTATCTGCTGTGTTTCTAGTTCACAAGTTGACACGTCGTTTTTGTCTCAGACTGTTTGTTTGATCAGTGTGATTCCTTTTGGCAGCTTGGGGACAGGTGTTCAAATCTATCTGTTTGTATATTGCTGAAGATGTCATTTCTGAAGACATAATTCTCCAACAGATGTTTTTTTATGTCAGATAGAGAGGAATGTTTATTTTTGATGCTTACGTATGTTGGCTGGAGTTGGTTATTGTCTCTTATAGTCTGAGCGATGCAGGCTGGGAGTTTTTGTTCTGTTTAAACAGAGCCGTTTCTTTTCCATTTTTTATCTGCACAATATACACGTAGCCAAGACTGTTTTGTTGAGTTTTGGGCTGAGACGTTTTGATAGCAGTGAATCATTTGGTAAGAATAAGAGTCAACACCCTTTTTTTTAAAGAGTTTACACGTTAAATGTGTGGAAGAATGCTTGCGTTTTGGACGTAGTGTATTCTCCTTATTGTGTTGGAGCAGTTGAAGTCGTGGCTTACTCCAACTTTGTGAAGTCGTGTCTCAGTGATAATAAGTGGGCGTTTTTTTGGGTTTGAACTGTGCGGGAATAAAAACGTCTTCTGTTTTGTTCATACTTATGGCGGGAGTCATCGATTTGAATTCTTTGACTTTTATTGGCGTCTTCACAATCGTTTTTATGCAGCTGAAATTGTCGGGCCTTGTCAGATGGTTTTTAGTGATCAAATTTTTGCTGATTTGTATCAGAAAGTGTAAACGTGGTCTGTCGGTGTAGAATCTTCATAGTTAAAAAAAAACATCTTTTTCAGCGTTGTAGTTGGTATCAAGCTGGAGTGTGTTTTTTTAAAAGACGCGAGAATTGGATTTTTGAAATATAGTGCTGTTCAGAAACGGATGGGTCAGGTGAATCATGGTGCTCTATCATAGTGTAAAGTGTGGGATCTAGTGATGTTGAAAAATGGAAGTCTCTTTTTGGTTTTTTGGGTGATATCGTTTTTTTTTGACAAAGGAAGATAAAAAGGGGAGTGGCTGGAAGTTATGTTTTTTCTGTGTATGATCTTCATGTCCCAGCGTATATGATACTCATTTTCTTAAAAACTATATAAGACAGTAATGCTGAAAGAGCTGAATGTTACATTCTCTGAATTTAATATACTGGTCCAAGCTATTAAGTTTTTTTTTATTGCTTCAGCAGATAAAACAGAGACATACCATTGTAATGAATGAATACAGGTTATGAAGTATGAGTGGACAGTGATGTGTGATTGTCTGAGAAGAGTTCTGATAGTGTTATTAATTACCAGTACTTGAAACTTTGTGTTGTAACTGGGGTTGGTGCCTTAGGTATTGGAAGTTGGAGCTTTGAAAAGGGTTGGTGTCCTAAATTGTAATCTTGGGTTGGTACCCATTTTGTTGAATGAAAGACTTCGATGCTGTGGTTTTTTTACCCGAAAGGGTTTTCCATGAGAACTCTGGTGTTTGTGTCTTTTTGATTGTTTATAATATGCTCTATGAGTTTTCAAGTTTTAAAATTATTAAAAATGCAATACTGATTCACCTCCGCCTTCTCAGTATTATCGGTATGCTTTTCAAGGAGGTCCAAGTGGATTATTCAACGTTGTGAGGGGTTCTTGAGCCACTGCTCATGAAAGATTGGTCATGATATGAACACGACTGTTTATCTATTGTTCACCACAAAGAGATTATAGAGATGCTTAGATGTTTTAGCTCTTTTGTGATGTGATTGGCTAAATATTAAAAAGGAAATAATGGTAAAACCAAGGTTATAGCTTTTAATATGTCATATCCCCAAATAGGGATAATGGAAAAACAAAAATAACTCCAAAAATATGCAATAGAAAATTCTAAAATTTTATTTGCAAATAAAATACGCTCATATTATTTGTCTGATTTTTCTGCTAATTTATATAAATTTTCGAATGTTTCTCAGTATGAAATAAATTACAGAAAACACTCTAAATCTGCCCAGAATTTTCAGAAGTCACTTACATTGTTTTTACTTATTTTTTTGAGATGAATCTGATCAGCGGTATGCAGATTTATGCTCAAATACCTTAGAATAGTCTTCAAAACTCTACCTGCCTTTGCTGACACCCTCAGAAAACCGGCGCTAGGTTTCACAATGACATCCTACTTGTCCTTTTTGATATTATCATCAACCATGTTCATAAACATCCATACATGCTTTAGGTTGTCCCAAATTTGATTCTGATACTCTACATATCACCTCCAAAATGGCCTCCAAACCTGATAATGATTTGCAGCTCTGGAAATGATGTGCTAGGGCATCACAAACCAAATCCCTTCCACCAAAACACACCCTTTTGACTAAGAGGAGCCCATTTGTCTCTCCCAAACCAGGGATACTCAAGGGTTTCAGACCTCAAGCCAAAGATAGCAGCAGCAATAGAGAAAAGACTAATCATATAATGAGCTCCAAGAGAACCCTAATATGTTATATAATGACTCCCAAAAGAATGATTTAATCTCAGCCATAGATTCATTGCAAGTGCAATCCAATGCTCCAAATAAAACCCTAAATAATGAGCCAATAGGCTCCTTATATTCCAACGCCCTATTGACCTTTTTGGCACATGTTTAACAAATATCACTTAAAGTATATTTCTCTTGATTTATTAAACTCAAAAGGGGGAAATAGTAAGTCTTTAGGCTAAGAGTCACTTAAATTGCCTAAAAAGATGTGCTCACAACTTAAAATCACTTAAGCTGCATAAAAAGACATGCCCACAACTTAAGAATAGAATATGGAACAAGCCAAAGTCTCTAACCCTTACTCGATGATGCTCTAAGTCCTCTTCCTCTTGGGTAATCCAAGGAAAGGACAGCCAATGCATAGTGAAGCCTCATGGCTTGAGCTGGGGACATTACATAATACAGCTAAGGCATTAATGTTGAAGCTTGGTTAAGTGGTTCACACCACTGTTTCTAGTTACAGGTCTGAAATTAAGCAATAGAACCACTTCGTTCCACTGGCTCTTGTGATGGATATGCCCTATTTTTACTTTTAGGTTGATAGCATTTCTAGCTCTAGTTTAACGCTATGGATTCTTATCATTTCAATTTTTTCAAGGCTTTGGAGATTGGCAATCACATTCAACAGGTGTGTATTGACAGAGTCCAAACTATTATGTATCATGGAATGACATGCTTCAAACATGTGCTTCTTGTTATATTCCCTTGTTGAGTCAAAAGCATGCCCTCTTTTTTATCGATGACAAGAAATCCTTACTTTGCCCTGTGCTCTTTATGGAATTTTTGCACTTGACTTTTCAGTTTACTGACTTTATATAATCAGGTTTTCTCTTGTTTGGCATGGGTTTCACTTTATGTAGTTTTCACCACAGATTTTTTTCCTTTGCTACTTCTCACCATTTACATGTGAGGAAGAATATTAGTGAAGCTATGTGTAAAAGACTTGGTGGGAGTAAGTGCTATAGAGGTCATGACTTCTTTGGTTTGAGCTCCAACTATCCTCTATATTGGTTAATATTTTATTATTATAGGATTTGAACCATATCTGTACATACAAAATAATGCACTGTCATTCTTTTGCAATTGAAGGTTGAGATTAGTGAAGGTCACTTCTTCTAGTCTCTTATCAGATATGAGAGTTAAGATAGACATTATTGCCAATTAAAGAACTTTGGTAGTTATTTTTGTATCTTACATAAATATGGTGACTATATGTGCCTACCTCTATCAATTGGGAGACATACAGACAATTTAAATCGTTATATTGCCTTCTCTTTTCTATTTCTACCTTTGTTCGTAAGTGTAGCTTTGAGTAAAGAGACTTGCATCAGGCCACTGCACATCTACAATAAGTAGGAATATTTGAATAGGGTGAGAGCATTATATGGAATGACACATCACTTAGACATTTAATAGGAAATCAATCTTGTAATTTAGGAGATTCATTTTTGTTGTTATGTGTTATTTATCAAGATTTTGTATACACTTATGCGGGATGCCTTGATGGCTATAGATTCCTTTTAATTTAAGACTTCCTAAGCATGCTCATGCAAATTTACATGACCAAAGGCTTAAGTTGGTATTGACTACTAGTTATAGGTGTTCTATATTTGATGATATCTTTTTAGGGTAGTTTCAAGACATTCCATGCATCTTATTTGAATGTATATCTTAGCGACATTTATAGTTTTTTAGTTGTATATGGCACCAAATGTAATCTCTTTCGTTCATGCTTTTTTTTTGAGTCATGCAATTCACGGCGTGCTCAACTCATATATTTGCATGGGTTTTGAAATAGGTGGCTCTATTTGTTTCCTCACATGATGCTTTAGAACCAGGATGGCTTATAGATTACTTGCATGGCATCAAGCCAAATCAAGTTAAGGAGATGCGCTCCGATCTGGCAAAGGTATGAACTATGATCTATTAGAAATTGATAGAGTGAGCTTTGTTAAATATGGGAAAAGGAGAATCCTTTTCCATAGAATCAAAGCAATGGTATACATTATTGTCTAGTGGTGTCTTCTTATCCACATGCTTGCTTTAGTGTTGTGAATGATCAAGGAACCTAACATTCTGAATTCTTTTTTGTAGTTTTCAAAGCATTTCCAATTTTCAAGTCCAGCTCAACCACTTGGTCCAGAGGACTTAACTTGGAAGATGGTATGTTACACACACTTCATTGCAAGAAAATAATTTGAGATAATAGTCAATATAATATTAGAGTTGTAATTTACTTCATTAAAAGTCACATTTACTTCATTTTCAATACTTATGTTTAGTTAATTCATCTATTGCCATTCAAATTATTAAATAATTGGTTTTTGTATACAGTTCCCAATATCTGCATACGCCTAGAAATGAGATGCTTCTGTTTATATGGCTATTGTGTATTCAAATCTCAATAAAGCTGTTAAGGGAAATAACGCATGAGTTCTCCCATTGAAGCCTTGGGGTGAGCATAGGACAATGTTTCTCCAAGTTTTGAGCATGGCAATTTATTTTTCCAAATTTTGTGGATGGCTATTCAAATAATATAAAAAAAACTGGTATTTGAAAAACTAATTACAAAAACAATAAGGAAGTCACATTTTATCATTTATGTAATGATATGACAAAAAGGAACTTAAATTTGTACAAGTAGCATTTGACAATCAATTGGTCCAATGACTACTAACATCTATAGTATATTTATATTATTTGTCGAGTCCAAAACAGAAAGTACAAAATACAAGACTACAAAGTAACAGTGACAAAAAGCATATGGGCTAATCAAACACATTGTTTAATGTAAATGCCTTAGCATACAACTCATTGTTAAAATTGCTAGACTCTTATAGCATGGCTTAATCCTCATCAATTTGTATTGGTTCAGTAGGGTTTACATCCAATTGTGCTGCTGAAATCTCATTGTAATCACTTGTCTTGTGATCCATGAAATGCAAGGCATTGTGTACAATCTTAAACTTCTCTTCTCTCCTAGAGGTAAGCTCGTTCCTTCTGATATTGTGGATGAAACTATATATCTTCCCTCTTGGTCATCAATACTTTCTTTACAATTTTCGTTTTTTATGATGATTTTCTCACTTTCTCAACTTTACCTACTTATGTCCAGCTTTTACTCCCTTTCACTCTCCATTGTTGCTGCCTTCGCTAATGCTCTTTGAGAGGCTGCCATTGACTCTTTCCCTACATGGTTCATCACTCTTCTCCACCTTGTTTTCATGGTTTTTGCCCAATGAATTATTGTTTTGATGACAAGAAGAAAGCCATGCATCCGAGGCTTCACTTTGTCCTTGTCCACAACCCTCCTTCCATTTTTATCACTCATAGAGATCATTATTGTCTCCTTTGGTGTAGGAACCAATGTGATGTCCCCATCTAAATAGTCAAAAAATGATGATGCCCGATTTAAAAGTAAAATTAATAATAAATAATAATACAATTAATATATATATATATATATATATATATATATATATATATATATATATCTCTAGATAAATGAATAAAATGAACTAAATAAAATCTTAATAACAATAAATAAACAAGATTTAATATATACCTTATGGGCATAACCTAAGTCACAAGGTTCGAGTTTGAGTTCGGCAACAATGAAATTCGGATGAAATTCGACAAGGGTAAAAAATTCGAAAAAAAAATCTACATTAAATTTGCCTTATACATTTTTTATAAAAAATATAAATAATAATTTAATTTGTAAATATATAAATAATAAACTAAAAACTAAATAATGTTATATTAAATTTGAATAATTTATAATAAATTTTAAAATATTAGAATATTAATAAGTTTGAAATTTTAATCTAAATGATATTAAAGGTAAATAATAAATATATTATTATTTAAAAATCTAATTTAAATATATTATAAAAAATTAAATAAATAAACGAATGTCATGGGTTAAAATTGTAAAATATAAAGCTACTAAATTTATAATTTGGAAAAAAACAAAAGGTTAAAAGAAAAACAAAACTTAAAATAAAAGGCCCGTTCGTGGAAAACCCTAACAGGCCAACCCGATAGAGGAAGGAGCACACGAGCACAATCTATAGGAGTTTCACGCAGCAGAGACGGAAAGAACCTGCGAAATTCATGGAGGATGGTATGGAAAAAACCATGGCGTGAAGGAAATAATTGAAAGACCGTGGCACAAAGAATAGACAAAAACAACCGTAAGGGATAGATGGAAAAAACCATAACGCATCGACTTTCCTTGGAGCGATGTTTCAAAGCTCAACCTGCTCCACACTCAGGGTTTTGTTATTGACAAAGACAGGAAAGAAAAAAACTAAGCCCTTCAGTCATACGAATCTAAGGCGTATTTGAACGAATTTTTAAAGGCGTTTTGGAGTTCGCCGAATTTCGAACATCATGGTTGAAATTTGGCGAACCCTGTGACTTAGGGCATAACAATATAGACTTATCATACCTGAAGGTAATTCCTATTAAGCTACATCCTATCGATTAAGCCACTAGCCAACACATAGTGGCAGACCAGATCTGACGCATGTCAGATCTGTCTGCCTTTGCAACCATTAATTATTAAAAGAAAGACAGCGATTAAGATGCAATATTAAGACCATATGATTCGACATACTAAGCTATTACCGATCCATTCAATATTTATATCGATAAGACTTGAATCATCATCTGTGGGAATTACATTATGAAAGGCACAACAGTGGAATGGGCAAGGTGAGGACTTATGCCATGTAAGAGACATTGGTTACAAATTTGTGCGTAAACAATAGATTAAGGAGGCATCGATTCAACACTTGATGATAACTAATTGAAAGAGTGAGGTGCAGCGATTTACTAAGGTTTTGTGTAATGATAAATAAACGATAAGGGGTGATTAAGGAAAGAAAAGACGTGTTCATTTCAAGAGACACCACCTTCCAAAGAGAGGTATCTCTCTAGATCTATGAAGATATAAAATGGAATGGGAATTTTCTTTTGTTTCATATATTTATTTCCTGTGGTATGCTCTATATAGAGAGTCAACAGCTTGACCGAATTACACAGGCAACTGTGTACAACATATTTAGAGAGTCAATAGCCTGACCGAGTAACCAGTTGTAATATTAATCACCCCTAAGCGACCACATTCAGGTTGACATAATATTGATGGACCAAACATAGCACCATTTCTTTAAGTGATAAATATTGATTGCAGATTGTCACTGTGAGTCAGTGATTGCATAACCGAACTATCTCTGGGGTGGTAGAAATCACTTCTCACATTGTGTATATCCTACTGCATATTACACATCACAATACCATATAATTGTCATCACTGTATATATCTCTTCTGAAGATATATCAGAGATCAAATCTGATAAAGAATTATCTTCCATTGCTTAAAATTATACTCTCTTGTCATATTAAGAGGAGGAGGTTGAAGTAATCATCCCAGCTTTCCTTCATTTCCAAAAAAAGAGCATCACAGTGACTGCCATAAGTGATTTCTTTTCTTAATCATTTGCAAGAGCAATCCTTATATCTGGGGTACTTCAGAACTGTTGTTAAGTTACTGGCAGTAACATACTTGTTCTCAGTAGTGCCAGGCCCAGCTTGACTTGCATCAATATCCTTCTATTGTTTTCTTATGTACTAAAATTGAGATTTTGGACAGAGTATAAGAGGATCCCAACTGGGGACATTACAACCAGGACTTCTTGCATCAAGGCGGAACAAGCTTCTTTTTGCATTCAATAGCAGGGAGTATAATAGCAGTGAAATTTTAAATTAATATGATTTAAATTCCATTTCTTTTCCAATACTTTATTATTTATTATCCTTGTTTTTATTTTATGCAAAAAAGAAATGTTTGTCCTTTTTGCATTCCTCCCGCTCCAACTTCTATTTATTATAATATTTATTTAAATTACTTGCTGATTTCAATGCTTTATTATTTATTATCCTTGTTTCCAATTTGTACAAAAATAAATTATTTGTACTTATTGTGTTCCTACCTTCCCCCCCTTCTATTCAATGAACCTTGGTTTGTAATCTACATCATATTTTCTCAAAGTTACCCCGAGTTTCTGAGACGGGGACGGCAGGGGACAGCGGGACGCATTTCCGGGATGACAAATTTTTTTGCCAAATTTGGGGATGGCGGGGGACGGCAAAGGGGACGGCTATATAAAATATAGGAAAAATTTAAAATATATAGGAAAATTTCAAAATTCTAAATGTTCATATGAAAACATGGATAAAGCATGCATACATACATTATATTCATATGAAAACAATAAAACATGGATATAGCATGTGTATGATACTATGAAAAGTTGAAAACATTTTAGAATGTAAATTCTGAACATACAACATTGTTAATACTCAATACACAATATGCAATTATGCATTCATAAATCAGAATTTCAATTCATTCACATTGTCAATATGCATATCAATAGACTCAGAGGTTAAATTTTTCCTACTTCGATCGACACAGTTTCCCCCCATATTTTTCAACGGGGGTTTGGGGGCAGCGCCCCCAAGGTGGGGTCAAGGGGCCTATATTAGAAAATTTAAATAAAAAATTAAAAATACAATTTTTTAAATATTTTTTAAGGGCCTTAGAATGGGGGACGTCTGGCTGTCCCCGGGACGGATTGGGGACGTCCCAGCCGTACCCAGCCGTCCTCGGGATGTATGGACGTCCTTGGGATGGATTGGGGACGTCCCAACGGTCCCCAGTCATCCCCGGGACGTACGAACGTCCCCCAAAGCTAGGGCAGGCGTCCCCCCGTTTCGGGGACGTCCCCTCAAAAAACAGGGCAATTTGGGGATGGAGGGAAACGTCCCCTGGCCGTCCCCAAGTCCCTGAAACGTCCTCGGGAGGGGGACAAGGGTTTTTAGGTCGGGGACGCGTCCTTGGGTAACTCTGTATTTTCTTCATCCTGATTAGATCACATTGTGTGATCCGAAATGTTGATGCAGAAACTCGCAATAAATTTAGAAACTGTCTTGAATGCTATTATGGATTGTGGAAATACTATGTCTCTTATGAAAACAATGTAATTAATATGTTTGTAAAGTATCTATAGGATGTTTCATATTTTTCAAGAAATACATAGTGTAATTAATATAATACCTGTAAAGTATCTTTAGGGTGTTCATATTTTTCAAGAAATACTTCTAGGATGTATGTAGAGATGTCCACGTACAGTTCTTTGAGATGGGGATACATTTTTGTTATGTGAGATGAATACCCAAGATTAGGGTACAAGTTTTTGAGTAACTATGGTCCAATCCAAGTAATTACAAGACAATCAAGATTTAGCATACTTTGTAAATCTTGGCCATAGTATTGGATAAGTTGCTTTTTGAGGTGTTGGAAGATGAGAATTTGAGGCCTAGGGATAGATCGGCTTCAACAAGGATTTCTAGACTACTACCGACATTTTCACATTCTTGGTTTATCATTGAAGAGGTTCATCATTGGTCTTTTAAGGTATTTTGTTGTTTTGTGGACTTTAAAAAGGCTTTTATCTCGATGCCTTGACATATGCTATTCTTGAAATTGTGGCCCTTTGGGATTTTTGATACTCTCATTACTGCCATCACGTGACCCTACATGAATTTTCTAACTTTTGTTAGAGTACCATTGGATTTAAGTTGGGTTGCTCTCTCACCAACCCTCTTTGCCATCTACATGGATGATCTTAAGGGTTTTCTTAGACAATGTACCCATGTAGATGATGATTACTTACTTCACCATGTTGTATTGGTAATTACCCTTTGTTGATGACACGGTCCTCTTCTCATTCTCTTGACATCTTGTAAAGACAACATGCTGTACTCTTTGAATTTTGTGATCTTCACTAGTTGTGGTGAATCTTAGTAAAACTAAAGTCATGGTATTCAACACCATCAAGGATGCTTTGTAGGTTTCATTTCATCCTTATCTAAGAGTTAAGTTTATGGGTCCTCTCCTATCTTATCCCTTAGTCGTGTCTTTGTAAGGGATTCACCTTGTTCTTTGTTCTTGAGTGCCAATATTTGAATGTACATTTCTAGGATATTTCTTCAAAGGTGTGTCCTTTTGATACAATGATTAAGCCTACAACACTATATTGTTTTGAGGTTTGGGGCCCTCACTTGGGTTCTTGTGATTGGCCTTGGGTTGAGAGGGTTTAGCTTATCACGCTTTTAGTGTATGATCTGATGCAAATTGATGACTCCTTAATGTATTGTCTAGGTTGAATTTTTTTTCTCAATCCCTTCATCTTGAGAGTATCCTTAGACTCACTTGGTTTATACATAGGCTGAGATCCATGATTGGTTTTGTTTTGTCCTGTGGGTGATATCCTCTTTTGGCACTATGTTCCTTGAAGGAGATTGCTTCTTTGGGCTTCCTTGAATGTTAGTGTTATTGGTTCTTTGGGATCCTTTTTCTCTTCTAGTCTATCAATTTTTCTTTGAATCAACTTCCTCCCTTCAAGAAATCCATATTTGGTCCTCATTGACTTCTTCTAGGGAAAGGGGTTTTCTTTGATCCAATAAAGAGGATAATTATTGTTGGCATATCTAAGTTACTTGGACCTCCTTGTCACATCCCCATGTTAACTACTTCCACAATGTATGAGTCTGGTGAAAAAAATTTCAATAAATAAATAAGAAAACTTATTCAAAGGATAACAACTCGAGAGACATCACATTTATGAAGCATTGTGTAGGGCATGATAGAGGGGACGGCCATTCCCTTAAAGATGCATGGTGACTCCAAACTCATGAAGACTTGCAAACTTGGGTCAAAAAACGCGTAGACCCATCACAACCATTAAAACATGATGTTGGGGTAGTTTGTGAAGGGGAAGAAGTATAGAACAAAAGCAACATAGGAGAAAAATAATGCGGGAGTAGAAGAAGTTGAACACGTGATTTTGATAGAGATTTCACTAGATTCTTTTCATAGGGTGGAGTGCAGGGAATATGGGAGATGCAAGAATGAATGATATTCACATTTGAAGCTAGTTCAACCTCCTATAAAGGTGCGATAGGCAGAAAAAGGATTCACGTAAAAGGATCAAGCAAATGCAAATGGCAGGTGTAAAGTCAAATCCATGAAGTTGCCAATGTTCTTCCTACCTGTTCTGAAATGAGATATTTCAGCAAGCCGGTGACATCCACTAAAGCTTAAAGGAAAGAATGTTTCTTTAGAGGAGAGGATAAGGGAGAGTGCATAGAGAAGGGAGGAGAGAGGAAGTGTAACCTATCATGGTAGCTACTAAAAAATGTCATTTTAGCTTCTGCAAGAAGGAAGTTGACAAGAGTGAGCATGTAAGGGCACAAGGGTGTGTGAAGTGGGGGTTCCAAGTGCCTTGGAACACATTGTATGTGTAGTATGATGTTTTGAAAAGGATTTAATTCTTTTGAAGAAATTTCTCAAACGATCGAGTCTCTTGGAATGCAGGGAGGTTACAAATTGACTATTTTATGAAGGTTGGTCTATATAAATAAATTCGCCATGGAAATTTTCAAAGTTGTATATAAGGGCTGACCTGCATGATAATCGTTCTAGAAAGAGAATATGATATTATTTTGGTACTATATTTTATCAAGAATTTCATGTTGACATTGTTTTATCTATAATCATGGGCTACAAATGATTTAGAATCCATTTCTTGGGTAGGGATATAAAATATGCTTTGTGGTACTCTTGAATGGTATCATTCCATCATATTTAGGATAGAGATGGTCATTATACGTTTGCACTGAATTATAACATAAACCATGTAGAGCGAAGTAAATCTTATGAACCTTGTACTAGAATATTGGTTACGGAAGGAAGTTAATGAATAGATCTAAGAAATCTTAGTCAACTAGCTGTCCAACAGTGGCATCTTTGCATGATTATGGCTTAACCCTTTAAGGTTATAAATTATTTTCTCTTTGAGTGTTTGGACTTCCACGTAGGCAAGAGTGCAAGGTATTCTTATCTTAAGCTGCTAAATGGAAAAAGGTTGCATAAAGCTATAGATTAAACCTCTACTTTTATATATCCTCATACTACGAACTAGGAAAAAAGTATACTTAGTATGGGTTTGGCTTTGATGGCATGACAATGTAAATAATAATAGATTCTTCTAATGGTATTAGAACCAT
Source organism: Cryptomeria japonica (assembly GCF_030272615.1). NCBI lineage: Eukaryota > Viridiplantae > Streptophyta > Pinopsida > Cupressales > Cupressaceae > Cryptomeria > Cryptomeria japonica. Next base: position 699,964,147 of record NC_081414.1, read on the forward strand.
ATTGTGTTGAGCATAGTTTAATGTTGTGTTCTGATACCTTTGGAATCTGCTTTGGGTTTGGGATGCGGGCTTTATACAATTACATGATGTCTATAGGCCTTTAAGTATCATTTGAACTATCAATTGAACTAAGGGACTTGTACTAGATTGTTGCATGATTAAATAGAATGAAACTATCATTTAATTTGATGGTTTTGTAGAAATTAAGAGATAAATCCTTTTACAATCATATGATATAACATCTCTTGATATCTTATTGCTTACCAATAATTTCATATTTAGTTATAATTGGCTAGGGTGAACATTTCATATTTCATGAACTAAGATTATTTTAAAAGTATTGGATTTCACTAGATAGTAAAGGATATGAAGAGATTAAGAGCATATTATTATAGGATGTTGAGTGTTGTCAAGTGTCAACTATATGGAGTCGACTTACGTATTGAATTTGCTTGGAGAAAGTTTATAACTATTGTGTTATGTCTTTTAATTGATATTATATGGGCTTGTTGAGGCATGGCGTGTTGATTGATGTCAAAAATTAGTGGGATCATGATACTTGATCATATTGGTTGAATAGCATTTGGAGCCATATTGAGGCTTCAAATAATTGTCACATTGTGAATAGATATTGAGTCTTACTACCCTTACTGTTAGTAAATGTATCCTAATTGAGATATTTATTCTACCGAGTTACTCTCATAAATGAATGTTTAAGGGGTCCCTCATTAGTAGAATACAATGGTTCAAAATATCAAGAACCAATACTCATGCACTATTTAAGATTACCAAATCATTTTGTGGTAATCACATTCTAATCCTAAACAAAACCCTATGGTATAACTATAAACTATCATTAATGTACCAAGTATTGTAGTATATCCTGGTTAGATAATTTTAAGGGTTTTGGAATGCTCATGTTGAATTAGGATCAATATTAGGGGGAAATCAAGTTGAGAAATGGATGAATCATGACCTTATTTGAAGTTCCTTAGTATAGGTTTACTATATTGTTATCTTAGTTCAACTTTTTCCTACCTCCTGTCAAGTGTTAATAATTAAAAGGATTCACTAATGAAATCTTGGTTGTGGGAACATGTGTGAAAGTCCTTTGAGAGACCTTGTGAGAACACTGTGTGACTTTGATCCCGTTTGGAAGGGAGCACGTAGACAGTCCTTCAACGAAGAATGCTCCTGTGACTTGAAATCCGTAGGGGGAGGGTTTGGGGGGGAGATAACTCCAATGTTTGGGGTTGTTCGTAATTGGTTTGACCTTCCCCCTTTAGTAGGCTTTAGATGAGGTCAAAATGGGTATTAGATGGTTATGCATGAATTAAGAAAATTTGATAACTTGTAGTTAATACATAATGTACTTTTGAATAGTGAGTTGAATGAAGTGAATGGGTTGACTACCTTATGGTCGGTTTTTGTTAATTGATTAAGTAAAGGCCATCTTGTGTTGGATCCCAGTGATTATCATGTGTTTGTAAAATCTTACCCAGACCTATAGGACTATTTATAGGCTCCTAATTAGTTGATTGTGATCTACTTATTTGTAATTAGGTATCTCTTTTCCACTTAAGTGCTTTGTACAAGTGTTGACTTTTATGGGAATAGATGGAGTTAGGACTCAATGAGGTCATAGGTAGAGGTTGTATTCCTCTAATGTGTAGGCTAATATTCATCATTTGAGGTGATCACCCATGGATAAATCTTGTGACCCACTCAAAGATAAGCTTATTGACACTTGAGATTGATTGTAGTCAAGGAGCATGTACTATGTCTACAGATTGTTAGCCCACTTTGATGGCGAGACAATTTTGCCTGAAGCAGGTGTTGACGATATATGTAGTAGTGAACAAGAGGTAGGTAATAGTTTGGACCAACCTCATAGTATAGTTTTGGTATATCTTGATGTGGAATTGGTATACTTGACCCAATTGGGTTGAGGATGCTAAATCCTCTTCCTTGTGCACCATGAGTAGGTGAGTAGTCACTCATTGTGGATGTGTTAGTCACTCCTTGCATACGTGTTGGTTAGTCATTGTGTATATGTAACATATGCTAGAGCCAATCACCGTGTATATGTGATGTATGCTAGAGCCAGCCACTATGTAGTGTGGTGTGTGCTAAAGCTAGTCTTGTATATATGTGATGTGTATGAGCTAGTCACCTTATGTATAGGTGATGTACGGTTGAGTCACTCACTATTGGAATTGGGGATTATAGAATGTTATGACCCCTGTGTATTGCACATGTTTGTACACTATTGATTGTCATTGGTATTGTTTGGTATGGAACCAACACCTGATGGCAAATAGTTAGCATTATATTATAAATTAGTAATGAATAGTCATGGTTTAAGAGAGCTTAGACATCTCATACAAGATGAGAGAATGAACTCCCTCTAACATTTGAGTGTGAACTAGGAAGCCTCTAATTTCCCACGAGAGGATACGTAGGCAAGTTCATCAAGAATGAACCATCAAGGCATAGGTCTAGGTCTAGCGATGACTTTGACGTTAGGAGCTTACCACTTTCAAGTGTAAGATTTTGAGTGTTGGCATAGAGTTGTCACCATAATAGTGGTTGGTTAAGTTGGGAGTTGTGAAATAAAGAAAATTAGTAGCAATCGAGGGGTGTTTGTTACACTCCTCTTTAAATTCTCTCTACTTCAAATATGGATTTTTACATTTATGGGACCATTGTACGATCCACTTATCTTCAACATTATTTGTCTCATGATTTGAGGTTTATCCTTGGCTAGTTATGGATTTTTACATTTATGGGACCATTGTACGATGCATTTATCTTCAACATTTTTTATTTCATGATTTGAGGTTTCCCCTTTGCTAGTTATGGGTGTTCTTCCATTAGCATTGTTTTAAGTTTTACTGCCATAGTTTATAGAGTAAAATGAGTTTTTGTTTTTGTTCTCCATAGAATGCGGAGTCTTAAGGCCATTTTATTTTTTGATGTCTTCTATACTATGAAATCAATGGGAGGTACTATTGTTTAACTTGTACATAGATTCTCATGATTCTTCATCCATTTTCTTCTATTACGTTGATTAGAGATGTTTGACCTTTTCCTTCATAGGTCATTAAGTTCATGCATATATCTGTGTGGTAGTCCCAGATCTACTAGATTGTTTTTTCCCTTCTTTCAACCTATCATAATAGTTGGAAGCATATCTACCCATTGGGTGATATTGGTTCATGTATAGATAGACATATCAATGAGATATTGCTCATCTTTGTGGTTGACTACAACTAAAGCTTCTAGACAGCTCAGTCCTCATTGTAATGGTTGTAGCTTACCTCTTCTTGACATTGGGGACCCTCTCACCCCCCTTTTCTATTGAATGGATCTTAGGAGAAAGCTCACATTAATAGTTTCCTTCTTATTAATATCAATTTTTTAGCTTTGAATGTTAGAAGGGGTTCTATGTGAAATCTACTGCTTCTAAGGATTGTCCAACGCAACCCCCTTAACCTTGGAGATTCCTTGAAAAGAATTCGTAGATTTTGGAATGGTACTCTTATAGTGATTTTGGATTGGTACTCTTATAGTGATCAACAATACCGTTGGCTCCTTTAGCACATCATAGAATATTGACACCAAAGGATTTTGGTTCGTGTGGGTCATCTTTGTTTATTTCCATTGCTTAGCGGGGTCTTCTCATTGCACATCTATTTATATTTGTTCTAGTTTGAAAGTTACTCTTTTTAAGTTAACCCTTTTGTGTATATTTATTTGTTTTCGTCCTAGCTATTCTTGCCTTTTGTATATGCATTAACTCTAGAGTCTCTTTTGCGCTAATTCTTTGGTATTGTACTTGTATGTTCTAGTTTGTTTGATCTAGTCGAGTCATTCATGGACATCAATATAGTTTCTTTCTTTCTTCTCAGCAATAGAGAATCGACAAACTTTTATAAGATTTGAATGCCTAGTGCACATATCAATGATGGAGGCCCATACAATTCAGGCTCCCTATCTATCTTTGTGGAACTCATATATACAATTCATGCACATTGGCGTCTAAGTGATGTTTGTTTTGGGCCAACCCTTGGTGCAAACAAAGTTAAATAAATTTATAAGTATGCAGGCCGACCTGCTTGATGGGACACTACCATCGAGTGAAAAGGCATCTGAGGATGTATATATAGGTCTTTTGGAGATTATATTACAAGAATTTAACAAGGATCTTTCTCACCTTTGAGAAGACCTTAGAGCAGATCTAAGGAGTGCCTATGAGCAGATATTTATGCAGATTGGTGCAGACTTATGAGCATATATTATTGACAAACTATTGCAGATATATGAGCAGAAATTACTGAAGTTAATGAGCAGATTCTAAAGGATATTATTGCAGATTTATATGCAGACGTGGGGCAGATTGGAAAAGTGCTAAAGGAAGACAAGGTGGAAATTAAATATGTAAGCAACACAATATCAGTTTTGGAAAGGTCATTGGAGTAGACCTTGTGCAGTCTTTTCTGTCATCTTTGGAGCAGACCTTGTTACAATTTTGAGCAGTCATTACACCCAATTCGTAGCAAACAATGTAGTAGTCTTGAAGCAGCTTTAAATCACATTATAGGAGCAGACTTTGTAACAGTTATAAGGCAAAATTTGGAGCAGACGTTACATCATTTGTGGAGCAGACATAAGTAAAGGTTTGGAGTATCTATTGGAGAGGTTGGTGGCTTCTGATTTAGAAGAGATTGATGTCTCTTGCTAAGTTGGTGCTTAGCTGTGGGGGTTGGTGCCTTCAGTAGGTCGTTGCTTACGAAATTTGTCAAATAAGTTTATATAAGCAACTATCTTGCCGTGGTTTTCTCCCATAAGGGTTTCCACGTAAAGTGTGTTCTATTTGTTTTGTATCTTATTTTGTTGTTGTTGTGCAATTGATATGCTTATGGTATTAAGTTGAAAAAGTAAAGATTATTGTTATACTGATTCACACCCCACCCATCCTCCGCTCCCTAGTATATTTGTGTGCTCTTCATTAAGTATATTGAATACTTTAGCATATTGGCTCATGTTATAATCCCTTGTGCTGTACGTTTCTGTGATTTTTAAGCATTATCCTTTCTATTGGATATTGAATTCTTACCATTTTCTTAATATCCAATTGCATTTTAATCTATGCATTTAAAAAAAATACAGGGAGGATTTGACTGATAGGGCAAGAACGTATAGCTCTTCCTTTATTTTAGAAAATCTTTTAAGTTATTTCTTGAAATTAATCTTTATCTAATACATGGTTTACCAAATTGTTGTTGAGTGTTGCAGATTGCTGGTAAGCTGACAGCAATTAAGATGCATATCCGTCGTTCACAACGGGTGGTCAATGGCTCACGGAACTCGTGTATTTGTGAATGCAAGCTTGCTAATTCAACGAAGCACCAGTGATAATGACACTAGGCATGCTTAGCCCAATAATGACTGTTCATCTGCAAAGTAAGATATAACTGGTGATATTAGCTTGAGCTATGCTGGTCATACCGTCACTAAGAAATGGATTTTGGGGCAATGCTTACAACCAGTGGCTGTAACAGGTTTCTTATTTTTTAACAGAGGTAATAGCTTGGTTACCCAAGTTTCAAATTCTTTGTTGTAATATTCAACTTTTACTAATGTTCACTTATACATAGTGTCCTCACCCTTGCTTTTGCTTCACAAGTTGAAGCTTATAAAGCTCATCAACATTTGTGGTAGATTTTGAAGAAAAATTGAACATCAAGTAAGAAAAATGACACTAGCCATTGCTGCCTCTATCTGCTCCTGAAGCAAGGAGTTTTTTTATTATTATACAGATATTCACTCCTTTGCATGCAAATGACTTGTGAGGCCTATTTATTGAATGAGAACTGCTTCAAATTGGAAATTTAATCAAGCCAAGTTATGCTTATCTCTTTTAATATTATGGTTCCTTCGAAATTTATTTACAAAACTTGCTTGTCTTTCCCCCTTCATATCACTCATGGTAAAGGTGTTAGCAAACCTTTTCTTCAGAAGTAATTGTTTTTTTCTTTACAAGTAAAGTTAATTAAGTTCATCACCATTTATGTCAGATGTTGCAGAAAAAGCAAAGCATCATGTAAGAAAAATGATCCTAGCCTTTTGTGCAGTGGTGTTTGTTTTACAATGTGATCCTTAGATCTGTAGTGTATTTGTTCTTGGTCTCATTTTGATTACATATTTTACAATTTCCTTTTTCATGTATAATCTGTTATGCAAGCCTATCATGGCCTATGAATCTTGGGAATCTTAGATGAACTATACACCATGGTACTACTTTTCAGGATAATCCCAACAATACATTACAAGCTTATATTTTATCTGGTGTGTACCCAGTAAGCCATCTTTGGATGTCGAAGTGTGACTATTAAGATATTTACGGAAACCAATGGGAAATTGGAACCTTCTGAATAGAATAGTTCAAGATCTCTGCAATAGCATGTGATAAACCTCTATTTGATTAACATATGCAAACATTCTATCTATGAACTTGAATTTGTTGTTCAACCTGTATAAGGAATTCCACATCAAATTTTATTAGTTAGGATTTATTTAGGAGCAGAGGACAAGAGAATTGAGAAGTAATGAGGATCCTACAGGTGCACATTTTCAACATATTCTGAAGTTATTCAAAAAATCTTTCTTGGTGGAGTTTGCATATATAACCATCCCAGTCTTGTGGAAATATAAGATCATTGATTACTGTGTCATGCCCCCATCATATACACACCCAGATCACAGCTTTATAAATAAAACCTAGGCAATGAAAATAATATAATTACATTCCCTTGGGAGAGGCCAACCTTTATTTAAGGACATTACAAGTGCAAAAGTTTAAATAATAAATGCCGATCACTATATAATTAAGGCTAGCCATGATAAGGTTGTATTTATTAATGATTGGTGAGGAATTCTGGCGGACTGTATTTATTAAAGAAAGGGGAGCGATTGGGAAAGAATTCTGGCTGACTTCCTTCTTAGTATAAAGCAAGTTGTATAGATAAACAAGGGCTGCACTAGCGATTTTGGTGAAGGAGGATTTATCAAACAAAAGCAGCGATTGATTAAAAGGAGACACATTGTTTCTAAAGGATGGCACTCTTGGTAAGGGAGGTGACTCTCCATTCTCTCTTGAGGATATATATAAGGCAAACCACTGATTAAGGAAAAGGGGGGAAGAAAACAGGAGCATTTCTGAGAATGGATCTAATAAAAAGGCAGTATGAAATAGAGAGGGGATCTGGATAATAAAGCAGAAAGGGAATTGAAAACGTAACTGCATCAATATTAGCAGCAGTGCTATTTAGGGGGAGGATCATCAAATGATTAGGAAAAGTAAACAACATCTGGATCTGTAATGATAAATTCAGACAATTAAGATTGGAAGTCTGAGATATTAACTACATTTAGAAAAGAGACCGAATTAGTGCAGAAATTCTTATACAGAGAATCTGTATACATCAAGAATTTCGATCAGATTGGTATTGATATAAGCAATCTGCATTTTAGATTACAGCCATCTCGTGTTATAGCAAATATTGTGGTATGCATGATTAAGATATTGTATAACATAAAATTTCTTATATATTTGTTATAGTTAATGATGTGAAATGCTAATCAATCTAGATTCTTAATTTATTTATTCTCCCCAAAACAATCATATGTGGGTGAGGAAGGATTTGCATTTAGGAGAGCAGATACATGTTTCCCCTCTAAGTAGGCCACCCCAAGTTGGATGGAATTGGCTTGGTTGGATGTTCTTGCCACTTGTGGGCCAAGGGGTCGAGTTGTCTTGGTTGGATGCTCCGTGCCTTTGGGCTTAGTTGTGGATGGCCTCAGACACTCTTTGTGTTATCCTCTCCAATCCCCATGATGGTTGGTTGTGGGAAACAAAATAACTAATTAAACAATCATATATGGATTAATAAGTAAACATTATAAGGAGTCTAGCAAACCGGTTCCCACGCACACCACCCCAAGTTGAATGGAATTGTCTTAGTTGCATGTTTAGTGCCCTTGGGATTAGTTATGGTGAACAGTATTCAGACACCCTATCATGTTTTCCCCAATCCATAGTATGGTTGATTGTTGGAAGGGAAATTAGAGAGTTCAATTGATATTACATGATTTGGACATAGAATACCATTTAATTATTAGTACGTTTGATGATATATGCATTTATACGTTATTGGAATCCTAATCCTTATGGAAATACTAGGTCTTATGCATTACATTTCAAATGTTGACTAATGTTCTTGCAGGGTTCAAACCAAAGTTTATTTTATAAAGACAATTGTTAACTAGTGAATTTGTAATAGTTCTTGGACTTGCGAGGACTCGCTTCAAGTTGGTGAGTCTCAGACTCGGGTTCGTCCGAGTCTAGAGTGAGACTCGTTGAGATCCAGCCTCAATTTTTTTTTTTAAATCTCAAAAAATAACAAAACAAGACATTTCTTGATGTTTTTTTCAAAAAATAAATTGCATCCAAAAACCCTAAAATGTCCCTAAAAGCATCATTTTGCCCAATACAAAGATCATTTCACACCCCTTCTATCATTGGTTTTTTCTCACATCCAACACCTTGTGCAACTTATCATTGCTACCCCTCAAACCATTAGCATCTCTAGTCCCAAACCCCCACTAGTTAGTGGAACCTACCTTAGATGCCTTCATAGGAGGGATGCAGGCTCCTTTGAACCATAGACTTCTACTTATTGTTTTGATATTTGTTTGAAACATTTGATGTCATGGATTTCATATTCCATGAGTTTTGTATACATTTTGACAATGTTAAAATATCTAAGTGTGCTAAATTTGCACTTATAATTATGTGATCGATGTATACTTGTGTATGTGATCAAATTGGCTTCTACTTGACGTTATTGTGTCTTTAAGGTTTATTTACTAAAGGGGTGCATGAAACAGGTTTTAAATCCTTTAAAAACTCTAAATTTCTTGGGTTTTTCACTTGCCAAGTTTGTGTTGAGTCTCGAGTCCCGAGTCGAGTCACCCTTGCCCAATCCGTGCCGAGTATGAGTCTCATTTCCATGGTTTGTATTTTAATGTACTATATCTCTTATTTTAATTGAACTTGTGATTTTAGGGCAAGATTTAGGAACATCACAAAAGGGGACAACTACATATTGATGGATTTCTTAGGCTCTTCAAATTGTTTGTTATTTTGAGATGGAATTTACAGTTTATGCTATGAGTGTATATGTGTTGTTGATGAAGATCGATATGCTAAGTTACATGTAGTGTCTTGATTTAAGTAACATTGCATAAGGATGTATTGTCAATGCACAAAACATTCCATCATTGAATTTTCTGATTATTGTTTGTAAGTTTATCATGCAGTATCAATTGAAGCCCTCTAGACCACAGCCATGGGGTGTTCACTAATGCTTTTCTGTACTAAATCGTAAGATTAGTCCAGTTTTCAATTAAAATATCACATTTTGCTGACATGGAAGTGAGATGATTAAAATCATTTTAGTTAGCCAAATTTCAAATCAGTACATTATTATACATGGATTCTAAAGCCCCTTGTTTGTTGAAGGTGCCACTCCCATACAGGAATATTTTGCTTTGCTACTGATCCAATGATGTTTCTTTCACAGGAGAGATCTGGCCTGAAATGCATATTTTTATAGTTACTCAAGATTATCCCTTCCAATTTTATAGCCTGTAAGATTCCAGAAAGTATGCTGGAATAGGTTTGCAGGGATGGGCTTAGTCGTTACCATTGCTTCTATACATTTTAACTTTTGTGCACAAGAATATATTTAGAAGACATGCCCAGGTTCCTTCGAAATCCTGTACCTTCATCAACTAAGTAGAATGATATAACCTACATTTGGGAGAGGCTACAAAATTGAAGTAAAGTAAGGGCTTCACCCAAGTTTAAGGTTCAATTCACTCTCATGTATAAACCCAAACCATATCTGGAGAATTGGTACATTAGTGGTAGAACACCTTAAAGTGCATTTGGGAGGTCATTGGTTTGGCTCCTATTTTGTCTATGCTTTTCTACGTGGGTATCAAAGCCAAATTAAGTGGGCTTAAGTGATGTGTTTAACCGAATATTGAGGATTAACCTCTTTTTAAATACTGAAATGGAGATAGTAGCTGAAAATTTTGAATTTTCCAACTAGTGCATCACTAAAGACCTATGGATTTTTGGTATGGTTTTGCACTTATAGATGATGATATTATCTTCAAACTTATACCACTTTACAAATCCGTTATAAATAATAATTTTCTAGATATATTCTTCTACTAGTTGTTGTATGTTGCTCACCATCATAGCTGCGGTAAGTGTAATGGATGGACGGTTTCTCTCCACATTTTTATCTCTTTGGAAGTTCATAACCAGATGCACTTGGGAAGTGAGTTTGACTCCTATTCGGTCCATGTTTTTGAAATCGGGCATCAAAGCCAAATTTGGTGAGCTAAAGCAATATGTTACTTGGAGTGCATATTGTGGTTTACTGTTTCATTTACTACAATGGACACACTACCTGATTTGTGGGTTTGAATTTTTTAACAGGTGTCTCACTAAAAGCTTGGGTGTTCTCTTTTGGCATAGATTCTCATTTGTAGATAAATGCTATTATGTTGGAACATAGATGCTATTTTGTTCACTACTCATTGATTGAGGTTTTAAGATCTGTTCTAGTTGTACATTGCTCACCATCATAGCTATGACAAGTGGAATGAATGGAGGGATTCTCTTTGGCAGCCTATAATAAATTACCAAATTCATTGATTCCTCCCTTACCATCACACACAAAGATGTGAATATATTTAATAACTTAGGAATATCAGCAAAATGTTAATTTTTAGTAATCAGATAAGCATTAAGGAGCAAAAAATCATAATACAAGATAATAAATACAAAATCAACACGACACAAATATACCCTGGGAAAACCTCCCTCTTGGAGGAAAAACCCAGCATCAAAGATCCAGATCAAATCTTTAAATCATGAGCAAATTACAAGTACAGTTTAGATCAGATTACTTATTTGATTCAATCACCAAGCTAGGGCAGAACTTTGCCCAATTCAAATCACAGTAGTGCAGACTTAATTGCTGAGTGAACTTGCAGAGGTTCGACGCTACAATGAAGGAGAATTCACCGCTCTAGATCGCCCAACAAGACAACACAAATCACCTAGATGAATTACCAATGAATTCGCTCCAGTTAATCCCTAATGATGCTCAGATTCGGATCTGAGGTGAAGGTCACATTGCCCAATAGTTCCCCCAAGACACAAGGTAGATTCACACTAATTAGAAGATCAAATTCGCTAGTAGAAAATGACTGATTGCAGAGCAATAATTCGATGATTGTAATTGTGTTGGATGACAAAATTGAATCTTGTTATTTCCCAAGTCGGCTGGCCTATTTGGTTGACTTGATTTCATATTTTATTCCTTTACATTGGTGCCCAAATTTGGGATTATAATTGAACTACAAGTTACATTATTTTCTTTAATTGGGCACAACCCAATGCTTTACAAGTATTTGCTCATGATATTGTTGTTATTACAGTATACATTAAATTTTAATTGCCACTTAGGCAACATTAAAATTTAATTAACACAAATCGCCTAGATGAATTACCAATGAATTCGCTCTAGGTAATCCCTAATGATGCTCAGATTCGGATCTGAAGTGAAGGTCAGATTGCCCAATAGTTCGCCCAAAACACAAGGCAGATTCATACTAACTAGAAGATCAAATTCGCTTGTAGAAGATAACTGATAACAGAGCAATAATTCAATGATTGTAATTGTGTTGGATGACAAGATTGAATCTTGTTATATATAAGATTCAATCATCTTCTTTCCCAAGTCGGCTGGCCTATTTGGTTGACTCTTCATATTTTATTCCTTTACATTAGTGCCCAAATTGGGGATTATAATTAAACTACAAGTTACATTATTTTCTCTAATTGGGCCCAAGCCAATACTTTACAAGTAATTGCTCATGATATTGTTGTTATTACAATATATATTAAATTTTAATTGCCACTTAGGCAACATTAAAATTTAATCAACATAATCCGATCTAGCTATCACATCTCAACACTGCCTCTTAGCTAGGGAGGATTATAGCAAGACACATTATATTGTAATAGTACATCATGAACCTTTCCATGATATCCATCTTGCATTGCTCGCAGAGGATGGATCCACCTTGCATTTCCTGCAAAGGGTGGAGGAGGTCTTTCACCTCAACCTTCTCTCTGGGAATGATTCTATGTCACCTTGCATTGCCCACAAAGGGCGGTAGATGCAATTTAGTGCATCACTGAGACTAAGACTCCCTCTTAGCAAGAGCTGTGTTCTCAACAACTCCAAGTCTCTCTGTGAAGTATTCAAACTTCACACGAGCTAGAGGCTTGGTGAGAACATTTGCAATCTGCTCATCAGTGCTGACATATTTCAGCTGAATGACACCTCTTTGTACCATATCACGAACATAGTGATAATGAGTTTCCACATGTTTTGACCTGTCATGAAACACTAAATTAACAAACATTTTTATATAACTCTGATTGTTACAATGAATCACTGTGGGTTCTCAAGATTGTCCAAACAACCCAACAAGAAGCTTGCGAAGCCACATTGCTTCTCTTGACGCCACACTTGATGCAATGTACTTAGCTTCTGTAGTAATCAATGCAACTGATGGTTGTTTCCTGCTGACCCAAGAGATCACGTCAGAACCCAAACTGAAATAGATTCCTGAAGTGCTCTTTCTATTAGTTACACTTCCTGCCTAATCAGAATCAAAATAGCTCTCCAAGGTGATGATAGTGTTGATTGGATACTTCAACCCATAGCCAACTGTGCCTCACAAATATCTTAGGATATGCTTGGTTGCAACAAGATGAACATGCTTTGGCTTGTTCATGATCTGGTCGAGGGCACTCACTGCATAACAAATATTCGGTCTAGTGTTAATCAGATACATCAAGGATCCAATCAATTGCATGTAATTTGATGGATCTGCAAAATCAGAGTTAGTTGCATATAAACTCAATTTCTTCAAGTTCGTTTCCATAGGAGTAAGCATAGGTTTACAATTCAACATACCAAATCTTTTCAATATATCATTGGTGTATTTTCCTTGACTAAGGATAATTTCATTAGATTTTTGCCACACTTCTAACCCTAGAAAGTAATGCATTAAACCTATAATCTTTCATTTCAAATTTAGTGGCTAATTCATTCTTAAATCTAATGATGAGACTATCTTCACTAGTTAGAAATAAATCATCCACATATAAAACGAGAATTAACATTTCACCATTAAATACTTTAAAGTAAAGGTTATGATCAACATCATTTTTACAAAACCCTAAACTAACCAAATACTTATCAATTTCTTTCATACCAAGCTTGATGAGCTTGCTTGAGGCCGTAAAGAGCTTTCTTCAATCTGCATACATGAGATTCTCTATTATGAATCTCATATCCTTCTGGTTGCTCAATATAGACTTCTTTCTCAATGACACCATTAAGGAAAGTAGTTTTTACATCCATCTGATGTAAATTCCAACCCTTAGCTGCAACAATAGCTATAATAGTTCTAATAAAAGTATATCTACCAACAAGAGCAAATGTTTCTTCATAATCTATGCCTTTCTAGAAAAACCACGAGCTACAAGGTAGCTTTATATTTCTCAATACTACCATCAACAACATGTTTAATTTTAAACAACCATTTAGAAGAAACAACGAACTTACCTTTAGGTCTAGGCACAATATCCCAGACATCATTCTTGATGATGGATTGATACTCTTCGTCCGTAGCTAGCTTCCATGCTGGCTAGTTCATAGCTTCTTCTATGCTTGATGGTTCAGTCTCAATTATATTGCACATCATTGCAACATAGTTTGAGAATTTCTGAGGTCTTCGACTTTCTCTAAATGTTCCTTGGGGAGCTGCAAACTTTTTCGTTTCTTGAATTGTGCTCCTAACCCAAAGTGGTCTTTTCTTGCTAACTGCAATATCTCTAGATCCATCAGTTGGATCCAGAGGTTCGGGAGGATCACCATGCTCAATAGGTTCAGGAGGCTCAATAGACTCCCTCTGAATCTCAAGGTTAGTATCAATATCCATATCTTGATTATCATTAACTTCTCTATCATTATTGACAAGGGAACCTTTTGATTTCTTAAAAGCAATATTTTTTTCAAACGTAATATCCCTACTTACCTCAATGTACCTTTGTCCTGGAATGTAGACACAAAATGCTTTGGAGGATTCATTGTATCCAACAAGGATACCTTTCTTCCCGGATGGCTCTAGCTTAGATCTCCTTTCTTTTGGCAAATGAACATAGACAAGACTTCCAAAAATTCTTAGGTGATTGATATCAGGTACGATTTCAGTGAAGGCTTCTTCGAGAGTCATGTTCTTCAGGACACGATGAGGCCATCTATTCTAAATATACACTACAGTCTTAGACGGTTCGACCCATAGGAAAGTCCACAGGTCCTGATCATGAATCATAGCTTTAGTTGCTTCAACAATGGTTCTATTCTTCCTTTCAACCATACCATTTTGCTGAGGATTATAGGGGACACAAAACTCCCTCTTAATTCCTGTCTCTACACAAAAGTCATGAAAACTACTTGAGGTGTATTTACCTCCATTATCATATCTTAACACTTTAATCCTTTTACTAGATATATTTTCAACTAGAGCCTTAAATTCTTTGAACCTGCTTAGTACTTCATCAAATTCTTTAGATCTTAGAAAGTAAATCCAAGTCTTTCTAGAAAAATCATCTATAAATGTAACATAGTATAGAAATCCATTGGGAGAAGGAACTAACATAGGTCCACATAAGTTAGAATGAACAAGTGCTAATTTTTCCTTGGCTCAATTTTCACTTTTATGAAATAGACTTTTATTGTTCTTACCTAATGCACAACCTTTGCAAGTATCATCATGAAAATGGCTAAGTTTAGGCATATCTTTAACCATAATTTCAAGTGAGGGAAGTGCTTGGAAGTGAAGGTGACCAAACCTTCTGTGCCATAGCTCGCTAGATTCGGGAGCCTCATGAATGAGTGCTTGAACATGGTGAACTGGAAGCTTATACAAATTATCATATCTATTTCCAGTAACACGAGCATATTTAAAACTAGATTTCTTAGGCCATGCAAGTGCTCTACCCCCAAAAAATGCTACTCGATAACCTTTATCTTCTAGGGTAGAAATGGAGATTAAAATTCTTTTAATTGCAAGAACAAATAAAATATCACTAAGATGCAAGGAGATACTGGATTCTAAATTTAAAGAAGTATTGCCAAAACCTCTTACCGAATACCGAGCATCATCACCAATTACCACATGAAGGTTGGACTCTTTCTCCATTAAGTTTGAGAGGTGCTCCTGGTATCTCATGATAAGCTTGGATGCATCACTGTCTATCAACCAAGTGTTGTTTTCAATTGACACATTGCTGGATAAGGCAAGAGGAAGTCTTCGTTATCCTTCAAATTTGCAACTTCATTCAGGTTCGCTTCTCCTTGCTTGGGCAGATTCTGACATTCTTTAGTATAGTGTCCAAACTTATCACATCTGAATCAATGGATACGTGAAAGATCCCTTTTCTTCTTCCTTGAATCGTGAACAACAGGAGGTCTGAAATCTCTATTTCTTTTGAAGTTGTTCTTCTTCCAATGACGACCTTTCCTTTTGACGCATTGAGATGCAAACATGTGATGGTCACCTCCAAGAGTGCCCTTGAGCGTTCCTCTTGCAGCTAAGCATGGTTCTTCTTGAATGCTAATAGACTGGAGGCGATCAAATATAGGATATTCAGATCTTATGCTTATGCTTTGAATGAATGGATCCCAGGAGTTAAGAAGTCCATTTAGTGCAATCATGATAATGTCCTTGTCCACAACTTCATTTCCAATGGAGCTAAGTTTATGCTTCAATTCTGAAATTTTCATGAAGAAGGACATTACTGAATCTCCCTTACACATCTTGGCTTGAAGTAGTTGTTGCCTTAGGATAAGTGCCCGACCGATGTTGTTGATCTCATACATTTCCTCTAAGTGTTTGAACATCTCCTTGGCTGAAGATAGCTTGAAGATGATTGGGACAAGATGATCCTTTACAGAATCAATTAGGAACTTCTTGGCCTTAAGAGCATTCTCCTTGAACTGCTTTAACTCTTCTGGATTTGAGGGCTCTGGAAAATCCTTATCTTCTACAAATTGTAGCAGATCAATCTTCTCAAGGGAAAGGAAAGTCTGTTCTCTACTTTCAGACTTGTTACCATATTGAAAATTGTGAGAATTTGCCAAGATCTAGAGGCAATGGAAAACACAAATAAAAGAGAACAAAATGTATGACAGAAATAAATTGTATTCTATCAAGATGAAAATACTGATCAACTGGATCATCAAGCGTTGATTGATTGCCCGTACAGACAAAGTAGATGAGCCTGCTTATATAGGCAAGGCTATATGGATATGTGAGAACACAAACATGACATGTGACTCTATAAGAAACAAGGGTAGGTAGGAAATAGGTGTGGGTAGGTAGGAGAAACAATAAAATATTCCACATGAGGTGGAATGTAACAACAAGATAAGATCAACACCATAAAATGTGGAAATTCTCCTATACACACTATCCCAATGTGACACAAACACCCAAGCGTCTCATACCCAAACTACTATTAAATGCATGTACCTAAGTAAACTTAAGTAAAGTGTAATAATATCCAAGATGAATAATTATTTACACCAACACCCCCCTTAAGTGCAACTCAGGGGAATGCACTAAAGTCTACAATGCAACTAAGCAATGCAAGATGGGTTCCGGCTATGAGGCCATGTTAGGTACTCAT
Source organism: Cryptomeria japonica (assembly GCF_030272615.1). Classification (NCBI taxonomy): domain Eukaryota; kingdom Viridiplantae; phylum Streptophyta; class Pinopsida; order Cupressales; family Cupressaceae; genus Cryptomeria; species Cryptomeria japonica. The sequence continues at coordinate 699,981,062 of NC_081414.1, forward strand.
GTACAAATGCAAATGCAATCTCCCATAAATAGAGAAAGAGAGAAAAACCCAATGGGAAAAAAACCCTCCCCCAAAAGAGAGATGATGAAAGCACACAATGCTCTCAATGATGAAGAAAAGACCATGAAGCACCCCCCCCTCAATGATGGTTCGATGATGATGACCAAATTACCTCCCCATAAGGAAGAAAGAGAGCCTATGCTGCACCAATAATGTCAAAGTGTGACAAAACCATGTACCATGTCGATGACGATGAATCACTCACTGCAACAAAAGAAAGATCAGGCATGGAGACAACCTGCTTTGAACATCATTTGGATACTCATAAATGGCAGAAATACTGGTACAATCCAAGTCTCATGAGAGCCATGCACAAATGTGCACAATCTAAGTCTCAACTGGAGCCATGTACCAAGTCTCACAAGATATTCCTAATCTACGTGTATAAGAGGATTACATCAAATATGTGAACAATGACAAGATACAAAGAGGTGTGACACTTTATGATAGTGTGAGTACAACATTGCTCAAGCAAGAGCATGCATCATGATAAAATATTCAAATGTGGAAACATGAAAATGATGCCACCAACAAAGAAGCCCTGTAGAATACCGCAGATGAAGATGCCTCCGAATGAAATTTCACCAAGAGATATAAATGAACAACTGACCCCCCATAAAAAGATCATGTTGGCACTTGCAAATAATGGCAAAGTGGACTTCTGATTTCAACTTTACAACTTCTGAAATTGAGATATAAGAGACTTCAACAAATACTGCTAGTGATCTAAACTGAGATCCAAGCAAAATACAAGTACCAAATAGGCCAAAAATGACCAAATATTAAAAGTACAATATCCACTCAAAATCACTGCAAAATAATGACATATTATGAAAGTAGACAAAAAAATATGCACTTTCAAAAAAAATGGCACCTGAAAAGGAGTCCATATGAGCCCGAACAAAGGCTTCAAAGTTGAAACAATCGGGATTTCATGATTTCAAAAAAACCTGTATCTAAAAATCAGAAAACTCCTGCACCACTGTACAGATCACGAATTTCTACCCCAAAACAAAAAAAAAATCTCGAAAAAAGGAGTTCGGATGAGTGAGATATCACTATTTGAAAACTGTCTACAAAATTATAATTTTTGGAAAATTTCCGCCGCAACTTCAAACTTCAAATGCCTCTAGATTTGGCCTTCGAAGTCCGATTTGGATGAAACAAAAGGCAAAAATGACTTTCTTGGACCTCAATCCAATGGTGACCTCATATTTGACCCATCAAGCTTCAATGATAACCTACAATAGAAAGATCCAAAATGCAAACCCCAAAGTTCTCTCAATTGGTAAACCAATGACACTCTAATGGCTCTGATACTAGTGAGAATTTGCCAAGATCTAGAGGCAATGGAAAACACAAATAAAACAGAACAAAATGTATGATTAAAATAAACTGTATTCTATCAAGATGAAAATACTGATCAATTGGATCATCAAGCATTGATTGATTGCCCGTACAAACAAAGTAGATGCGTCTATTTATATAGGCAAGGCTATATGGATATGTGAGAACACAAACATGACATGTGGCTCAATAAGAAACAAGGGTAGGTAGGAGAAACAATAAAATATTCCACATGAGGTGGAATGTAACAACAAGATAAGATCAACACCATAAAATTTGGAAATTCTCCTATACACACTATCCCAATGTGGCACAAACACCCAAGTGTCTCATACCCAAACTACTATTAAATGCATGTACCTAAATAAATTTAAGTAAAGTGTAATAATATTCAAGATGCATAATACAAACAAAAATAAAACAACAAATTGAAGGTGAAAGCTTACTGTTAATCTGATTACTTAGAATGAACCTAAAGATTTGATACCATGTTAATTTTTAGTAATCAGATAAGCATTAAGGAGCAAAAAATCAGAATACAAGATAAACAAATACAAAATCAACACATGACACAAATGTACCCTGGGAAAACCTCCCTTTTGGAGGAAAAACCTAGCATCAAATCTTTAAATCATGAGCAAATTACAAATACAGTTCAGATCAGATTACTTATCTGATTCAATCACCAAGCTAGGGCAGAACTTTGCCCAATTCAAATCACATGAGTGCATGCTTAATTACTGATTGAACTTGCAGAGATTCGACGCTACAATGAAGGAGAATTCGTTGCTCTAGATCGCCCAACAAGACAACAGAAATCACCTAGATGAATTACCAATGAATTCACTCTAGGTAATCCCTAATGATGCTCAGATTCGGATATGAGGTGAAGGTCAGATTGCCCAATAGTTCACCCAAGACACAAGGCAGATTCACACTAATTAGAAGATCAAATTCGCTAGTAGAAGATGACTGATTGCAGAGCAATAGTTTGATGATTGTAATTGTGTTGGATGACAAAATTGAATCTTGTTATATACGAGATTCAATCATCTTCTTTCCCAAGTTGGCTGGCCTATTTGGTTGACTTGATTTCATATTTTATTCCTTTACATTGGTGCCCAAATTTGGGATTATAATTGAACTACAAGTTGCATTATTTTCTCTAATTGGGCACAACCCAATACTTTACAAGTAATTGCTCATGATATTGTTGTTATTACAATATACATTAAATTTTAATAGCCACTTAGGCGAAATTAAAATTTAATCAACATAATCCGATCTAGCTATCACATTTCAACACAAAATCTTCATTTTGGTGACTTAACTTTATGTGAATGAAAAGTTAAACAATTATGACACATATTATCATACTTAAAAAATATAGACTCGATAAAAACTTGCTAAGCCCAAAAATGACTCGGATAGGAAATAAAAGAGGCAAAATTGAACAACTTCAAATAATATTTTTTATGCAAAATATATCTATAAAATGTATCAAATGAATTTGTAAAACATATGGGAGGTGCTTTCCATTAGATTTGAATATACAAGGAGTACAATGTTGTATCTAGTCAATTGATAAATGTGATATGTACTTTGAATTTATAATGATTGTTATTGAAAATCATTATAAAAATATGTATCGTTGTAAGTTGCATCAATTTACTTCTCCACCCTCATATTAGAAGGCTACGACTTTATCTTGGAAATATATGGAAATGGGAACTCTTTTACATCAAAATCAACATCATCTACAATGATGTCATCCAGTGCAATGCCTACACTTGTTGTTACACTCTTTTCTACTTGCTTTTTGAAACCAACAATCTTATTTTCCATAAATAGGGGGTGTTCTCATTTTGTGTTGTCTAGTCTCTATACAAAGCAAGTTCATCCAAGTTTTTATGTTGCAAAGTAGCTATGCCATCCACCTTTTTTGACAAAGGTGAGGGTTGTGATAACTTGTTGCACTTTTTGAATGATTTCAAATGAATTCTAGTTGTGCTCACATCTAAATGCACTAAATATAGAGGGCCATCTTTTGAAAATTTGGAGTGTTTTCACCTAGCTTTCTTTCACCAAGTAGTTGCACACCATATTAAAAAAAATGTAATCATTATAACTTGTAGGTAATGATTGTAAGATACATGGTTTTTTTACTTAGTGCTTAGGTGGCTCTCTCCTAGATATTTAGTGGTAAAGTAAATATCCCCTTAATTTTCTTATAATTTGTAATTCATCATTTGGGTTCCTTGCATTTAGGGGTTATTTTCCCATTGCATGTTTAGAGGCATATTATAACTTTTTCATTAATTTTTGTGAGCTATTTTGAAAAGAAAAAAATGGGTTGAGGTAGTACCTTGCTACATGAATGAGTTGAGTAAAGTAGATTGTTTTACTATGCCAGGAAGATAAGGTAATGTAGTTTCTTACATTAATCTTAGAGATGAAGAATGTATATACTTTTCAAATCTTTATGATAGTTACAATAAATTTAGAGAGCAAATTTTTGGAGTATTGCCAATTATAGATTCAAAGGCATCTCAACAACTATGAAACTTTCAAATGCATCACAATATCCAATTGCAATACAATGCACTCATAAAAAAAGAGTTGCCTTCTAAGGGAAGCAAAACCAACATAATATCTACTCTTCATGTGTGACACGTATGTATATCTACATACATGTATGTATATGTGTATACATACATACATACATACATACATACATATGTATGTATGTATATATGTATATGTATACATTTTATATACATATACATATACATCTACATATATGCATATATGTAGATATATACATATAAATACACATACACACATCGATTACAAATATCTTGCTCATTTGAGCATTAAGATGAGACCAAATGCAAGATCCTTATGAGAACACATATTAGGAATCAACTATGGAAAACCAAGAGTTACAACTTAGAATTCCACTTTAGATGTCCCAATGGGGAATTGAACTTAGGTCTCCACAATGACAACCCAATGTTTCAGCCAATTAAGTTTGGGGGATGCTGCCTCCAAACCCTCCATGTACACGAGCTTTGGACCCCTTGTTGGGAGGGCCTCCTCCCTTAGAACTCACAAGAGGATACCACCCTTGCAATCCCCCGTGCTCAATATATTAACTTGTTATAATTCCAAGGTTGAGATGCCATTTTATTCAATACACCTCCAATCAATGACTTCCCCAGTGGGTTCAAATTTAATTTATCGCTTTTGTAAATAGTTATGGGTGGTTGGCCTCTTTAGCCTTGTCCATGGCTTTCTAGTTATATTCCATTGGATTTTGTTCCCCATTCATCAAGTGCAACATCCTCATTAAAGATACTCACATCAAAAAAATTAAAGTTTTTGAATAAGGGAAAACAAGTTTTGAAGGGACCCGAAACCTTGTACAAAGTAGGTTAAATAGGGGGAATCTGAAACTCACATTTAAAGATATTCAAGAAAAATCACTAAATGAAACAAAGCTAAGACGAGATAGAACATATCCAATAAAGAGGATCGAAAAAGACTGACCCCTCCAAAAAGAAAAGTTGTCTAGCAAATAAAAACATATACATGGGAAATATACAGGAAGTCCAAAATCCAAAAGGAGAAACAAACTAGCATTTCCCTTTAGATCCCTTCTTTTGGGATCTAAGGGTCATGTCAAAAGAGGGTGAAGACCTTTTAGAATATTTGCTTTTAACTGAAATCCAACCTTCTTCAACCTTAGCAGCCTCAGCTTGCCACTCCATCGAGTCCAATGTAGGAAACCCAACGCCCAAGGAGGGGCCAACAAACATCAAAGAGCTAGTAGGACTAGCAAACCCAGGGCCATGCACATCACTGGAAGAAGAAACAGACATAGGGACAACTCCATTAGATGCATCAGAAGCTGAAACAGAACCAAAAATAGGTATAGGGGCAGCACCAACAAACGTACCATCCAGAATCCTATCACACCTAACTGTAGGGGTAGAATTGACAATCTGTAAAATATCAGGGTCACCAGATGGCTCAGAAGGAATTATAGTAGGAACACCATTTGAAACGTCAGCAGAAGGGACAACACCCTCAACAACATCCACCGAAGGAGTATCAGATCCCATCCCAGGGACCAAGGGGACAAATCCAGCAAAATCCACCACAGGCTCTTTAGAACCATTGATGGGAAGATCTTGCCCAACCGTCTGAGAAGAGCTCTTGAATATCGTATAATGTTGAGAAGAGACACCTTTCCACCATGAAGAGGGCTTCTTCACTTTAACTTTCTCTAAATCACATTTAGCTGCGACATGCCCAGCCTTGAAGCATTGTCTACATTTGAAGGGAATCCCTTCATAATCCAAAGGTTGAATCTAGAAACCTTTGGGTGTTGAAAGTTTGATCTCTGCTGGTAGCCCCTTATAAACATCAATATCTACCAAAATACGAGCATAGGTGGAATGAAGGATATTAGAGGACTCCACATCCACCATAAGAAAATCTCCCAAAGCCTCACCCACTTCCTCATGGAGTTGGTCCACCCAAAGATGAAGTGGGAGGTTGGGGAGTCTAACCCAAATTGGCATTTTACAAAAGGATTCAGATGAGGGATTAAAATCCTCATGCCAAGGTTTAATCATCAAAGGGAAATGATTCTACCCAAAAAAGTGATCACATAGAATAATCTTTCTATCCATCACTTTATCAAACTTGGCAATAAAAAAACTCTTTGCCAAAGGAAAAATCTGAACCAAATCTGAAATGAGAGGTTCCCAATGCTTAGAGATCCATTCATGGAGTCTTTGGGAGACTAGGCCAAAAACCCCTAAACTGACATATAACCGCATTAGAAGAAAGATCAGAGGCAACCTGATCAATCTCTTCAACCGTCTTTTCTTCCGAATTAATAGAAATAGACTGACAAACAGGAAAAGGCTTGGTCTCAACATGAGCAGATCCCTTACCCCTTCCAAAAGATAGACGATCCGCATAAGATCCCCTAGAGACCCCAAAAGCTGAGCAATCCACACGCGAGACACAGGCGACCGAGTCAACACAACAAGAAGACGTCAATGGAGGCACAACGAACACATCATCACCAGCATGGGCCATTCCATTAGAGCTGTCGGAAACATCAGTACCCCCTATCGAAGCAAAGGCACCCAGAGCAGGCACCTACAAAGAGGTCGAGGGTATTGAGCGGGAAGACATCAGGAAGACAACTAGAAGTCTAATCACTTTGTTGACTGTGAAGTATTTCTTTGTTTTACAATCATCATGATTTGACTCATAAGCTTACTATTTTTTTTCAAAAAAATTAAAGTTACAATTAAGAGATATTTAAAATAAAATAATTCACATATATTTGATTTTTACCATACCTTTGTATTTCTTTTTATACATACATTAAATTGTTTGTTTGACCCTCTCTCCATGGAGCTTTTTAAAATATGATGAATCTATCCATGTTTGCTTCACAAACATTTATTTCAAAGATGTTACCAAATTACAAATGCCTTACAATGTAAGGAGGTTAGTTGCAAACCATGTCATCTCTACTTGTATAAACACTTTCTCTTTTGTGTGATCTCTTCTTGAACTAAAATAGATGTATTTTGTGATGTTCCAAACTTCTTCCACTACTATTCTCCTCCAATCAACTTTGCTAGTGTCCTCCTTTAAGAGGATATCAAGACAAGGAATGGTCTAAGGGGTACAAGAAAGAGTAGGTCCCTATCCTAAAACATCCTCCCTATTGCCATGCATGTTGCTATATCAACAATTACAATTTGTGTCTAGTCTAGCACAACCTTTTCAAGCATTAGACTTAACATATATATTTAAAAACACCATCTCACCATTTGAAACTACTAGATAGTTGATAAGAGTGTAGTTCTTTTCATTTGTCCACCCATTTTAAAGTATGTTGCATCCAAACTTGTCCCATTGTTTCTTGTGTTCTTCGAAAATTGATTTTGCATTTATAGCCACGTTATAGAACAATCATACACTTACACTTCAGAGAGAGAAGATGCTTTGCACCCTTGCACTTGTTAACGCTGTGACCAAATACTCTTGATATGGGGCTCTAAGACATGTTGAAATTAAAGTTGTAGGTCTATTAATTAGCACAAGCCATAACTGCTTTCTTGTGCATATTCTTGTTCTACATTATATCTTGATGTAAGGTTGTTCTCAAACTGTGTTTTGAGGTACGAAAAAATCTATCATTGGACTTAGTTTGAGTTAGACGAGGTGAGTGAATTGCAAAAATGTGGATAACAATTCAAGTCCATATTATTTGTTATATCCGACTTTGTTTTCCACGTCAAGTTAGGATAAATTTTTATTGCTATGACTAGTTTTGTCCTTCATAGCTCTAATTTATTTTAATTTGTCAATATATGGGCATACGTATTTCATTCTACCTCACTTGTGGCATTAAGATGTTTAGATGTTTTAATAAAAAATATGTTTTGGCTTCCACTTTTTAATGTTGATCTTATCATATAATAACATGCTATGTGCAAACTGTTGTTCCTCTCATGACGATGATGTTTCCTCCTGTGACGAAGAGCCTCTCATTGCTGCTAAACCTTTTGCTGAACCTCTCATTTCTGTTCAATAGCCTTGTACTACTATTGTTGAGCCTGCTTCTGGTGCTGCTATACTTCGACAACCTACCCTGCAACAATCTACTGCTATTTCTCAGCTTCTTGTCGCGGTTCTACAACAACACTCTACAGCTACTTCTTATCACAACTCTGTTGAATCACTTCCACCCGATCTCTCTCTTGTTCCTAATGATCGTATCGCCTGGACTGTGGTTCGTCGAAGGAAGAAGGGGAGGTCTTCCCCCCTTGTCCTAACCTCTCCCTCTCAAGGTCTGGGTGTCTCTTCCCCTCCTTGAGTTGGGTCTAGTTTGCTTTTTGATATGTTTGTTGTAAAGGGGCTTGCTCCCTTGGTTTGTTTTGTCTTTTTGATAGTTTCTGACTATGTTAAGGGTCGGCACCCTAGCTAACGCTGTTTTTTAATAAAAAACATGCTATGTGCAAACTTGATATTCATATTATTAAAAAAAATTAATGCAATGTTTTTATTTAAAAGAAATTAACTTGAAATTGTGCATGCAAAGTAACATTTTTAATACTATAACATGATAAATCTTAACGAATAATTTTTTTTCAACATTCTCATTCATAAACATTAACTTAAATCAATGTTAAAACTCATGAAAACTAAATTCAATGCTTTCAAAACATGCTTAAAAACTAAGTCTAACATTTGAGAGAAGTACTAATGCTTGAAAAAAAAGTAAAAATTGAAATTGCAAACAAATCTGCTAATGTTTTCTAAAGAAATTGCATGCTTGGATTTATTTAAAAAGATTTTAAAATTCTATTTTTCTATTTTTTCATCAAGTTTTCAGAATGTGGATGATAAGGGATGAGATATTTTTTGAGAAAAACCATTTTTAAAAGGATGATTATTTAAATAGAAAAACTTTACAAATGTAAGAAGTTTGGAATATTCATATGATAACATTGATCTAATATATCATAAACATTTTTGAACCTTAACACATTCTCCCTCTTACCATGTTTGATTACGTGTTTGCTAACTCAAGGCCCTTGTGGTTGTGCAGTTGTTGTTGGTGCAAGCTCTTGTAGATGCCCTAGTCTTGACCTTCCCCTTGCAAATGTGTTTGACATTGGTGTTGTCTTGATCCTAATGACTGTGAAAATGGTGTTCCTTCTCTTTCTTTGGTAGTTCATCAATTATTGGTGTAATTTTGGATGCCTTAGGGTGTCATGTAACCTCTCATGGCTTCTAATGATGTTCTTTCTTTACCCCCAACTCATTAAGGTAACACTTTTGAGTTCAACCTCCACAAGCTTGGTGTTGGTTTGATTTATGGGATAAGTAAGGTAGCCATGAACCTATGGGCTTATGTTTTGGCCATGAAATATTCCCTTTCTAGCCATGTTGTCATTAAATTTGTGGCTTCGGGTATAGGTTGTCAACACTCTTACACAACCATCATTAGTTTGAGGGTGCTTCATGCCCTTATTGAGATAAATTATAACCCCTCCCTTGTGCACAATCTTCCCTAGTGGTGATTTGTGGAGATAATGTGCTTGAAAATAATTTTTTTTATTAGTTTAGGAGCTTGGTTTGTAGGTTCAACAATTTCTAGCTTTCTTTTCCCTATTTATACAATAAGATCTTGGATTCATCAAATCCTCTTATTGAGGTTAAGATTGAGCTCTTTTTCTATGTTAAGATCTTCTTAGAATCATTTTCCTCCCAAAAAGATTGAGATTTGTTGCTTGATTATAGGTTATGAGCATGAGGAGACAACTCTCTCTTGATCAAGTCTTGTCTTATCTCCTTCAACCCCCTTTGAAAACCTCTCAATTGGATTATTTTGTTATGAGGCCACTGACAATGCTATTTGTTGTTTCTTGAAGGTAGTAGACATTGGCCATTGGAAATGCTATTTGTTTGTTGTAGACAATGGTGTAGTGCCTCTCGATTTGTATTTCCTTTTTGTGCATCAATAGACTATTTCAATTTAGCGTAGGCTATTCTATGATGCTTTTGATAGAAGTTTATGGATTTATCTATGACTTGGATATTTTATTGATGGTAGACTAATTGTATGTTGGTATTGTGTTGTCATTGATGTCAACCAATATAAGATGGCTATCAATATAAGAGATGCATGTGCAACATTGTCTTGGATGAGTACATGATGAGATATCTTTGATATCACCTTGTATTGCAAAACACCGGTAAAGTAAGGCAGAAAGGTCATTCAGAGGAATGATCACTGGAGTCACCAATACACAAGTTAGTGTTTGACTTGTGTGGATGAAATGGACAGGTTATCGGTATAGTCTATCACTGGTAAGGAGAGGATGTCAATTGGTAAGTGATGTGTTGACATGGAGAAGACAAATCAACCAAGTGAGTGGTTGCCAACTGACAAGCTTATGACCAGTGTACAAGCAGGATGAGCAAGGTGCTTGAGCTGTTGTTTGTGATGAAGAGGCAAAATGTTACCTAAATCACATCAACACATGAGGAGAAGGATGTACAAGTCACTGGTATACTATGTGGATATAGAATAGCAGGACTATCACTAGATAAAGATGCAGTCACCATATGATGAGATGACTGACAATGAGTATTCCCACACCGGATCATATGTGCATGTTTGAAGATATGCTGCTCAAATAGGGAAGCCACATGAGTGCATTGCAGGATGTAGATGACAAGGATCCACTCCCACTGGTAAGTGGAGCTTATCTCCTATTGTGCAAAGTGTCAATCATAGTTCTGTGAGATAAGTCAGATGAGTTAAAGGCAGGAGGTTGAAGGTTTACACCGGATCTACCAGTGAATCAAAGGAATGCCTCAAGTGCATAAAATCGGGGATATGCATTGGACCAATAGAGAAGACATGTTGAGCTACCGAAACAGATGAAGTGTGATGGCTTTGTCACTTTGACAAACAAGTTGAGACATGGTCTGGGCTGATTAGGAAGAAGGCAAGGCTAAGCAGATACAGATAGAGGAAAATGACCAGATTGAAGGTGGAGTTAGTTGAAGGTTGATGACATAAGTGTCATCAAGAGGTTTTACTAGTATGTATGTCCACCAGTAATATGGACAAGGTGCAGATGCAAAAGATTCCCATCTGATGAAGATGTGCATAAGAGAGGTTAGCAAGAGTGCTGATTAGTTGAGGGTTCCACCAGAAGAGAAGCAGAGTGCAAGGTTGATGACATACTGGTATGAGGATTTAACCGACAGGGTTAGCAAGCCAGTAGATGAACCTGGAAATGGAGTTGGTTGGTGATCCAATCCATACCGACACAAAAGGTGGATGTCGACATAGTTTCCACGTGGAGATGAAGTGGCATGCATGCACAGGTTGGTGTGTTGAGTCAGTGAAGTGTCAGGCGGTGAGGTAGTTGGTGATAGGTCGACATTTATGTCAACTGTGAAATTCACAGGATGCACTGCAAAGGTTTGCGACTCGAGGTCATAAGGATAACAAAGATCCAACTTAGACTAATTGAGCAGATCAAGGCAGGTGAAGGAAACCGCAAAATCAATCTTGGTGATCGCTCAAGAAATCAACTGACAGGTCAAAAGAAGGTTGCCAAAGATAGAAGGCATGATCAAGAAGGCATGACATTTGCGGGATTGATTAATGAGTTGCAGTTCACCAATCCAGGTGATTAGATCGAATGACATCTGATTGGATTTCGTTTGCCTCGGGGTCGAAGAAGAAACCCTAACCGCCTTAAATTTGAATTGGATTTTGGCAGGAAAATATGGCTATATGTATGCGAGCCAAAGATATTGTTAAGTGCTGCTGGAAGATAGAGTATTTCTTCTAGATGAGAGAGTGTGGCTGCATGTAAAGATAAATCAGTCAAGTGCTTATCAAGGAGATAGAGAATAGACTGGTTTGAGGGAGAACCAGGTTGAAGTGTTCAACCGGTAGCAGTGAGAGAACCGGTAGTGTCCATACCGACAGAGAAGAAGTGAAGGCAACTGTAGAGAAGGCAGACATAGAACCGACAGAGTGTAGTGCCGATGAAGTGCAGTAGAGCAATAGAGAGAAGAGGTAACTAGAAGAAAGAACTGGTAGAGAGAGAACCGACAGTGAATAGGATAGGAGATCCAACAAAGAGATTTGAAGAAGTGTTACAAAATCCATTTGTAACAAGGTTATTACTTTTGTAAATGAATATGTTTTGTATTCACTAAGTTGGAGCTCGGTGCAGGGGTTGGTGCCCTAAAACATTGTAATCAGAGTTTGATTGTGAGGCTTGATTGGAGTAGTAGAGTCCAACAACATTTCTCACTGAGGTTTTTCCCATCTTGGGTTTTTCTCATATATGCTGGTGTTATGTGATGTCCTTTATGTGTGAATGCATTGAGTAATCTCTCCTTGGCGTACCAGTAGGTTATCTAAGCTTTAGTTTGATTACCGGTACACATATTTAGGAGTTTAAGGGAAAAGAATTAGTGAACCACTGATTCACCCCCCTCTCAGTGGTATATTGTGTCTATCATTGTATTTGTAGTTGACATTCATGGATTATTATGATGGACTTATTTGATGATCTATATGAAATTATTTTATATGTGTGGTTCATAATTTGGTTATGGTGATTTGATGATATCTTATTATGTGATAACCCCACTTCATGATTGCATTGGATGAGTTAATGCTATGATTGTTGTGACTGTATTATTAGTGTATTCTTGATAGAGACAATGTCTTATCACTCATTGTGAGCATGATATGATGTTGCGATTCTCTTCACTTGCTTGATCATTTATGATATATGTTATTGTATATGTTGTCGTACATGTATTGGTGATGACATCGACTCTACCTGGCCTCATAGGTCTGAATACATCTTTATCCCAATGGCAAGTTGTTGGAAATGGCATGAAATCCTTCTACACACTCTAGGCTTAAGTTGTCATCCTTGTCAAATTATGCGTCTTGGCTTGAGTCAGTGGTTAGAGTCTTGTATGACGATGTTGACCCAATATAGGGTTGCGTCGTGGCATTGTGAGTATTTGGTTATTTAATTAATTAATAATTGATTCATATTGTTTAAATAAATTAAATTAAAGTATAGTTTGATATTTGATTAATTATTGGGCGATTTATTAATATTTATTTATTGATTTGTGTTTATTGTCTAATTAATATTATTGTCTTTTGGAATTATTATCCATTTATATAGTTGAGACTTTAATATTAATTTGGAGTATCTATTTATACTCTTCTTGGTTATTTTATTACTGAGCTTTTATATTTAATTGTGCCCATGGTTTAATTTATTATTGGATGTTTATTATTATTTCCCTTTTTACTTATTGGGTTAATTAAATATCATATTTATTCTACCTACACTAATTTACTATTGGCTGAGATATTGGGGTAAGTTATTTAAATAATATTTTATATATTTTACTTTATTTTTGAGAGGGTTGGTATGAAATATATTTTTATGCAATATTGTGATTGGTTGACATGTTTTCTATAATTTTTGAATAATTTTCTATATATTGAGCTTTCTAAGATTGTCCGGGGGTTGGCTATCAGATGATTTTTCTATGATTTGGATTTTGGAGTTACTTGCTTGGAGCTTGGATTGGCTTTGTTGGGCTTTTGTTGGATTTCTCTTCATCATATTATTTCATATACCATTTCTTCAATTTCCAGGTTGGAGGTTCTTCTTCTCTGTATTTTGATTTTGAAAGGAACATATGCGTCATGTTTGTGAGTGTTTGTAGGGCTTGGAAAAAATTGATAATGTTGTGGCTCATTCTTTTCCTTTATTTAATTGGTTTTAGGCATTGGACACGGATTGGTTATTGTCGTGATTTCATGCTCGAAAGATTGTATTCATTATTTTATGCCTTAGTCATAATTTTTTGTCTTCATTTTCTAGAGTTTGCTTTTTGCTTGTGCTAGTCTTTTGTGTGAAATGCTACTTTATCATATGCGTTGTTTTGTTCACTATATGCATTGTTTAATTTGTCATATGTGTTGCATTATCATTTATATGCATTAATCTGAGGGTCAAAGGCGCTATTTGGTCTATTGAATGCGTTGTTCAGTAAGGTATATGTGTTGATATAGTGGTCAGAAGCATTGTTTCATTTGTCATATGTGCTAAATTATCTGATAGAGGCACTACTCTGCAGAAAATATGTGCTATTCAACTTTAATTGGATTTCTGAGTCATTTTTGGTGTTTTTTGAGTCTCTATTTTGATATTTTCATCTATCCAAAGGTAGGGTCTATGTGTTCAGAGTGTCTTGATGTTATTTTGCAACTGTGTTATTGATTTTATTAAACTTTTGTATTTTTGACTTTTAATAAAAAAATGGCTTATGCCTTTTGACATTTTTAAGAAAGGTGTATTATGCCTTTTTGTGATGTTAGGCTCAGTAGATTATACTTGGTTTTTGTGATTATTGGTAGTTATATGGCTGTATGATGTGGCAGTGACATTGATTTATATTCATTATTGATTATCTTGTGTTGGGGACCTTGGTTATTCGGGTTATGTTGCATTAAGAGCCCTTGTTATTTTATTGTGGTGTATGTTACCTTAAGGTCTAGGTGCATGATTAGGGGAACTGGGTTTCCATGAGTTTTTCGAGGTCAAGAAGAATGGACTGCTAGGATTCCTTGTGTTATGGAGCAAGGGTCTAGATTGTTGGGATAGCTAATTGGAAGTTTGTTGTAATAATCAAGTGATAACATAGTAAATTAAACATAGGTGGGTTGGGTAGTAGTAACTCATCTTAATAAGATAAGAAATGTATATGTGGTACCCCATCTCATGGTTAGATTGCTAGTGCAACTAGGGTGAGGTATGGGCATATCTTGTAACCGGATAAACTAAACTCCCTTGATTTCCTCAAAGGTTGAGATGGTTCCACGTGTATCATGGATGTTGGGACTAAGTTCTAGGATATCCTTTGATTGTGATAGCATGTGATAACACTTTTCCCTACATGTAGATCCTAGTTCCTTATGCCTTGTTGTGGTGCCTCTGGATAAGTGATAAGTGTTATGTGAAAGGTCTTATGCCTTGTGCTCTTGAGTTAGCCTTGTGATGAGCATTGGAGTATTATTGTGTGTTATTATATCTCTTTGGTGGTTAGGTGTTAGCCTAGGTTGAGTGTGTATGGGATATTGTGTTGTCTCCTAGCATGAGGGGTGGTTCCTTTGGTTCCACATGGTTGGGTGGTTTGATGCCTTCTTCCATTGGTATGTTCTTTGTTCTTTGTTCTTGTGCTTGGATGTGGATTCTTTTACGACAGCTCATGGATGGATGGTTTCTTGAAGTGGATTAATGTAATATGATTCATTTGGAATTTGTAATGGCAGGACTTATGAGATGGTTGCATTAGTAGGAATGAAACCATGTATCTTGATATAGTGAGATTTTGTATTTATATGCAATGGAAAAGATGAATTCATTGTGATGTGATCATTTTTGTATCATGTTGTATCTTGGATATAGTTCATTCATGGGAGTATTGTAATTGGTTTTATGGATATGCATTTAGTGTGATGGAAATGCCTATTGTGTTAAAGAAAAGGATTAGGAATGTAGAAGATATGTTGGAATGGAATAATGATGTTAGGTATATTTGGATTGGTGCTCTTAAAATGAATCTTAAGGGGTCTAATTGTATTTGCATTACTAATGAATGGAATCATGATAGTTAGAATGGTAAAGAATCTTATGTATGCATGAAAAGAGAAATGTTAGTTGAGTTAGATTGCATTGCATTATGGTAGTAATTATGATGTTAAGATTATTTAGATATGTTCTTGAAGATGTTGTAAGTAATGCCGCTGAGATACCCAAGGGAAAGATTAATTGTAGGGTTGTGTTTATTTTCACTTGTGTAATGAGTTTATATGGTTATGTTTTATGTTTATGTTCTTGATGGATACATATGTATATCATGTTAATAGATGTTAAATGCATATGAGTAGATAATTGTACTTGTTGTAATAGAAGATGTTTAAAAAAAATTCTCTATTTGTATGTTAAGATACCTTTATTTCTCTAGGGTATTTTGGTGAGCATTACAATTGGTATCTCCAAGCCTCTTCATCAGGATATTATTTTGGTGGTGGGGTATATGCCTTTGAATCAACCACTTGACTATGAGGGCCTCTCCTTTAGATTTAGATGTTTAGCCATTTTTCACTTGGCTTTTGATTGTCCTATCTCTCGATTGAAGGACACACCAACATGGTCGATGGATTTCCATGCACAATGCTTGACTATTCA
Source organism: Cryptomeria japonica (assembly GCF_030272615.1). Taxonomy (NCBI): domain Eukaryota; kingdom Viridiplantae; phylum Streptophyta; class Pinopsida; order Cupressales; family Cupressaceae; genus Cryptomeria; species Cryptomeria japonica. The sequence goes on from NC_081414.1 coordinate 699,997,330, forward strand.
AGATTCAAAATATTTAGTTAATGATTCCCCTTTGGATGAAGAGTCTTCTCAAGATGTTGGATCTTCTCTTCTTGTGGTTGTCAAGAGGGTTTCTCATGCAATTGATGTGAATAGTGAATCTTGCTCTTAGTATTCCTTTGACTATTATTGGTGAGCCCCACTTGCTCTAGTTTCTCAATCTACTATTCAATTAGCTTCGAATAAGCCTTAGCTTACTCTTAAGGTAGTTGTTCATTATATGGCTACTTTTCTTGATATTTTTTATGTTTTTATTATGCTTACAGATGGACCCTTTTTTGGGAAATCATTCCTACTTCTCCCAAGCACGAAGACTATGGAAGATAATATTTGTTGGATAGTTGTATAAAGGTGAAAGAATGGTCTAGCCAAATATGTCTCTCAATCTCATACTAGAGTGAAGGGTGTGAGATTGAATATGGTTGGGTGTGGCATTGTTAAGGCCAAATTGTATGGTATTGTTTTGTTTCATATTTTTAGCATCATTACTATAGGCAATTTGCATTTCAATTATCTAGTAATTAGCATTTTGGATTAATCATAGCATGTTAATCTAGTTTCTTAGATCATGAATTTCATATCATTTGCATAATCAATCTTAATCAAGTAGCTGCTCAACTCTTGAGTTTCCACTTTGGAGGTCATTGCTCCGCTGAGAGCCAATCAATCCAACACCTTAAAGGTCCTCAAGAATAGAGGAAAATGGGACATTTCAAGGAAGGCTTATGGTTTGCATCTTTAATTTAGCTTTCAATTAAGCTTCCCATTATGTTTTATTGTCTCATAATAGAAAGGCATACACATATAATGAGACAATAAAACATAATGGAAAGCTTAATTGAAAACTAAATTAAAGATGCAAACCATAAGCCTTCCTTGAAATGTCCCATTTTCCTCTATTATTGAAGAACTTGAAGGTGTTGGATTGATTGGCTCTCAGCGGAGCAATGACCTCCAAAGTGGCAATTCAAGAGTTGAGTAGCTACTTGATCATGATTGATTACACAAATGATATGAAATGCATGATCTAAGAAACTAGATTAACATGCTATGATTAATCCAAAATGCTAATTACTAGATAATTGAAATGCAAATTGCCAATAGTAATAATGCTAAAAATATGAATGCAAAGGGTCCTTATTGCTCCAAAATGGGGGATATTTATAGAAATTCCAAGGCAAAAGCTGAGGTGGCAGGAATCGACGATCCAGGTCTGATCTGAAGATATCAAGGGCCAAGATTGAGGAAGTTGGAGAAGAGGTTGGAGGAAGGAACACTTGTCATCTCTATGGTGACAAGTGTCAAGGAGCCTTGCTCATGAGAGGGCAAGTGTCCAAGGAAGGAGACATGTGACAAAAGTGCCATGTGTCTCAAGGGGAGAATATCCACACCATAGGAGGTTAGGATGTGCAAGATCTGATAGGGTTAGTTAAACCCAGGGTTAGGTGGAATGGGTTAGGTTAGGTGGTTAAAAGTTAGGAGCCATGTGCTCATTTGAATTTAGAAATTCAAATAATTTGGAAAATGTTAATTAATCTCAACAAATTTGAGTTTGTTAATCTTAATCAAGAATTAGAAGAATTGATTTAGATGGGGGGAATTAAATAATTTAGAATTAATTAATCAAAGGGAGATAAGAAATGAACTATGTAAATAAATCATGTAGATTTATTTACTAGTAGATGAATAGAGAAATTAATTAAATTGCTGTGAATTCAATTAATTGGGAAGGGGGATTAATCAAATAACTACGTATTTAATTAACTATATTTAGACCATTTTTAGGTGTATACATTTTGCTCCTGTTTGAAGCGATGTGTGATGACGTGTTGGTTCAAAGAAAACTCGATTGATGATGTTGCTAATATTGATTTTGATAGGATGCAAATTTGATCTTGATTTTGATGCGGATTTGGTTTAGATATGATACTGATTCGATTGTGAGATGATAAATCTCTATATGACGCGGTTTCAATTTTTGAAATGATAAATCTCGATATGATGCCCCAAACGCTGATTGATAAATATTAATGTGAGGATGCCCCCTCGGGAGATGAATTGGATAATTTTTGCAATGTTTTTGAATTCTTTGCGATTTTTTTATTTTTTTGTTATTTGTTTTTTAAATTTTTACGATTTTTAGATTTTTAATGATTTTTTCCATTTTTAGATATTTTTAGAGTTGATCCGATTCATTTCCTAATAAGAAATTTGAAAATGCTGCCCTACCAAGTGCATTAGTGGATTAGATGAATAAAAATCAGTGGATTAAAAATCCCACTTAAATGCCCCATTGCGAGTTTAAAAAGGTAAATTCCTTTTACCGCTCTTCATTTGTGCACTTCAGTTGTTCGAAAAATTTACTCTAGAGGAAGGTATGACGATCCCGTACCACCAGCATAGATTCGAGCGAGTTCGGCGACACGAGCATCCTCCGGCCTACGGTCCACCAGTATGTACTTCGAGAAAACACAGCTTTGTCAATTTTAAGTTGACTTTTTTGAAAAATTTATCTATTTGTAGAAAAAATCATTTTTAACAATTTCGTCATGTGGGTTTGTAAAAAAACTACATTTTTGACATGGGTTTTTCGAATTATAAAATGGTTTTTAGGATTTTTCAAAAAAAATTTAACTCGCATAAAAAAAAAATAAAAATTTATGCATTTATTATGCTTTGCTTTTTGAAAAAAATTCAAATTTAAAAAAAAAAATCATTGGGGGGTGGTAGTACCATGGCGGTGGTGTCATTGGCGCCACCGACACGGGGGGCTAGACTCGACCAAAATTATTATTATTATTTAAAAAATTAAAAATTCAATTTTCTTTTTTATTTTCAAATTTTTTTTTTTCGATTGGTCAGTTGTTTGCGTTTTTCCCGATTGGTCGGTTGTCACTTTTTGATTTGTTCGATTTTTAGACAAGATTTTTGACCATGTTGGCTTGATTTTTTAATTTTTGAGAAAATGATTTGATTTTTTGATTTTTGAGAAAATGATCTGATTTTTTGATTTTTGCCATTTATTGAATTTTTCAATTATTGATGAATTGATTTGATTTTTGATGTCAACTTTTGATAACTTGATAATTTAAGTTTTTTGATTGTGATTGAATTTTTGATGAATTTGGATGATCTGATCGACTTTTCAGATGATTGATGTTTTGATGATTTTGATAAAATTTTTGGTGTTTATCTGATCTCCAACTGTCACGATGTTTGATAAAGAGACTGGATTGCTATCGATTAGATTTGATTTTTGATTTCGATAGGGTAAGATTTGATTAGCTATCTAATTGATAAAATTAGACACTCCTGATTGATTAAATTTGATGATCGGTTCTGATTATCTTGATGTACGTGTGAGATGAAATAGGATTGATAATGACCTCATGATAGATGAGTGTCATTGATAAGGGACCAACGAGATTTGATAAAAATCTCAATTGAGCAAGATAAACTGATAGATAGATTGGTTTGATAGATAGATAAATCGAGAGACTGATAGGATGAGATGATTTGATTGTAGCACTTTAGTGTCCTCTAGTCTCGGGAGTGCTTCCTGAAGACATGGATGTTGATACCCCACCTTAGCCAGGTAGAGCAAGACCACAATGATGGGTGTGGTTTAGCTTCCCTTCTTGACATGCCCCAACCTTTGATAAATCGAGAATTATTGACAGCCTTAGTAGAGCGTTGACATAGTGAGCACAATACTTTTCACTTACCGACAGGCAAGATGATAGTGACACCCAAGGATGTATACCAGATATTGTGTATCCTTGTGATGGGTGAGGTAGTGTATTATAATCTTAGCGAGCAGGGTGGAACAAATGCACTTTGCCGAGTGTTCGAGGATGATGAGATAGGTGGATATGACATTGCGTGGCAGGAGATGCTAGAGCTAGGTTATGCCACATTACCTACTGTTCTTTCCAGATTCATTGGAGGTTTCCTTTGTCTTGATCATAGGTCAAAGGGATTATCTATTGGATGGGGTCATCTCCTTGAGCAGATGGTGACACAGGGGACCCGATTTGTATGGGGGTCATGCATGTTGGTGTACTTGTATCATGACCTGCACCGAGTTATGTACCAAAGATCGACTGCATTATCAACATGGGTGGCCGTTCTCTAGATATGGGCCTGGGAGCACCTGCCTATCACACAACCATTGGTTGACAGAGATAGTCCTATATCTAGGCCTTATGTTGACGAGTATCTAGGCATGATTGTCCAGCGAAAGCTGGGCAAATTGGAGTATTGGCGATGAACACTGGATGGTCTGGATACTGTGATATGGAGACCGTACAGAGATTGCGAGATCTAGCCTGAGGACACAATGGAGATGCTATATGTATTTGTGACACGATACTTGATTAGATCAATACCCTATGTTATCAAGCGATTCCTTTGTATGAGGGTGTTGAAACAATATGGCAGGATACAAGGGATACCACAGGGTTCAACTCATTATGCTTGCAGGAGACTGAATGTGGCTACTTGGGGGCCCTCTATTTCATATGACCAGGTGTGTGTAGAGTATCGATCATTGGGGCCATTGTATTGGGATTATCTTTCAGGTATGATAGATAGTGGGAGGACAAATGAGTATGTCATATATTGTATTGTACATAGGTTTTCAAGGATGATATGTCTAGATGAGCCAGTTCTAGATGAGGATGATGAGAGGCTATGATGTAGAGATCCTAGATGACCAAGGGATGGTGGGGGGAGAGGAGGTGGGGGTGGAGATGATGCCGGAGACAGAGGGGATGACAAAGATGGATATGGAGGAGATGTAGGAGATCATGGTGTTGGAGATGACGATGGAGGAGATGATGATGGGGGAGATGGCCGAGTAGTGGCAGTGGTAGGCACATCGGGAGCCTGCAATTCTAGATCTTCTAGAGATGTATATATGGATTGGATGACCCGGGTGGTCAGATGGAGGAGATCAGGTCTAGTGGATCAAGGGCATCAGGTCCCAGAGAAGGAGGTACCCCAGGTTGAGCAGGTACCTATGGGATTATCATAGGTTGAGTAGGTACCTACAGGAGTATCATAGGTTGAGAAGCCACAAGAAGAGGCATCTTGAAGGATCCTCATTAGGATGTCGTCTCATTAGCAATAAGCTTAGATTACAAACTTAAAAGGTTAGGCTCAATAGCTAGAGAGTCGACTAGAAGAGAGGGACTCTTAGATGGTCCATCTAGAGGTCTAGATGGCTTCTCTCATGGTCGAGAGAGATGCAACTAGGGATAGGTGTCGACAGGCCGAGGCACAGGTACATATGTCAGGATAGTCTAGTTTAGGGAAGGTTGCCATGAAGATGATGCGCTAGGCAATCCGAGAGGCTGAGTATTATAGGACCTTATACTATAGTGTTGTTCCTGCTAATCGGAGGGCTCCAGGATTTTCACAGCTGAGCGGGAGATCGGGACAGAGCCAGTCTGAGATTCGAGGAGTGACATGGCCACTTCAGAGAGATCCCCCAAGTGGGGACCCAACTACAAGGGTATTAACTGGTGTTACTAGACCTCCCTCATCGGGATAGAGTTCTGCTACACGTCCTAGTGGTCACACTGATATGGGACATTGATCCGTTCATGTACACACCTTTTGTGATGAGATATTGATGATTCCTGCAATGTATATGTGTGATGCATCTCATATATTTTTGTGATATCATTGTACCTTGGACATTGATCTTTTTGATGATATGATATGCAGTCGATCCTATTCACTCTACATGACCTATGAGATGATCGTTGAATTCTATTTGATATATGATTATGCTGTGCAGTTACTTTCATGATGTATGCTTTATTTTCTATATGTTTATGGATTTTAGATGATGCATACTTCTTATATGATGATGCAATATTTACATGATGCAATGCAAATGTGAATATGTATGGTGATGCTTATAGGTACTATGTGATGTATGTGCAATGCAATGCTTTCTATGTTTATGATTCTCTCATGCATGTTAATATGAGATAGATGCAATGCAATGCAATGATGTTACTTTATATGATTTGAGATGAGATGAATGCAATGCAATGATCCAACTAAATGAATGAATGATTGGATGTTTTATATAAATGATGCCTTAGTATGCAATGGTTATATGAGATGAACTAACTTATCATGTAGGATGAATGAGTTGATTATTTTTGTTATTGTCCAATGTACTCAATCACGTAATAAGAGAGATAACACTTTGTTGAAGTCTTTGTCCTTGGAAAAGATGAGTGTTGTGATCCCATGCAAAATGAAATGCAAATCTCCATTAAAAAATGCAAATGCAATGCAGTGATCAGACCGGTCATGGGGTCATTTCTTTGTTTCATCATTGAGCCTTTAAAATATGGGAAGTGAGTGCGAACATCAATGGTATAATTGAACCATGATGACTTGAGAACTACTTTCCTAGGTTTTGATATTGCAAGTGAGCACAAGCATCGAGGAATAATTGAACCAAGATGACCTGAGTGTTGCTTGCGTAAAACAGGAAGCATTAACCATTTCTATATGCAAGTCCGAAATATCCTCTATGATACTCCGATGATCATGTCTTGAAACAACTTTGCACATATGAATGATTAATTTACATACAACAGACAAGAAAAATATCATGTTCCTTCCTTGTTCCTCTAGCCAAAGACATCTAGGAGTCACTTAGAAATCATGATAGCGAAAATCAAGATAAAATAGTTGAACCATTATTGTGAAAGTGTTAAACTCCTTAGTTAAAATATATCATCCATTTATATGTGTTTGTCATGTTTAGACTAATATGTGATAATTGATGGTTGACAATGTGATCTTATGTTCAACGTTGGATGTGTCTCAGTTTTTCGCTTGACATGTGTTGCCTAACTGTTGTTCTACCTGTTTGAGTAAGCTCAAAATGATGAAATTTTTTTGCCCTCAGCTAGGTTCAAGATTTTGCCCCTAGTCTAGAAACAAACTTTATTATGATATATACAATGATCCAAACCATGACGAGAAATCACCTGAGATGCCTGCATATGAACAAAGGCTTTATGATGGATATGAACAATGCTGATGGAAATGAATGCAAACGGAAGGATGCATGAACCAATAGATGAAAGAGCTAGTTGACAGATAGCGCTTGTTTGTCAGGTTTTCACCATCTGTTTTTATTGCACTTTTTCTCATATTTGATTTTTTTTTTCATTATTTTCATTGATTTTGTATTTTCTGCTTTTTTTTGACATAAAACTTCTTCAGATGCATGCTATTGATGGGTTCCTCGAGTTGATCCTCGTCCTGTGTTGATAGTTGATATGCTCTTGACCCAAATATTATTGTGACCACAAACAAACCTAACCACTTTGGTTCAAACTTCCCTTTCTTTTCTCGATCTAACTGGTTTTGTGGATTTTCCTTTAGTATTAGTTCTCCAACTTGAAAGACTTGTGGTTTGACCTTGTGATTATAACTTAGGCACATTCTTTGCTGATATACCTTTAAATGATCAAAGTCATTTTGTCTTCATTCATAGATCAATTCTAACTCTTGCAATCTAGATACTTATTGCTCTTCATGTGGGATGAGACCTTTTAATGATACTCGTAGAGAGGGTATCTCTACTTCTATTGGCAGTATTGCTTCTGATCCATAAACATGAGAGAAAGGTGTGACACATGTTAGTGTGCAGATATTGGTATGGTAGGCCCATTGAGCAGGGTTCAATCAAATATGCCAATCTCTGCTAGCATCATTAACTGTCTTTTTTGAGGATTTTCAAAATAGTTTTGTTTGATGCTTTTGCTTGCCCATTCCCTTGTGGATAGTAGGGTGTCTAAAATATGTGTTGGATTTTGAATTTCTCACATAGCTCTTGGACATCCTGATTCTTGAACGGTCACCCATTATCAGTGATAATGGTCATGGGTATTCCATAGCAACAGATGATGTAGTTCAAGATAAATGCAACAATTTTTTTTCTTGTGATATTGATGAGAGGTACTGCCTCAATCCATTTTGTGAAATATTATGTAGCTAAAAGGATGAATTTGTGACCATTGGATGAAGAAGGATTTATCTTTCCTACTAGATCAAGACCCCATTGGCAGAAAGGCGAAGATTTTTCCAAAGCCTGAAGTTCTTGTGCTGGTGCATGAATCAAATTCCCATGGATCTGACATTGTTTGCATGTTTAAGCTATCTGAAAAGAATCTCGTTCCATAGTTGGCCAATAAGAGCCCAAGCGTATGAGTTTTTTTGAAAGGGTAAGACTACTTGAATGAGTGCCACAAATTCCGTTATGGAATTCATTTAAGGCCTTCTAGGATTCTTCTTGTTCGAGACATCTTAAAAGATTACTGTCCAGACCTCGTTTAAACAGGGTATCCGTGACAAAAGTATAATGGTAGGATTGGCGAATAAAGTTTCTCTTTTGATTTTTTGACAAATTGGGAGGGAGGGTGTTATCTTTTAGGTATGTATAAGTTTGGCCATAGTGGGAGGAATCATGCCCAACAAGGTGACAGATAGTTTGGAAATCAGGGCAATTATGAGCAGGGTAAAATAACTCTTCAACTAGGAATTTATAATGCTCTTGATTTTCCTATGTTTGACGTAGAGAAGCAAGTGTTGCCATGACATTTGTCGCTTTGTTGTCATTCCTTGGAATTTTCTCAAAAGTTATTTCTATAAAATACTTCTTGAAATAATCTACCATCTTTTTGTAAGGCATGAGTTTGTCATCCTTTGTTTGGTAATCATCATTAATTTGATTAATGATGAGATGAGAGTCTCCAAATACTTGGAGTTGTGTAATGTTCCATTCTATAGCCATGTTGATACATGTAACCAAAGCTTCATATTCTGCTGTGTTGTTGGTGCATGGAAAGCTTAATTTGTATGCTTTCGGAATTGTATGACCTTGTGGTGTGATGAATAGAATACCTTATCCTGATCCATGTTGTGTATATGAACGACCAAAGTATAATTTTTATGTTGTTGTGGTGACCATTAGGATATTAGCATCGGGAAATTCAATGTGTAAAAGATGATCATCTTGAAGGGGTGCCTTGGCTAGTTGGTCTGCAATGACTTGCCCCTTGATAGCTTTTTTGTCTACATACTCAATATCAAGCTCATTCAAGATCATGATCCATTTTGCTAATCTTCTTGTTAATGTTGCCTTGCTGAGCAAATACTTCAATGGATCGATTTTAGCTATCAACTTGATGGAGTGAGATAGTAGATAGTGTCTTAATTTTTGACAAGCAAAAACTACCACCAAGCATGCTTTTTCTGTTGGGGAATAGTTGAGCTCCTATCCCACTAGTGTTCTGCTGATGTAGTAGATGGCTCATTCTCTTCCTTCATTATCCTGTTGTGCGAGCATAACTCCTAATGATACTTTGGTGGTCGATACATAGAGTAACAATGACTTTCCTGGAATTGGCAACATTAGGTCGGGTGGTTGCATGAGATAGGCCTTGATCTTGTTGAATGCATCCTCACATTGATGGTTCCACTTGAAAATAACATTTTTGTGCAATAGATGAATAAATGGTTGACATTTATCTACTAGTTGAGCCAAAAATCTTTTGATTGACTGGAGTCTTCCTTGGAGTGATCTAAGTTGACTGATATTCTTGGGAGATGCCATTTCCATGATTGCTTTGACCTTAGCTAGACATACTTCGATACCTCTAGCTAAAACAATGTATCCCAATAGCTTGCCTGAAGTGACACCAAAGGCACATTTCTTAGGATTTAGCCGTAGCTTGTACTGTTCTAACCGGTCAAAGATATTTTCTAGTATCCCTATATGTTATTGTTTGTTGGATGATTTTGCCATGATGTCATCCACATAGTCTTCCATGAATGTATGCATCATGTCATGGAATATTGTTGTCATAGCTCTCTGATATGTGGCACCTACGTTCTTTAGTCCAAAAGGCATGACGTTCCAGCAGAAAGCACCCCATAGACATATGAAAGCTGTCTTTTTTTATTATCTTCATGTGCTATTTTAATCTAATTGTATCCAGAGAAACCATCCATTAGAGAAAACATGGAGTGTCCAACCGTTGAATCTACAATGATGTCAATGTTAGGCAAAGGAAAGTCATCCTTTGGACATGCATGTTTAAGATCTCTGAAGTCAATGCATAGTCTGATACTTTTGTTTGGTTTGAAAACAAGAATGATGTTTGATACCCATTTAGGATATGCTATAGGTCTGATGAATCCTACATCCAATAATTTCTTTAGTTCTGCTTTGACTAGGAGAGTGATATGTGGATGCATCTTCGTTAATTTTGTTTAATTGGTTTGGATCATGGAATGACATTTAAGTGATGCATAATAAGCTTTGGATCTAACCCTGGCATGTCTGCATATGACCAGGCAAAATTGATTTGTCATCGTTTGAAGAATTCCATATATTGTTGCATTTCTTGTTCTGACAGAGACATTGCTGGATGTAGGATCTTTGGTTTCTCTATTGTCCCAATGTTAAATGCCTCTATTGGTTCAATCAAAATGATGACCTTTTTTGATAGTACTCAGGTAAAGTGTCAAATCTCCCATCTTCTGATGCCTTGAGGAGGTTTTCACTGTTAGATGCGTCCTTTCTTTTTACTTTTTCTTGATCTAATGTTGCCAAGAAATGGTTTTCAGCATTAGACCTGATATTGTTTTCTTTATTTTCCTTTTTGCGACTGGGAGATTTGGCACCTGCTTGACTAGAAGATGCGTTGTTGAAATTCTTGGTGAAAGTTGTTGCGGGTTCGATTGCATTAAGAAATATAGATATGGCATGGTCATTAGGGTAGGTATCAATGGCAACATGTCTTTCATTTTCCCAATCAATAAGTTCAAGGTGGATTAGAGGTAAGGGGTCCTTAGGTTGAGATGTTTCAAGGGTATCAAGGGTCGTGATAGATATGTCAAAGTTTTCTATATGTATGCCAATGTCTAGAATGACAATCTCATCAGAATGACCTCACACAAGGAGCTTCTGATCATCCCCCATTAAGTCCAAGTCAGTCGAATTTGATTCTAATTCAAGTGGGCTAGTACCTAACATTTTCTCTGCATACGTGTGAACTACATCGACTCCTACTTCTTCAAAGCAATTTTCTTTAGTTGATTCTTCAGAATGATAGGAATTCCATTCAAACTCATTAGAATTTGTCTCACTTGCAGCTTGCAATCTATAGATTTGATCATATAGTGTTTGATTGGTTTCTTCTATTTTTCTTGCTACATCTTTTTTTCTTTCATATTTAGCTTCTTCTGGACTGAGATTGAGTTGTGTCAACCTTTCTATGAGCTCTCCTTGATTATTACTAGGTTCGTGCTTGTTTTGATTGAGATTTAATGCTGCTTGGGAGCGACCATTAGTTTATTTTTCCTGTTGATTTGTGGCTTGCTTCTTTTGTCATTTCATGTTTGCGTGTGCTTGTTGCTTGGCAGATGCTTCTTCCCTTTCAACTGCAAGTTGTTCTTGTCTATTTTCATATTCTTCTTGTTGTTGGCTAGACGATGTGTCTTTTGGTAGAGTAACTTGTCCATACCCTAAGCCTTCTTTGTCTGTAGCCTACTGAGTATGAGGTTGGATAGGTTCTAAGACACCTTCTTTTCTTTTTCCTATAGGACCTGTTCTAGTGTATCCCATTTTTTGAAGGATGTTAAATCCTTTTCCATAGTTTTATGTAGCTATTATGACATTGTTGATCTTTTGTTGGACTACTTCATCCTTGTATAGCCACTGTAGTACATCTTTGTCTTTTGTTTCCTCTGATAAGGTCCCAACACTAACAAATGCTCCATAAAATATTGGAAGATGTCTCACAATTGGTTGTTGTTTAGAGTTTGATGGTTTTCCATAGGATTTAAGAGACAATGGTAATTGGGATAGTGAATATTCTTCATTCCCTCAATCTCTTAGCTGCATTTTTTTTCCATACTTGACAAAATTGAGGCAAAAGATTTTTCTTTGGTTTGTGTATTTTAAGATGATGCCTCCCTATTATGAGGAACAAGGACCTCTTGAGTTGGTTTGAGATTACTACAGTACTAAAATGGACCTAAATTTGTTGAGATCATGATTTCCTATCCATTGTAGGGAAATTTTAGGCACTGATGATATGTTGATGGAATAGCTTGTATGCCATGTATCCAGGGTCTTCCCAAGAGTATGTTGTATGATAGGTCCAAGTCTAGAACTTGGCAGACTATGTCTTTCTACAAAGGTTTGACTCTAATGGGTAATATCACAATTCCTTTAGAGGAACACTATTCTTCATCATATGCTTTGATGATGATCTTTTTTCAGGGAACAACTACATCTTCTGAATAACCTAGAGCATGAACAAGACTCAATGAGAAAATGTTTAAGCCAGCTCCACCATCTATTAGGACATGTTTTATGCATGTCTTGTGAATGAGGACTTCAATATGTAAGAGAGCTTTATGGGGATGTAGCAAGGACATGTCATCTTCTTCGGTAAATGATAACCAATGAGGGGTTGTGAGGTGTCACACCATGGTTTAGAATTGATCTATCAAGATCTTTGGACATTGTTGTATCTACTAATGCTCTTTCTAGAATTTCTTTGTGTGCAGGTGAAAACTTTAAAGTTATAAGACCGATATTTGTGCGGGGGTCTTTTGTAGTTGATCCACTAGACTGTATTGTTTTGTAGTGGATGACGTGTTAGTTGTAGGACCTGGCAAAACAACTTTGGCTTTGCTTCGTGTGATAACATGAGCGAGTTCTTGATGTTGTTTCTCTTTAACCATGATCACATTTACCACATTGTCATATGCATGAGCATAGTTCACCTTTGCTTTACCTTTACCATTCTGATCTGTTGATGATTCACCCTTCTCATAGTTAGGAAGTAGAGTTTTGAAAGTTGTGTGAGATTCATTTGTTGTATGTCCATCAACAGTTATCACTCCATTATCAATCAAATCTTGGATGACATGTTTTAATCATTGAAAAGCATATGTTTGGTGTCCTTTGTTTCGATGGAAATCACAATAATGGTTATCATTCCACCAAGCAGGTTTTACCTTGGGTTCAAAGTTTCTTGCTTCTGGCAAGGTGATTAACTTGTTTGTGAGAAGTGTCTTTAATTCTAACCCAAGTGGTTCACCAATGTTTGTAAATTTGCGTCGAATGAAATTGTTGACAATTGATTTTTGATGATTGTTGTTTTGTTGAGCCGCTACTGAGTGATTGGATAAATTAAAAACTGGTTGCTCTGGTTTTACATTGTTATTATCCACTATGCCATTGTTGACAACATTTCGATTTCTATTCCAAAATTTTGGCTTATCATTGTTATTGTTCTTATTGTTATGAGGAGGATCAACTCCTTGTTTGTATAGCTTCAACTCACCTTTCTTTACCATAGCTTCTTACATTCTAATTCCATTCAAAATTTTGATGACATTACATTTTCAGATTATAACTCATTTGATCATTTAGGTTGTCGATGAATATATACATTTTCTCGTTTATGGCACTATACAAGGATATTGTGAAGCTAATAGTCTCCATCTCTGTAGAATGGTCATGAAAGGTTCTCCACTCTTTTGTTTAGCATTACATAGGTCAAGCATTGTGACCTCATGTTGAATGTTGTAAGAGTATTGTGAAACAAACTTATCCACCAATTCTGCGAATGATCTAATTCTAGGTGGAAGTTTGGAGAACCATTCCATAGCTAGTCCACTTAAGCTTTTTGGGAATAATCTCATCAAGTAGGTATCCTCATGTGCAAACTCCATACTCATTGTGCAAAATTCTCATATCTGATCTTGGGGATCAGTGCTTCCATCATATTTTTCATATCTAGGAGTTTCACAACCTATAGGAAATTGTATCATGTTTAGATTTTTGTTGAATGGGTAAGGACGAATTTCTTGAAGCGAATATCTTCTAACAGTTCCTCTCTGCATGTCTTGAATTTGTGTTTGCAATATTTGTATTTGTTGTGTAAGAGCTATGATAGGATTATCAACATGAGTTGTTCTTGTATAACCATGAGTGTGAATTCTAGTATGATCTCGACTCCTTCTTGTGTCCTCATTAGATTTGACATGATTGAGAATTTATACGTCATCCTTTTTAGGAATGGAATTTTTCTCATTAGTTCTTGTTTTATCAGGAATTGATGTGTCATCCTTTTTGTGACTAAAAATATCCTCATGTCGTTCATTATCATGGAAAGAGTCACTTCTCTTTTGTCCTAATTTGCTCACATCAAAATCTTGGGGGAGTGTAGCACTAGATTTAGCTAACATTAGGAAGTATTTTTCTTTGTCTCCCTCCAATATTTTCTCCATAAATTTATTGAATTTAGGATCTTGTTTGATTTCTCTGAGATGTTGTTATGTTATTTTCTCTTCTTCTTGTATTTCATTTTCATGTTCCATGTTCCTATAATCTTCAGTTATTTCAAATGTTTCTATTTCTGCTTCTGTAATCTTTCATCTCTAAGCCCTGGTTAAAACGGGCATAAACGTGTTCTGAATATTTTGCGAGGTTTAAATCTTCTATAATGTGTCGCAATAAGTGATCAATTGTTGAGGTAAATAGTATAGATGGATAGACACGAAATTATATTTTCAAGTATTTGCTTGTTTGCAAGTTTTTTGATTTTTGATATGACCAAGTTCAATAGGAATGATATATCCTATGATAAAGAATGAGTTTATTCTGATCAAGCATTTTAGTTTCATGATAAAGGATGATAGATCCTGATGAAAAAGTATGTTTAAATGATTAGATTATCAAAGAAAATGTGATGTTGCACTTTAAGATGTTAGATCTTGAACTTGTTTGAGGTGAATACTTGAGAACCTTTAATGTGTCTAGTCTTGAATTTGTTTTGATAGAAGATAACCTAATTGAATGAACCAAGAAGATGACCTAGTCTCTATGTTTGACTGTCTGAGAAATGGGTTGTTTTTATTTTCTGATTTTGGTGCAGTTTACCAGAAATGCTGACAAAATGACCAGGATTGCAGCTATATTAACCAGAAATGTTGCTATACTGACCAAAAATGCTGAGGAACAGACCATAAATGTTGAGGAATAGAATAGAAGTGTTGCTATACTGACTAGAAACACTCTTATAATGACCAAAAATGTTGAGGAACAGACCAAAAACGCTGCTATACTGATCAAAAATGTTATTCTGCAATGCAATGACTCTAAAGTTCAAAATAATGATTTTTAGACTTAGCAAATTGAGTGTTTGAACTTAGGAGATTGTAATTTTGACCCAACTTTATTCTTTTCAGACATAGAGAACTGATATTTAGACCTAGCAAGTACAAACTAGGAGATCTAATGTTGAAACATGAGCAATTACACATTCAATTCAAAAGAGTTGTTGATTAGACCAAGGGAGCTGACATTTATACGAAGAGAGCTACTGTTTAGACTGAGAACTCTGTTGTTTATATCATGAACTCTATTGTTTAGACCAAGAGTGTTGTTTTTTGAACTAGAAACTCTGTTGTTTGGACCAAGAACTCTGTTGTTTAGACTAGGACCTTTGTTCTTTCAAATTAAGATGTTGGAACTTAGACAATGGTTGTTTTGAATCCAAGAGTTGATGTGTAGACTGAGAAAATTGATGCTTATACCTAGAAAGCTCAACCTTGGAGAGTTAATGTTGAAATATGAGAAATTTAACATTCATACCAAGAGAGTTGATGTTTAGACTAAAAGTGCAACTGTTTGGATTGAAAGAGCTACTATTTGGATTGAAAGTGTGATTGTTTGGATCGTAAGTGTGACTGTTTGGACTGAAAGTACGACTATTTGGATTGAAAGTGTGATTGTTTGGATCGTAAGTGTGACTGTTTGGACTGAAAGTACGACTATTTGGATTGAAAGTGTGACTGTTTGGACTATAAGTGCGATTGTTTGGACCAAAAGTACGACTGTTTGGACTAAAAGAGCTACTGTTTGGACCGAAAGAGCTAATGTTTGGACTGAAAGAGCTAATCTATTGTGAAACTTGTATATTTGACAATTCAAAGTTTGAATTTGCAATTTTTGTTGTATTTCATTGGATGATATCTTGACTTGACTTACAAACACAAAATTCAGATTGTATTTTTGTCCCAAAGGACACATAAAGTGTATGTTCAAGAAGCTTTAAAGAAAGCCCAAGTTTTCATGGGTTTTGAACAATTGAAAACACATCATTTAGTCTATCCTAAGGAGATTGGCTTCATTATTAGTTCTTAGCCCACACTTGGTACCCTGTCAGCTCACACAACCTTGTCACCTCCTAAAGGGTGCCCGTGTTTTCGCCTTTGTGAGAGCTAGTGGAGTCCCATTATGAGCCTAGCAATAAGGTCTCAAAAGGGGAGTTCACACATATGCTCAAGAGGGACATATGGTGAGTATCTTAAGGAGAGATTCTTTCCCCTCCATGCACTAAGAATTTAATAATGTTCAGAGGTAAACTGGGTAGCTTCTAATTTTAATTGGAACTAGTAAGGGATCCATTCGGCGCGTCGGGGTATAAACTCAATTAAGAGGCCTCCCAGCCTTGAAAACCAAGGTTTGATATAACTGAAGTTACGTAGGAGAGATATTCCCGAGCACTGTCGTTGACTTGATTTTCATTAAATCAAGTTTATTTTATAGTGGGTTGGAGTACTTGGCATTAGCCATTCCCACTTGGGTCATTCCCCTCTCATTGGTCTTAATGTCTTTGGCCTTATAGGCTCCTCGGGAGGGTAGGCCTGCTAAAGATATGCACTATTGAAAGAAAAAGATGAGTCTGGCTTTCTAATCACCTAAGAAAGGTGAGAGAATATTCGCCTATCATCAAAACACATAAGACATGTTTGTTCATTTCCATTGTAATTAGTCTATGTGCCTAATTTAACAAAAATAAGTGCAAAATCCCACGACTGCAAACAAAGTTAGTAGTTTATATTGCATTCTTTGACGATGAAATGGTTTATGCCTCTGGTCTCTCACAGCGAAATGTGTACCTGCAAAAACAATAATCTACAAATTTGGTTCAGGAAAATGACAGTCCAGAATAAGAAATAAGGAATGCAAAATACAACATTTGAAAAATCAATAAAAATTTGAAAACGTCATCAAATTGACCAAGAATGCCATCATGTGCCAAGAACGCTGCCAAATGGACCCAAAACGCTATTCTGTACACCAAAAACGTTGTTAAACCGACTGAAAATGTTGTCAAATATACCAGAAACGCTACAAAACATACCAAAAACACTAAGGTACAAACTGAAATCACTAAAACAGAGAAAAACATAAAAAATAGAGTTGAGAAGTCTCCCATAAATGCCATTTGAGATGTGGGGACACTACAATAGAGACCAAGAACATGATTTGGGAGCTTGAGAGAGCTAATCTGCCCACTAAAAGAGCTAATCAACCTGTCAATTAAATTTCCTACAAGCAAACTTGTTAAAGATCAAAGGGGCTAAGCCCCACGGTGGGAGCCAATTAATGTGATGCTAAAAATGTGGTAAATAAAAAGGCATACATATATAATGAGACAATAAAACATAATAAGAAGCCCAATTGAAAACTAAATTATAGATGCAAACCATAAGCCTTCCTTGAAATGTCTCATTTTCCTCTATTCTTGAGGACCTTGAAGGTGTTGGATTGATTGGTTCTCAGCGGAGCAATGACCTCCAAAGTGGCAACTCAAGAGTTGAGTAGCTACTTGATCATGATTGATTATGAAAATGATATGAAATGTATGATCTAAGAAATTAGATTAACATGCTATGATTAATCCAAAATACCAATTTAATAGATAATTGAAATGCAAATTGCCTATAGTAATGATGCTAAAAATATGAATGCAAAGGATCCTTATTGCTTCAAAATGGGGGATATTTATAAAAATTCCAAGTCCAAAACCGAGGTGGTAGGAATCGATGATCCAGATCTAATATGAAGATATCAAGGGCCAAGATTGAGGAAGTTGGAGAAGAGGTTGGAGGAAGGGACTCTTTTCATCTTTGTGGTGACAAGTGTCAAGGAGCCTTTCTCATGAGAGGGCAAGTGTCCAAGGGAGGAGACATGTGGCAAAAGTGCCATGTGTCTCAAGGGGAGAATATCCACACCATAGGAGGTTAGGATAAGGAGGTTAGAATGTGCAAGTTAGGATAGGGTTAGTTAAACTTAGGGTTAGGTGGAATGGGTTAGGTTAGGTGGTTAAAAGTTAGGAGCTATGTGCTCATTTGAATTTAAAAATTCAAATAATTTAGAAAATGATAATTAATCTCAACAAACTTGAGTTTGTTAATATTAATTATTAGGAATTAGAAGAATTGATTTAGATGGGGGGAATTAATTAATTTAGAATTAATTAATCAAAGGGAGATATGAAATGAACTATGTAGATTTATTTACTAGTAGATGAATAGAGAAATTAATCAAATTGCTTGTGAATTCAATCAATTGGGAAGGGGGATTAATCTAATAATTGTGTATTTAATTAACTATCTTCGAACCATTTTTAGGTGTATACAGTTAGTTGGGTGTGGCATTGTTAAGGCCAAATTGTTTGGAATTGTTTTGTTTCATATAATTGAATTGTAGTTGTGTTGGTTTAATCTTGGGAACTTGGTCACAATTGTTTCTTACTCCCATATGGGACACCAAACTATATTATTCTTTGTCTATGAGATTTCTATGTAATAAATTTGGAATCCTTGTTTCCCATTTTGTTTAGTAAAACATATTAGAATTGAAATGATATTTCATATAAGAATAAACAAATAAATTGACGAAAATCAATTTCCTTTATTTTCAATGTGCATACATATATTATAAAAATCAAAATAAAATACTTAAAGATAGAGGTTTAACTACAAAATGATAAAAATAGAAAATCTATTGTTGTCCCTAATTAACATCTGCTTACATTCTAAAAAAAGAATGTTTGAATTTGAGCCAATACTAGTATGAGTGGTTGCCTCATCCACTAGAATTCTAACTTGTCCCCTTGTGCCTCCTAATTATCCCATGTGGAATCTTTAGGATCAATGCCCCAATGTGTCTCTAGAGTCTATTGGTCTTGAAGCCAAAACACACACTATGCATGACCATCAATTTTTTTGCTTATTGAGATTTAAGCTTATTCTTCTTTATTGATTGCATGTAGTTGTATACAGACCAGTTCACTTTCGTAGTAGGGGAATTGATAAGTGACAAGTATACACAGTATTAGTGCATCTTTGTCATACCACACCAACCATTCAATATGGTCAAGTATAATTAATGTAGCTTTATTTTTCTTTGCCTCTAGTGTGATAAATTTTAGACCCCAAATATTTACAAAAGATAACTATTATGTTTAATATAATGAAGAATCAACTTCATTATACAAATTTCTAAAAGTCTTCATTGACTTTTCTTTCACCTATTCATGATGAGATGAAAAAATTCTCTTAGGACTTGGTATATATTGTAGCATATATACGAGGAATGATAAGGATAGGAAGGACACCTGGTCCATGATGTGGGCTACTTCCATATCCATAGAGGATAGAGGATTCATAGGGAGAGAAGTCTAAGCAAAACCTAGATGATTCTCTAGGGAAGCTATCTTATTGGCTTTATACTTATGATCGGAAAGGAATAGGATATTTGTTAAACACACATAGATATTCAGAGGGTGGTGTGTTGAATCAATATCCTTAAAACATAAACCCTTTAGCACAATTCAAATTTAAACACCCTTCAATATATCAACAACAATGAACACCAATGCATAAGAGAAAATCATATTTATGTGGAAAATCCTAAAAGGGAAAAGCTACGATATGATATCTCACCATATATGAATAAGTAGTGCAATTTATTTAAAGGATCATTTCCTAAGGAATCACATTGCTCTCAAAATGACTTGTTGCAAAGGTTTACCACCTTAGAGGAAGATATAAGGACCTGCAAAAGATAATCACTATTTTAGAGTAGGATACATGAGTATTTGAAATACAATTAATAAGCCTTTAGCTCATAGCCTCCAAACATCTCCTTAGAATGTAGTCGCTCTTGAATCACTGCCTCGAGAAATTGTTAAGAAATTTGACTCCAAATAGTCCACCATACACCTTTAAAACTTTATACTTCGCATCTCACCACAATCAACACTTTTGCAACTAATTTGATCTATATATATCTTCCATAAGCAAAGAAAACATCAAATTAGGTCAGCTAGAATATGAGACAAGTATTAACCTCATCAAGTTGGCCTCAAAAAATATTTTCTATAAAAACTGGTCCAAACAACGAGATAGAGTGGACCTAAAACAACTTATTGCATCATCTTATGTAGCTCCAGACATTAATCATGCCGGCACACAACGTCCCAAACCGAAAACAGGGCAACATGTAATACTTTACTAGTTGGCACAAAAATGCCACTTCCAAATGAATTTACATAATGCAAATCAAATCAAGACATAATAGGGCCCAAAGACACCTCAACACAACCTCCAATTCTATCTTAAACCTACCAATGCAAAGTGTAAGCAAGAAAATAGACCCTGTTGGCTGAATAACCACAAATCATCCTAAAAACGAACATAAAAAAAAATTCAACACCAAAAAAAATCAATCATTACCATGAAGACTAGATAGATACATTCCTTGAGAATTCAATAAATTTTCCACACACTTCTATCATGTTGTCATGCCAAAACAAGTTGGTGCAAGCAAACCGATATAAAGTTATTTATATCAAGAAGGCCAAACATCAGATAAAAAATTGCCAAACATACTTGCATAATTTTTCATCACTTGAGATCTAAACTAATACACTACGCAAACAATATAAGAATGTCCTCCAAGCTACAACAATAAAAACAACAATATGGAGAAATATAGAGCACTTCCTGGACCAATCCTAACAAGCAACCATACTGCAAATATACTATATTTACCAAACAACATCTGTTGCAACACAAAAGACCTGAAAAGATAGGAGTGCAACATCCACAACACATACAAGCTAACTTCAAAACCACAAGACCATATCATCAAGTGTAGAAGAATGGATATCATTCTCCCAAACAATCTTTAAGAAACCTTTATATAAGTTCACACTTTACCAACGTGTAGAGACTAGAACATCCTTATAACACCATTTTCTCACTCAGAAGCAATAAAGAATATAGGACAACAACTTGTAGAAAACACAAGACCATAACATCATATCCACTTCAATACCATGCTTCTAATCCTCATCTTAGTACCTATTTCTCCTAAGTGGTAGTTCACGTCAATCGAAGAGAAAAAAGATATATCTTGAATTTCCCCTCTTAGATGGATGCATCATCTTATGCATGTAGTTAGAAGAGGGAGGGGCAATAACCCCTAGCTTCTTCCTAAGATAACTAAAAGTATCCTTTTAGAACATCTTTGTGAAAATATCTACAATCTAATACTTTTTGGGAACATAATCCAATCCGACTTCTTGTTCTACAACCTTTTCTCTTAGAAAGTGATACCTGATAGAAATATGTTTGGTCCTTGAGTGCATCACCAGATTATTTGAAATATTTATAGCACTTGTATTATAAAACAAGATAGGAATAGGTTGATCATATATACCAACTTGATATCCTTCAATGTTTTCTTCATCCAAGGCACTTAGGTGCACCAAGCTGCCACAACAATGTATTCAACTTTTATTGTTGATAAAGAAATCGAGTCTTGCTTCTTACCAAGAGACCAATCTATATCCAAAGAAAAATGCACTACCTCTAGTACTTCTACCATCAACACATATAGCTCATTTTTCATCAATATAGGTCTTCAAAGACAAGTCATCACCCCTTTTATACCACAAACCATAGTCTAGAGCGCCCTTCAAATATCTAAATATTGTTTTAACATCCTTCTCATGAGATTTTTTAAGGTTGGCTTCATATCTTGCAACTAAACATACTACAGGTGTAATATCAAGTCTAGAAGCAATCAAATATAGTATTTCTCCAATCATAGACCTATAAAGAGTTTGATCAACTTGAGGTTACTCATCATCCCTACTTCAATGACAACTAGTAGCCATGAGAGTACTCACTAATTTAGTATCCTCCATGCCAAACTTCTTCAATATCCATTTAGCATACCTAGCTTGAGATATAAAGATACTACCACATGTCTAAGCAATTTGAAGTCTAAGGAAGAAATACATCTCACCAATCATAGACATCTCAAATTATTTATGCATCTCTTCTGCAAAATTCTTACACATACCATTATCTCCACCAAAGATGATGTTGTCAACATATACAACAAGTATCAAAAAAATTTCTTCCTTAACCTTAATATAAAGATTGCTATCTGCAATACCTTTCTTGAAGCCTTGCTAAAGTAAGTACTTATCCAACCTTGCATATCCTTGGGTTCTTTCTTGAGACCATACAAAGCCTTTTCGAGTCTACAAACCGTGTCTGGATTCTCTTATATTTGAAATCCATCAGGTTGGTCTATGTAAAATTATTATTCTAGATCACCATTCAAGAAAGTTAATTTGATATCCATCTGATAAACCTTGAAGTTCTCATGAGTTGCAATTGTAAGGAACATTTAATTACCTCCATTCTAGCCACCAGAGAAAAAGTGTCTTCAAAATCAATTCCTTCCACTTATTAATAGACTTTGCAAACCAACCTAGCGTTATGTCTTATCACTTCTCCTTCTTCACTCAACATATTCCAGAATACCTATTTTGTTCATATGACATTCTTATCTATAGGCTTGGGGACTAATTCCCATGTCTATTTATTCTCAATACGATTTAGCTATTCTCCCATTACTTGGAATTATCCTTCATCCTTACCAACATTAACAAAGATCTTAGACTATATCTTTGATAGGAGACAAAGATTCACTTGATCACTTGCTTTTGCAAGTCTTCTCCTGGTCTGCACACCTTCATTCTTGTCACCAATGATTTTATCTTCTGAATGGTTCTTTTGAACCTACTTGGCTAGAGTCTTAGGGACATTCTCTAGTATTTTTTCTTTTTCTTTTGCCTCTTCTTCTTCTTCTTCTATGCTGGGAGATTCTTCAAATCCATAGTCCTTAGGTTCTTGTGTAATTTGATTCCAATCTTCATCTACTTTGACATTTGTACTTTCAACCATCCTCTTCAATCTTTTTTGTATCATATATAGGCCTGGCTTCTAGTTGAGTGACCAAGGAAGATCCATTAATCACACCTTGATTCAAACTTTCCTGCATCTTCTTCATCTCTCTTGATGCAACATTTGCTACCAAAAATTTCAAAATAATTGGCAGTTGTAGGTCTTCCATACCATAGCTCATGAAGGGTCTTAAATTTTTTGACCCTTAATTGCACTTTTTTAAGAATAGAGATAGAAGTATGATCTACTTCTTTCCAAAAAACATTAGGTAGATTTGCATCTTTTAACATTTTGCTTGCCATGTCTTGGATTGCTCTATTCTTTCTTTCTACTACCCAATTTTGTTGAGGGGTCCTAGGGGTAGATAGATTTGTCTCCTAATACAATGATCTTCACAAAAAAATTCAAACTCATTTGAAGTAAATTCACCTTGTCTATCATGTCTAAACATTTGATCTTCACATCTACTACATTCTCAACTATACATTTGACAATTTCAAACTTATCTAGAAATTTTAATTTTCATTTAGAAAATGTAACCCATGTCATTCCAGAATCACCATCAATAAGAAACATAAATTACCTTTCACTATTGATTCCCTTTGCCTTGGTTAGTCTACACAATTAAGTGTGTATCTACTTCAAGGGTATTGCAGAAGGGTACTCCTTGTTCTTTAATCTTGTCCTAGTTTGTAGGCTTGATGATCTTAGGTATGTCTCTTACCACATGTTTAGAGATAATCTTTACCATGTTGTCAAAGTTGATATGACCTATTCTCCACTGCCATAGCTAACATTCACTAGTTTTCCCCATCAGACAACTACTTACCTTGGCCTCCTTTAGGTGATAAACATTTCCATCAATCCTAGTTTCTTTTGATACTAGTATTCCAAAGGCTTTTTTATTTTATTTCACAACCTTTGTAATGAAATCTAAGATTATATCATTTTCTGCACATTTGACTAACATTGAGGAGATCATTTTTCAATCCTTTAACATAAATAACAACTCTTGTCTTGTTCTTTCCATCAATTGTTATAGTAGTCTTTCCACAAATTTATTTAAAGCCTTCATCACCAAAATTGGTTGATCCTCCCTTTCACTTCTTAAGAATGATGAATTTTTTTTTGTCACTAGTCATGTGATTAGAACAAACACTGACAATCACCCAAGAATTTGCCTCTTCTTTTTCATGGAAGGCATTCCATGTAATCATTGACTTTTCATCCTCCTTGTCAGCCTACAAGGTACCAAACTTCTTACATTTTACAATATCAATATTTTTGTCACCAACTTTAAAGACCATGAAGAGTGTTTCATCATTCGAACCATCATGATCCTCATATTCTAAAGAACACTACTTTTCTTGGATTAAAAAATTATTTTGAACTTCTCTCTTTTATTACTCTCTATTGATTCTCTCAGGGTACATTTAGATGCAAAATGACCAATTCTCTCACAATTAAAATATTTGAAAGGTAACTTACCTTTGTACTTTCTAATGCCCTTCTTCAATATTCTCACACATTTTGCTTCAACTTCATCAAGGCCATGAAAATAGTCAAAAACTTTATTTTCTACCTTCTTTTGCCCATCTTTGTCAATCTTTCTCATCTTAAAAGCAGTGAGAGCACCATATAGTTGGTCCATTGAATATTTATCAAATTCCTTATTTTTCTCAATAGTAGATACCTTATGACTATATGTTTTTGAAATACATCTAACTAGCTTTTTCATAACCTCATCTTCTTTCACAATTCTCCACCAATACCCCTAATTTTATTTACCACTTAATCCACCCAGATCATAAAGATAGCAAATTCTCATCTTTAGAAAAAAAAAATAACAAATTTGCACTTGAATTTGTGCATCTTGATTTGCTTTATTTTATCATC
Source organism: Cryptomeria japonica (assembly GCF_030272615.1). Taxonomy (NCBI): domain Eukaryota; kingdom Viridiplantae; phylum Streptophyta; class Pinopsida; order Cupressales; family Cupressaceae; genus Cryptomeria; species Cryptomeria japonica. The sequence continues at coordinate 700,022,425 of NC_081414.1, forward strand.
TCCTTCATAAATGTTGTTAAGTTTTTCCCACATCTCCTTACTAGTACCAAAGTGCATCACCTTCATAAGTTCTAAATATGTTAACCAACTCACAATTGCATTTATTACTTTTCCATTATTTCCATACAACATGATCTCAATTAGATCTATTGAAGGAGTAGTAGGAGTTGTATAACCATCATTGATTAAGTTCCAAACTCCAAACCCTAAATAGGAAAAACATGCTTCCATTCTTACATTCCAAAAGGTGTAGTTTGTTTCATCAGACTTAGGTGCCTTGCGAGATCCATCTTGTGCCATCTCGAACCTTTCTTCAAATGGTTAAGCTTCTTTAGAAAAACTTGGCTTTGATACTAATTGTTGAACAAACCCATATATTGAGAGGGGGTTGAATTCGCATCCTTAAAACTTAACCCTTTAACACAATTCAAACTCAAAACTACTTAAACAAATCAACAACAATGAAAGATAAATAAATGGACACCAATGCACAAGAGAGCACTAGACTTACATAGAAAACCCTAATAAGGGAAAATCCATGGTGAGGTATCTCACAATATATGAATAAGTATTACAACTTGTTTAAGGCCTCATTGCCTAAGGAAGCACACTACTTTTGAAATGAATTGCTACAAAGATTCACTATCTTAGAGAAAGATACAAGGGATTGCAAAAGAGAATCACTATCTTAGAGTATTATACATGAGTATTTGAAATAAAATGAATAAGCCTTTAGCTCATAGCCTCCAACAATCTCCTTAAAATATAGCTGCTCTTGAATCACTCCCTCAAGTAACTATTAAGAAATTCAACTCCAAAAATTCCACCACACGCCTTTATTGCTTCATACTTTGCATCTCATCTCAATCCACATACTTGAAAATAATTTTATCTTCTACACATATCCTCCATAAGAAAAGAAAACATCAAATTAGGTTGGCCAGAATAGGAGACAAGTAATAACCCCAAGAAGTTGGCCTCAAAACATATTTGCAATGAAAGATGTGCAAAGCAAGAGATCGAGTGGAACTAAGACAACTTATTACATCATCTAATGCAACCCTAAATATGAATCATGCTAGTGCACAACCTCCCAAGTCAAAAATAGGGTAACATGTAGCACTTTACTAATTGACCCAAAAACACTACTTCCAAATGAATTTAAACAATGTGAATCGCATCAAGACATAGTAGGGCCTAAAGACACCTCATCACAACCTCCAATGCTGGAAAAGAACTCCAAATGCTTAGTGTAAGCAAGAAAATATACCTTGTTGGTCAGACAACCACAAATCACCTTGAAAACCAACACCAAACAATATGCGACACCAAAAAGATCAACCATTATCATGTGGACCACATAGATACATTCCTTGAACATTCAACATTTCTATACACTTATTTTATTTTGTCATGCCAAAAAAATATAGTGCAACCAAATTGATACAAATTTGTTTATTCATGGAAGGCTAGGAAATATAGTCATGAGATAAAATATTTCCAAACATACTTGTGGGACATTTCATCACCTACGCTCTAAATTGATACATTACAAGGATAATATAAACATGTCTTCCAAGAGGCAACAATAGAAACAACAAAACTGAGAAATGCAGAGCATTTTTTGGACCAGTCTTGACAAGCAACCAAACTACCAACATACTACAGTTACCAAACAACATATGTTGCAACACTAGAGACTTGAAAAGATAGGAGTGTAACACCCTTAACACATACAAGCTAAATCCCAAACCACAGGACCATATCATCAGGCATGAAAGAATGTGGAGCATTCTTCCAAACAGTCTTTAAATCACCTTCTTACATTTTGACACTTTACCAACCTATAGATACTAGAATATCCTTGTAGCACTACTTTTTTGACTCAAGAGCAATAAGGAAGATAGAACAACATCTTATAACAAGCACAATCAAAATTATAACCACTTAAACACTATGCTTCTAATCCTCATCTTTATACAATATAATCTCTGTTGACAACAATCATGAACTTGAACACCATCAATGTTCTTGATCAATATCATTATCATAATCATCTTCATGACACCGTAATACATTGAGTGTAGATATCAAAACCAAATGGAGGGTTGACATTAAATGATGGACTTCATCATGTCTTTAGAAACATTTCAACACACAACTACACATGAAATCAATGAAAAGACAACAATGAGGGTTGACATCAATGACAACACAATATGAGGCATCAATGATAACACAATAGTCTTCAACAATATCTTGATGAGGTTTAAGAGGTTAAGGTTTTTGAGGGAAAAATCAATCAAGTGTAAAGTGTCCATGATCATCTAAGGGATAGAAGAGACTATGATGGATCATTATAAATTTCCCATTGTGAGGGAGCTTCAAGAACTTATGAATGGTAGAAGGGATTTTTTTCATGGATGTGAGCTAAGGATAACCCACCTTCGTGTGAATTTTTTCTAAGGTAGGGACAATGGCAAAGGTAACATCTAAGAAATTAGTACCAACTTCTACGGGAAGGGTGATGGAACCTATGGTGGGACAAGTGAAACCATCATGCACCTTGATCAAGACATCAAATTTATGATATGCATCTTGATGATTTTTTATTTTTTTTGAAAAAGGCAGTGAGCCGGATATATATATTAAATAGTAATAAAAGGTTTTAAAAAAAGGCTCTTAATAGCCATATTTTCTTTTACATCATCAACCATCACTTGAGAGTAAACAAGTCCTTAGAAAAAATCCTAAGAAACCTAAGATAGTAAATCTCCTATGAGACCTAAGATGATCAGTTGTATAATGTTTCCAAAAAGAAGTATTTGAAGAAATAACATTAACTAACAATATAATATATCAGATGCTTCCATACGACAAAATTGGAAGCAGAAACATAAACTGACTATGCATAGCAACATTATATATTTCGACCATTGCAGTATTTAACTTTGCTTCCCAAGAACAAAACTGGAAGCAATTACCATTTACAAACTATGTTATACTATCTATTCATCATTCTTCCTCCATTGCAACGTTGTCATCTTCATGATGATCTTTAGCTCCAGCCACAAACATATCTCTAGCATGTGCACCTACAACCTATGAGGAACTGACAACATCCCCCATCCTTGGAATAACATTTAGATCAGGGACAATTTGTTGATGAGGTCAGACTGCAACAACACGTTCAGTACTGACGAGAATGAGTAATGCATTCACTTTCCTTTTAGTCTTATCTACAAGTTTTTGATTGAATACTCTATAAAATCTATCAATTAAGAGTTGTAAAAACCTAAAGTTTTGCATCTCCAAAGTGTTTTTGATGTTGTCATATAGTAACACATATAAATTCCCACTTAGTAGTAAGTTTCTTGGAAATAAACTCCCAATATTTGCTTGGCCCTCCCAAAATTCATATTTCTGGACCACCCTCAGTAACTTGTCCCTAGGAAGATAAATCTCTTAAACCACTCTTTCAACAATGGGCTTCAGTGAATCTAATGATTGCAAAAAATCCATGACATTAGAAATAAATATGGAAACTAGTTGGGAGGGGAAAAGCAACCTTCTTGCTTGTGGGAAAATAATTTCTTCTCCAATAATCCTTTTGACACTCCTCCTGATTTGATAACTCTAGGTATTGAAGACTTGTCCAAGAATGCCATCAGTAATGTGGCCTATGTAAATTCTTGAGTGTACAAATGTTATTTTTTAATAACATTTGACCATACATACTAGATCAATAAGCACTCTTCTTGAGAGTTCATCTTTACTTTTCATAGTAATGTATAATGGACCATCAGGTGCTTTTATGATATCGCTTTGTGTAAAGTAATTGTTACGTTCATGTCTAGGGTTATGTTTCTCTTGGTTAATGAAGTTCACAACATTGTTGACTTCATTAGATATATCATGAATATGTATAAAGACTCTATCATTGTGCTCAACAAAATTGACAACATGGGAAGGCAAAGAATTAGTAAAGATTTGTAAGTTTTGATCAGGAGGTGCTGCAAATTGCCTTTATCTTTGAAATCATCCACTACTATAGCACTAGAATCAACGAGGTATTGAATTTCACGCTTTAAATGCATACATTTCTCCATGTATGCTTGGGTAGATGATGGTATTGACAAAAGGCCTTTGAGTCAAAGGAAGATGAAAACGGTTTGGAAGCATCCATAGGATGAACATTAGAAAGCTTCATCAAACTATTGTTAATCAATTGAATCATGATCTAAGGAATTGAAAAGGGGAGTGAAGTTGTGATGCTTGTAATTAGAAGAAAATTAAGCTACAATAAGGGTTGTTGTGGTTGCAACTAGGTTATCAATATGGTTGGAAGAATTGTTGTTGTTGATCTTAATGAAAAATTTGTTTTATTTTCTAATTTTTTGAAATCTTTGACAAGCATCCTCATTCCTATCAATTGGAGTCAAAGATGAACATACTACATATCAACTAACATGAAGTTGATAATTATGAGGTATTGTGCACAATTGTGTGAAAGATATGAATTCATAAAACAAAAGATTTTCTCTAATGTCTGTTTGAAAATTATTAATGAAAATCATTTGTATATCAGCCTCAAGAATAGGATCGATAATAAATTTATGCATACAAATTTTTATATCTACCAATAAAATTAGTTACATTTTCCTTAACCCCTTGTCTACAATGCAATAAATTAGTTAAAATAACTTGTGGCACAATATTGTCTTTAAAATGTTGAATGAATGCATCTACCAATTGCTAAAAATTGACAATTGAATAACTAGGCAAGGAGAAAAAACATTCCAAAGCTTTTCCTTTTAGAGATCAAGGGAAGAGATTTTCAAGAAGTTTTTAGTCATAGAAGAAGTCACTATATAAAGAAGAAAATATTTTTACATGAGTGTGGAGGTCACCATGTCCATGATATTTCTCCAAACGAGGAACCTCAATGTGTTATGGAAGTGGGGTGCAAAGGATATCAATGGAAAGTGAGATACTTGTTGAATATGTAGGGATAGTGGATTTGGATTGGGCTATGTTGGATAATTATTGTTGTAAACATGAAAGATTTTACATAAAATGGTTTATGGTGGCTTTTGTGGATGAATTGGATTGGGAACAATTGGATTTTGATTAAGTATTGGAAGTTGTAATATGATAAGTAGGTGGAACATTGAGGTAGGTGGGTGAAGGAGATGGTTGAGAAACAACAGAGAGATTGATTGAAGGTGGAACATAATCATATTGATATATGATTGATAGGATTCCCCCCACTACTAACATGGATAACATTACCATTTTGTGAAATAATAGCCATGATGGAATATGTGTATGTAGCATTGTTGTCTATAGAGGTAGGAAATGCAAATATATCTCAACTTGGGTTGCAGGAATGCAATGTACAAGCACTTCCGTACGTGAAAATACCTAACTTCATAGTGTTGTCATTTAGTATGTGAGTTATACCATGTAGAACGTCCACACCATGCTCATAAATTTTAATCAAGGGGATTGCCTCTCTAGATAGGTGCTCTTTATTCACAAATTTTTGAAGATCTTTCAATGACTTGTAAATTTTCGCCAACTATTCATTTAACACTTGTGTTGAAGAGTCATCCTCATCATGAGAAGCATGTGTAGCATTGTAAATTGTACACCCTTAATTAGGTACAAGTCCAATTCCACACTTAGCACTCACCTTGGTGTGTTCCATTGCATTATGCATTATAGGACTCCTTTAGGCATTTCATTAATAAATTTAATCAAACCTAAGTCCTCCCTTACCAATTCACATATATCATAAAATTGGGCCCTTGATCCTAGGTGTGCCCCTTTTTATTTAATCCTGATTTAATCCTACTATTACCCTAATTTCAACCTTCAAAGAATATCCCACATATCTACATATTATTTTTTGAACCATTGAGCTAGATTTTTCATTAGAATCCTGTTATCTCGCATCCCTAGAAATTCAAAAGAAAATTGATAGGACCATGACAAATCTCTACCATGTGGTCCCAATCTTTTTTTTCTCAAATTTTGGAAGGATAATTTGGTGGTATTTTCTAATTCAAATCTCGTTTCATGTCAAATTATATCAATTCTAGGTCGTATTTTCATCAAATTCTAGTAATTCAAGAGGATATCCTTATGGAGTGATAGCTCTACTCTAGGTGAAGTTTTAGACCTACAAATTCATCTATTATCAAGTCTTCATCAGCCATGGAAGCTTCAAGATACATTGGAGGATAATAAGGGGATCACTAACTATTGATTGGCTTGTACCTCTTCCTAAGGATTTGGTATGATTCTTATGTCTCTACATTGAGCTTCAGATCTACATCATATTAGTTTTCAGACTTACATTATTGCTTCATATTTTCATCCTAATTGTGGTATAAATAATTTTAGTACAATAATTTAGGGTTTTCTCTAACAAATTTGAATAGAACACTAGTTTGGATTTAGCTCATAGAAATTTTACATGCACATAAGATTCAAGACCACACACACATTTCCAGTTATACTACCTGCTATATATGGAGGTGGAAATCACCAAATAAGGGGGTTGACTAAAACAAACCCCTATATAGCCATGAACCTACCATTTTTTTGTTTACAGGTGCATCTACAAGTGTTTGACAAAACAAAAAAAATTAGGAGATCTTAGGAAACAGGTGCAAATATTCTGTCAAAATTTTAGCCTAGTTCTTAGGGACTAGGGCGCCCAACGCTCCTGTCCTAGGACTAGGGAACCTAACACCCTAGTTCTCCCAATTTGGCTCCATATTTTAGGGTTGATGCTCATATTGTATCAAGATTCTCCCCTCCAAATCACAACTTAGAATACTAGGGTGTCGAGCACCTTGGTCTTGTCAATTCTGCTCCAGATTTGGGTCACAGATGCACACTCATATTCTCCTTTCACCTTCTATCATAGTGTTGTTATCTGTTAGTTTGCTACAGTACCTTTACATTTGCTTCTCTTTGTACTTTCATCATAGTCTTGCATTATCCTATACTTTTCATATCTATTTCCATAACAACAAAGGAATAGAAAGCCTAGAAGTATTCCTTAACTCCTTTTCACAAGAGTTAGTCAAGGGTGATCACTCCTTTAGGTTATTTAGTATTCCAATGTTTGTGTGAAAGTGGTTTTAGGTCCTAATTGTACTCAATTTGATTTTCATCCAAAGCAACATGAAGGGAAGAATTCTCAACAATGTTAGGCAAGGTATGTGATAGATTAAGAGAAGAGGATTCACCCAAGGTCCTAAGTGGGAATAAGTCAACTAACTTAGGCTCAACATCTCTAGTGTTTGAACCATGAGAAACAATGAGTCTATAACTTCTTCTCATGGGGATGTTAGATTTAAAACAATGAGATATTGGATTCAGAATGGTTGATATTGCTTTATAGAATTTCACGCATGCCTTTAATCATGGAGGAAACAAATAAAATTGATCATGAATGCGAACATGAATTCCTAACTTAAAATCTCTCCTTCACTGCCTTGAAGATGCTTGATTTCTTTGCTCAATTAGAGTGTGAATTGGAAAATTATAGAGAGATGAGATTGAGATATGTTTAAATGAAGGGGTATAAGTTGCATTTATACATAGCTTCACAAAACGTGTTGAAGTTTTAAAAATGGTCAACATCAGGAGCACTTTGTTGCTTAACAATTTATTGACCATTAGAGGTTCAAATTTGGGTCAAGTTTGATTGGACCATGGTGCTAAACACCATAGAATAGGAGGACTAGGGCATTAGGAATCATAGAATTTGCATCTTGAGCCAAAATCTAGGTCAATGAGCATGAATTAGTGCTAAGCTTTCGAATTTAGCCATGGAAGGAGAACAATTAGTCATGAATCAAAGGCATGAGGGGGGAAACCACCAAAGTGAGTCCCAAAGTGAAGTGTATGAGGATAAAATTTACAACATTACATCACCAAAATGCTAACCATAAGGACATAATCTCTCACTAAAAAAGGACAACATGTAGACCAAGTAATTTCTAGGTCGATCAATGATTTAAGCCCTTGACCAATGAATGGAGTTGATGCAAGCAATTAAAAAAACAATAAATAATTAATGGTGTCAACTATGAAGTAAATTGTGCCAATTAGAAAATATTAAATCTTCAGCCATAAAAAATACCAACCAAGATAATTAAGTTGACTAATATTTATTAAATGCTCTATGCAAAAGGATTTTAAAGGTCAACCAATCTCACGGATGGATCATCAGGCTGCAACCATATGATAAGTATTGCTTGGGCTGACAAAGACAATTAATATGCCCTTCAAAATATTAAATCACACCAAATGGGCCTATGGTCAAAGTATTGATTGGGGCCAACAACTTTTGCAAGCTGACACATATAGATCTAATAGAAATGTGAGTCAACAATACAAAATTTTGCCAATTTGTTTTTCCAAGAAAATAAAATAAGCACATAAATATAATTTTTTTTAAAAAAATTGCAAATAAAAGAGTCAACTTGTGTGCTTCGGAGACAATACAACCTTCCTAGGCAAACTGTTTTTACCTCAAAAACATCTTTATCAAAAATAGAAGAATTTACAATGAAAAACATCAAATCAGCCTCTTGAATGCAATGGTGATGTTGTTTCGAGTGAAAAGTGCTCTAAACAATTAGTGACCTCTTAGACCAACCAATATTATTAGAGACCTTACCCCCAAGATCAATTTCTTCTTCTGGACCATCCTCCATAATAAAATCTTGACCCTTGACAACCTAAAATGCAGAGGCTTTGCTATCCCTAATAGATGTGCTCTATGAATTCAGGAAGAAGAGTCTGGGGACCACCTTGCCATTCACTGCCCCTTCTCAGCCTCAATATGGGAAAGATATCTCAATAGTTTTAGCATTGCCTGGGTGTTTCCCAACACCATCACAGATCTGTTTTCCTCCTAGAACATAAAATGGACTAATTCTTTTTTGAGATCTTTGTGGTAGCTCTCGCTTCCTCACATCTTATGGGGACTATGGAAAGAAAGAAATAATCAAATCTTCAGGGATGTTTCCCTCAATCAGGATATTGTGTTCTAGAAAATCCAATGGGCAATTCAGGAAAATATAGAGATCATTGAGAGTCCTTTTTTTTCAAACAATACACTAGAAGCAAATATTTTAAGGGTGTGGAACATGAAGAGTACCGACAGTCCAAACCTCAATCATAACAAAAGGTTTGAAGCCAAATGGAAAACCCCCCCTCATGGTTGGTTCAAAGTTAATTTTGACGGTGATGCCAAAGGTAACCCGGGTCCTTCAGGTTGTGGAGCTGTTCTAAGAGATGACAAAGGAATGTGCAAGGAAATGGTTGCTATCCCTATTGGAATTCAAACTAATCATAAAGCCAAAGCTATGGCTGCTCTCCAAGGTATCCTCCTAGGAAAAAAATGGAATTGTCCCCACCTATGGATTGAAGGGGACTCAAACAATATTATAAATTGTCTTAAGGGGGTCTCAAAACCTTCATGGTCGATCAACAACATTATCATCTTTGCTAGAGACCTTATTAGTACCTTTAAAAAAAGCTACATTTCCCACATTTACCAGGAGGCCAATGGCTCTGCTAATTGGGCTGCCACTGTGGTGGTTAACAAGGAAGCAATTACCATGTGGACAGGAGAACAAGGACTCCTCGAAGATGTTAGGCAAATCATTTGCTATGATCGTTATAGAAGTACTCCTAAGATACTTGATGGATAGGATAATTATGAAAAGAACTGACTTGAGTACTTCGAGTCATTATAATAATGAGAGACTCATTTATTATATTACCAATGCCATAAGTTCCCATGCTTTCTGGGTGACTTTGATAGTTCTGAAAAGCTCACCGGCTAATCTGCTTTGCAAGTTTCAAAATTTGGTGTTGAAGAGCGACAATATGGGTGGTAACAGGAGGCGATATGAACTAAGTAGTTGTAAAGAATGGAAACAGAAGGAGGAGGTTTGGGGTATTCTACAGAAGGGTGGCTTCTCAAAATTCATGGAGAGACTCCACGGCTGAGACGAAATGGTCACCAATTTTTTCTGTAAAAATTGGAAAAAGGGCATGTTGAAAAAGGGAGACCAAACTGTAGAAATTGATGAAGATTTAATTGCTCAAGCTATGGGCCTCACAAGAGAAGGGTGCAACTTCTACAGAGATAGGAAAGTCAGTAGGGAAGCTATTGAAAGATACTCAGACACCGAGAAAGAGAAGAAATGATTGGTAAAGTTGAGCAAAACCTACTACCCACCCAGGGCTTTTGCCAAACCCTGGCGGGAAGTCCTCTTTGTTTTAATGTGATACATCACTCTAGATGGTAGGTTTACTAAAGTTTATGGTTATCACTTTGTTCTACTGAATCACTTTAGGCACAATGATAATGTTAACTTCCCTTATTTTCTGCTCTATTCGATGAATGTGTCCCTCAAGGCCTACAAAGAGAACCCACGGGGTGATACAGCCATGCACCAAGGCCTTATGGTACTAATCTATGACCATCTTAAGGCCAACCAAATTGCTTGGATGCAGCCCTCTGTGGATTCTGAGGATGAGGGGTATGACCCTTCCTTCTCAGAGGATGAGGAGTTTGAAAGTGATCCTTCGACTGATACTGAGGACAACATGGATGTCTTGGATTATGAAAGTGGAAAGAAGAGGAAATACATCAAAACCAGACCCTCATCCTCTAAGGGCAAAAAGCCTAAAGGTAGACCCCTGATTAGCATTTCTTTGAAAGAGGAGACTTCAGATGACTCTGAGGAGGAGTACCCTCAAGGGCAACTGAAGAAGAAGACAAAATCTCACACCCAGGCTAGGAAAATGCACAAGAAGAAAGAGGAGACTATTAAGGAACCGGAAGCCCACAAGAAGGTAAGGGCCCTGGAAGATGATTAGAATCTTGAAAAGGAGACCATGGAAGAGGCTCTTAGTGCTATTGACACAACCATCCAGCACACCCCTAAAGAGGAAAAGGCAACCCTTGGAAAAGTTGACCCCCCCTGTAACCCTCCCCCCGAGGGTTTGTAAGGTTTCATGGAAACTATGGAGTGGCTCATCAATGGTTACAAGAAAGCTATGGAAGAAAATAAAAAACTCTGTAACAGAATCTTGATCCTAGAAACCATCAATACAGGGGAAGGGAAGACCATGGCCAACTTCATAGAGGACCTGAAAAGTACCATCACCAAAGATGAAGACATAAGAGATGCTTTCAACCCTAGGTTCAAAAAAATTGAGAAGGATTTGATGGAAAGAAAGAATCTTGCTGACACTAACAACCACACTCTCACGGAAACTGTCAGCAAAATTGGTAAAATTGAGGAGTGCCTGAAGAACATTGTTGAACAGAGCCTTAGCATCTTGTAGATTTCAGCCAACAACACCAACACTCTCATCAGCAAACTAGATGATGAAAAGGAAATCTTGGACATTGACCCGGAAACGGAAGGAACAGGGGAAGCTCAAGGCCCCAGAACCCACACTAGAGGCAAAAAAAAGGACAAAAAACCTAACAAGGATCTGGAAGACATTAAAGTTGTCGGGGCTACTTACAATAAGCTAGTGACAAAGGCGGAGGACTTGTTGAAGAAAATTTCTATGTAGCGCCTTCTTAGTTTCTTTGCTTTTGTTAGTTTTGTTGTCCTTTCGGTTCACCGACTTTTTGCCAGTCTTTTTGTATGTGGTTCTTAAGCATTGATCTTTTTGGTGTCTTATCTTAATATCTTATGTTAAAGGTTTCGGGTCTTGAAACCTATTTTTTTAATTAATCAGAACTTTGGCAAAAATGGTTAGATTTAGATAAAAAGAAAGACAATATTGACTTTCTAAACCATCTTGAACTCAATGGTGATCTTTTATCTCCTCCAACATGTGCCAAAATTCACCTGCAATGATACCCACGAAAGAAATATCTCATCTAGCAATAGCTCAACCCTCATATATGAGAAGGGATTTGCATGGTCATAGTGTTGATACCATGCTGAAGCTACAAACTTTAGGACTATCAACAAAAAGAAAGATGCCTTCCACAAGCTATTATGACATAATGAGATTGCTTGACTATTGAGATATGGTACAATATACAAGAGCCTTTCTTATAAAGGAAAGGTGAGAGGTAGGATTAGACAACATGTTGACATGTTTCTTAATCCTAATATGCAATGAGACAACTAAAGTGTTGACTTAGGTAGCTAAAGGTAGTTTCATGTGAAAACTAATTAGTCTTCTAGAATGCCACCTAGGACCTAAATAAACTTAAGTCATGTGGATTAGTTCTTAAGTCATATGGATAAGTCCCCTTCTAGGAACTAGCAAAATTCACTAGGTCCAAAAATTTATTCACATCAACATGAGTATGGTCATGTTCTAACTAATTCCTTAGTGTGGAACTATTCAAATATTAAATTAACTTAGGTCCTATATGTTATGTGTAGAAGTTAGTTATAATGGGGTCATGTATCTAATTTACTTGTGTCCTAGCTCATTTAGTATTTGCCTTAAGTGATTGTCTCATAACAAAGGATTTAGACACGTGAAAATCTTGTTTAATCTTATCACTCACCTTGGTAATATAAGTAAGGCTCATGTACATGTTGTACCCGATTGATCATCATTTGATCATATCTCATAGATCTTAATATCAAGAAAGCTTATTTCTTTCATACTCTTTGTTGAATGTTTCTTTTGTTTCTGCAGATGGTCTTGGGTGTTGAGCTAATATTTATCTCCTACATGAAATTTTTTCCATGCCCCGACCCTAAAAACCTGATCTTAGCCAGCTATATAAATAATAAAACTTGGATTATAAAACTTAATTAGGACAACAATACAATATTAGGGTCGACTCAAAATAAATCACAACAAAAGGACCAACTAGATTAAAAGAAATTAAAAATGGTAGAAATTTATTTAAGAGGGCTAACTAGATTAAAGGAAACATAATTATCAATTATTTAAAAGAATTCAAAGGCAACAATTAAATCCCTTGCAAACATCATGATGTTTGTGAAAAGATGTGACTTTTTCCCAGAATTGAAGATATAAAAGGAAAGATCGAAAATCAATTGAGGGGAATCCAAAAAAGGATTGAATCTAATGCCATATACATTTAATCAAAATCTAGAAATATAATATAAAAAGAAGAAATTTGATTTATGGTTATTAGCCTTAAATTAGTAAGTTGCATATAATATGAATTTAGGAATGAATTATTATTCCTTGCTGAAATTATATAGTGATAATAAGTAAATAATACTACAATTAAAGTATTGTTCCCAATTTAAGTAAAATTAATTATATTTATATTTGATAAATATGTTATAATATATTCATATAGTTAATCTATTTTGAACTGGATAAAATGGTTGAAAAATAGGAAGGTCGGTCAAACTTTCGAGTTTACCCCAAGATGGAGTGCCCAAGGGCTGAGAGGCATATGTGTGCTCCCAAGCTTCATGGAGAGGACAATTTCATAATCTTATTAAGCACACCACCCCGAGATGGAGTGCTCATGTGTTGGGGGGCTTATTAGTGCTCTTAGGCTTGATCAAGGAGGATGGAGTGCCTCCAAGGTGGACTAAGGGATGGAGTAAACCATTTTCCACCCATGCTCTCACAATACAAGGATAGTTATCCTTGGGATTGTGGTTTGCAAAGTTTCTATCCAATTCCTTATATGGCTACTATAGGAATATTTTTTGGATAATTATTAAGGATATTGATTATATAGGTAATTATATGTTTTTGGATTCCTAAACCATATGAAAATGATAGGTCTCATGAATTATGTTTCAAGTGTTGACTAACATGATTGCAAGACCTAAACTAGGATAAATCTTCTTAATGACATTTCAAATGGTAAATGTATATTCTTAAATATATTAGATCTCTTATTTTAATTGAACTTGTGATTTTAGGTCAAAATATAGTAATATCCCCAAAAGGGACATTACAAAATATCTATAAACCTATATTAAGGAGCACCAAATCTGTTAACATTATATACCATCATATTATCCTCTTAATAATATGCACTCCTATAATATTTTTCCTAAAAAAAAATTTAATTCTCACACAATTACACCATGAATCTCAAGCTTCTACAAGTAAACACCTCTTTTAATTCATCCTAGTGAAAAATTACCTAATCTATGATCTACTATGTTGTAAATTTTCTCTATTTTTTATTTGAAATATAAAATCTAATTTCATATGTCCAAGATATCACATGCTAACTATTCTACATAAATGTTGATTTTAGACACCAAATTATTATACAAAAAGAAAAGAACCTTCTAAGGGCTAAAAGGGGGCTAAAATAAACCATGTTTGTATAGTCTAATTAAGTGGCACACTAGTGATAGTTTGTAAGGCTATGGTGGGTGGGTGTTGTATGAGTTGGAGGTTGGTGGTGGACCTAATTACGTTTGACAAGCTCCTCCATGCTTGTGAATAAATGGAAGCTTTTGAACAGGTCATGGATATCTCTAGAGCATAAATAGTCAAGGATATCTCTAGAGCATAGAGAGAGAGAGAGAGAGAGAGAGAGAGAGAGAGAGAGAGAGAGAGAGAGAGAGAGAGAGAGAGAGAGAGAGAGAGAGAGAGAGAGAGAGAGAGAGAGAGAGAATTAATGTATGGGAGAAAATATGAGAATGTAAAATTGTGTGGGGATAAACTTTAATGCAAGACAATTTTGCATGGAAAAATATAAAATCAATGAATACTTCTTTGCATCCTCCATGCCTGTAGAAAAATGGGATCTTTTGGAATAGAATGTGGGCACCCACCAAGGCATAAATGTTAGGGGAATTTTAGATATGGGGAGAATAAAAAACATGAAGGAGAAGAATAGAGTGGACAAGGAGACGGGATGATCTTAAAATTGTGCAATGGAGGGGGAAGTCTGGGAGAAGGAAGACAAAGATAGAGAAAATGCACGAGGAAGAATGATTATGTGGGGAGATGGTACACAAAAGGGAGAAGAAAGAAGAGAATCACATGTGAATTGTAGTTGTTGTATGTGTGGATAATTAGGTGAGTAGACAGACATCTCCTAACATAAATCAACCATCATCATGTAACTCACATGCCACCAAGACAACCATTTGACGAAGCTAAGTAGTTTATCTTATTTATACATTGTCACTTCATTCTTATTTTTATTTATTACATAAATTGTCTTGCAAATAGTCCACTCTTTTATATAATAGTTTGTCTATCATGATTTAAAAGTATCCATTTAGTTCATTTATATTGGCCTCATATTAGGAATTTCATCATGGTAGTCAAAATAACTACACGTGGAACTTGCCATAATTAAGACAAAATTTGCAATGACCTTTTATATTGAATTATGATGGAGAAACCATGAGAGGCCATCTCTATCTCATTACAATATTGAATTATATTGAATTATGCATCCAATATTTATAGATTTACTCAATAACTAGGTTTATAGCTAAAAAGGGAATAAAACACATAATATAAAAGAGAGGTCAAAGAAATGAATTTTCAACAATATATAGGGGTGCAACAATTACTTACTATGATGATTCTCACAAACATGTTTAGTATGAGGACATTTGTTATTAAAGGTATGAAAATACTATTTGGAAGACTTATCTAATCATGTATAGAGTAAAACAAACCCCTCAAGCATTGTTTTAAAGTATGAATTCATTTGTAATTATGGTATTATCTTTGTGACATAGAACATTAGGAACAAAACAAAAACAATGTTGTTATATTTCAACATGCCTAAGTACTAAGGAAGGATGCTTTCTTTTAAATAAGTCAATACAATTTATATGAATATTCATCTTAAAGAAGATAGATTTAAGGATAATAATAATGCATCACCATGGTTATTAGAAATAGTTATAAGATAATGATGTGTCAAAACCATATCAATTCTTAGAAAAAGAATTGTAGGGATAATGTCTTCATGTAGTAGTATTATACCTAGATGGTGTTAAATGTCTTGAAAATCTTATGAATCAATACTATTGGTAATCAACTATGGAATTGATATTAAGGCCTAATGGGACTACATGATGTCTGTCAATCTCTTAAATGTGAGAACCTTTATATGGGTTTAATGTTGGATTTCATCTCATATCATTGAGTACTATTAGTAGTTGAGTATATGTTAAGAAGTAAATCTAATTATTAAAAATGAAATTTGACTTTCTTTAGTAAGATTGGATATGGAGTGGGTATTGATGTAAGTCAAGCTAAATGTATATGAGGCCCTTTGCCTTATTGGCCTCAAAATAAGATGAGACAATAATTACCATATGCATTAGCATTAATAAATGTATCATCTCATCCCTTGTGGGGAACTCTAAATAATAGCTTAGTCCTACATTGAGGTTTATGTGTTTGGTAAACCATTTGAATTGGGATGCTCAGATTGGTTTAGGAAAATAATAGTGGTGAGATATAATTTAAGATCTAGATTCCCTTAGATGGACATGTTATAGTCTAAGATTGCTAAATTGGTAATTGTGTTGAAATTATTGGCTTGCCATTAAGAACTATGAATTGCTAGGAATATTTCAAAGGAACTTCATTGTAGTATGAAACAATAATTTAGGGCCCTTAGTTATGGGTGTTGATAATTAGGTGTTGTGCATCTTGCATAGTTTTATGTAATGTGTTATTTATTTATTATGTGTGTTGCACCTAGGTAAACCTATATGGTTGTGCATCACGTAGAGATTCCATCTATGGGGCCACTTGATGAGTTGTATTGTAACATTGTTATTTATTATATTGTCTTTATTTAATATCAAGATTTTTAAATTAATAAAATAAAAATTTAGTACCCAATATTAAATGCGAGTTCAATGGTTTGTAATCCCATGCTTTTATGTAATACCACTAGGTGGTTTTGTGGTAGGTTGCTTCTATAAAAGCAACCACAAGGGTAGTTGATTAAGGTTAGTAGTTTAGCTAATTAGCATTTGTGGAGGTTTGAATCATGCAATGTGATGTGTGGCTACATGCTTGCTCACATGGAGTTCTTGTAGGGCTTGTGATTCAAAGGTGTTCATGGTGTATTGTAATGTTGCATTTGTAACGAAACTTATCTCCAAGATTCAATTAAGTAATTGTAATGGAGTTAATAGATTAAATATTAATGTTAAGATCAATTATAAGATGTCATGAAATTAAACTAGATGTAAATAGACAAAGTGACTATGCCATGTAATAATCTAATAAGAATTATAAAGTTAATTGTTAACATAATAAATTAAATAGCATAGCCACATAACTCAACCATATTATCATCAAATCATATATAAAACATTTTTAATATCTTATAGGATCAAGGTGTCCAATACTTATCTTAATCTTGAGCACTTTGAATGGTTATTATCACTCTAAGAAGATTCTAGTGGCCTTGGGACCTTTATGGATACAACACCCCATTGAGTAAATTGGTCCTTACATAGAACCTCGCATGCCTTCACGAAATGAAAGATGCAACCATGTCCATGACACTCTTGGGTGTACGTTGTACCCCAAGTTGGACACACACTGTGTGCCCCTTCTCCATATGCCTCATAGCACACTAAGTCACCACCTTCTTCTTCTTCTTTCATGAGTGATCTCTCTCCCCTTCCAAGTCTCACATAATGACTTATATAACCTCTTTAGGGGTGGTTTTGAAACCATCAGACCCTTTCGAAAAGGTCACCTTTATTTACCCTTTCATAAATATCATCATAATTCTCTTTTAAAATAGTTTTCACTAACATTCTTTATTAATATTGCTTTAAACCAAAGGATTATAATATCCTTTATTTTTATCTCTCTTTTTTTAATTCTAAAAGGTTTATTTCATAACTTCATCTTCTATTGGAGAAAAAGTCACATAACATTTCTCCCCCTGCAATTTACCTGTTGTCCTCAGTAGCATGAAATGTATCTACATCACAAATCAACAAAATAAATAATCACTAATTGAATATTGCCAAGATGATAACTTTATATATACACATATTTCTTATAAGTATATCCCAAATTTTCATTGAAAAAATTAACAATGATTAATCTCATCTATTTAAACTTCATCAATTTGTCTTATTATGCAATCTATTTTCTTTAATATAGATATTTTAACATGTAACTTCCACATTAAATTTAAAAGTATGATCTATATTGACATAACATTTACTTAGTGAATGACATGCATATCCCATACTATGTAGGCACTCCTTGTTATATATACAACATATCTTTCAAGACAATAATCATGCATTCCGAACTACATGAGTATAATATTTGACTATAGAATAAAGAATATGTACAAATTTATTGGGTTGATCAAGTCCAATAATAAAGTACAATAGATGAAGATAGTATGAAAAATGCACTTTGACCACCCACAAAGAACTTCATAGAAAATAGTTCTAACCTTTTTTCTACTTAAGTAACTATGGTATTTAAATTTAAATTTTAATCCAATGATACTTATCTAAACATAAAAAAATAAAACGTTAAAGTTTATCTCTCCCCCCTGTAAAGTTCAACATGTCCCCATGTTTCCTCCTAAAATATCTTAACTCATTTAGATATCTTATTTTCTAGTTATGAAATTGATCCTGGGACCTATGGAATTCATATGGGATCATAGTGTGGCTTATGTTAAACAAATACAAATGTTGGTTTGGAATAATATAACAAGTATAACAATACAACTTGAGTTGTCCTTGTGGTGGAGAACTTGTGCTATTGAAATAGAGGTCATAAGTTCAAATCCCACAAAGGGGGTAGGGTATGTACACCTTATCGGCTTCGGCCCATTACCTATCAAAAAAGATATATATATATATATAAAGTATAACAAAATCACTTAAAATTGAGCCAAAACCAATTAAGAAAATAGTATGGATATACAAATTTCACCTTAAAATTTACTAATACACGAACACTTATTGTTCAAGCATAGTGTCATTTGTCCAAGTTTTAAGATGTGAATCCAAGGACCTATGGGTTATGGGCCCACAAAATAACTTGTATTAAACAATTATAGGTGTCAAGCTTACACTTTTAACTATAAGCAAATTTATAATAACACTTTTTTTTTTTCTAATGAAGTAAATAAAAATTGACATGAATATACAAAATTGATCATTAGAATGACTAACTTACTAATTCAATATTCTAAGACACCTATCTTTTATAAGAACTACTAAACAAATATAGACAAGCCTTAAACTCAATATCTCTCAAAGTTGTCATCTTCCAAAGACCAACATGTCCACTAGAGTAATATTGGTACATCATGCATATCAATGTTGAAATTTCACTTTGGGAACTTGATCTTGGGTTTTTACAATGAGAACCCAATAAATTAACTATTTGAACACAACTCCTTTTGACCTCCCACTTTTTGATTCTAATTGCTTCAATAAAACACAATCTTATGGAGGGTTATTGGTAAAGGTGACAATATTAAACTTCACAAATTTTAACTCAAGTTATGGAGAAAGTCCACAGGGCCTTCACTCAGTGAACTCGGGTTATATCACGTGCATTCATGACATACTAAAGGATCCCCCTATTTTAAAAAATATTGCCCTAAACTCCTTTCTTGTCACACCCTTCCAATACACAACCTAAATTAAAAACCAAATATTGTATTTTTTTATAGCCCAAATCAAAAACCCCCCTATTTTCACCAGATAGACAATATATTGAGCTCATTTTTCAGGATATTAAACACTGCAATATGAATGCACGTGATATAATATTGCCTAGTCAGTGAAGCCCCCGTGAGGAAGTCACAAGGAAATATGTAAATCTTTTGAGTTTTATTCAAGATGAGAACATTGAATCCATACATTTTTGTAATGAGCACTTTACTATACTTCTTGAGATTCTCAAGAATAATCTAGTTACTATTATTATAAAAGAAATATACAACATTTATCCTTTTAGATGACCTTGACAATTGGTTAAGACGATGTATAACCTTCACCTATTGTCAACATTGCATCCACTTTTGTGAGAGCAATAATAGCTAAAGAGGCTTACCTATTATGAATTTTAGGTATTGGTGTCTAAATTTGGAAGGGAACATGTATATGTCTAAATGGAACAAGTTATAGTTAAGATACTACTTGATATCTATTATTATTGACGTGTGTATTTGGATTCTATTCATATGAATACTTCCTTCTCTTGGAGTCTTATGTAGGAATATCTTACATTCCTTTGATAACATTGTAATACATGTGCTTATACAGATGAAAAGAGGGGGCAACCCACCATAAACCTATGAAAGCAAAGAGTTTCACTTGACCACTCGATACTCCATTTATATAATTAATTCTTAAGTGAGACTATGATATATCTTATGAAAAGGTTTTGTAAAGAAGAGGAAAATCACTAAAATTAAATTTCATAACTATTTTACATCATTTGTGTCAAATATGACCCATGATATGAACCTTATTAAATTTATAATCTTTAATTGTAAGTTAGATATCATATAAATACTTTATTTAAATTCACAAACTCCAATAAATAATGGATCAAAACATTAAAAACTACCAAGTCTAAGTAGATGTTCACTATGATCTCCCATCTATGGCACAAGGTCATGATTAGCCTAGAAATTGAATATATAAAGTCTAATTGAATATCTTTAAAAGATGACTAATAAATCAAATGATTCTTATGTAAATTAAGATAGATCTGGTGTTATATGTTTATCACTATTTCCAAGGCACATCTTAGCCACAAATATTATTATCTATACATCTAGTTGTCAAATTATAGGCTTTTAGCAGACAACACAAATAAATTACCTTGCAGGAGTAAATGTTTCTATTCGAATGGAGACATTAAACTTATATCTCAAAAGAAAACAACTTCTTGCATAAGAGAAAATTCTAACATTTCTCAGGTTTCAGAAGAAAGTGACTTTCAGAAGCAGTATGGAAATATTCTGGTTTACAGAAGTAAATGATTTCCTCCATAGGAGGGAATGGTACAGTTTTGAGCAAGATACAAGATAATCCAGTCTCAAAAGCATTATAAGTTAAATGAATAAATAATAATCTGAAAATGTCTTTACTTTTCATTATATAAATTCAGATATATAATACATTTTATTGTAATAGACAAGGTTTAAGATGAAAAAATAGTTTATGTTTATATGTATTTATTCAAATAATTATACTTACCAACCACTCTATTACTATAGTAAACTACTCACTAAATATTTTTTTTTTTAAACTAGTATATGAAACGAAAATTTCTTTAAGGTTTGACAATGGATGTATCTCTTTAAAATGAGGCATAAAAATAATTACGTATATCAATATCTTACTCAAAAGAAAAGAGATAAATCCTAGTGATTGGTTATGGGTGTGTTACCTTAGGACCAACATTGATATAATTTGGAGTTATCAAAGCAATGTTAAATTTTGGTAAAATCTTAAACATAGATATGAAAAGACATATATGATATAGGATTTCTAAAAATTTAGTGCCAATGAGAAAAGAAGGAAGTAGCATAAAAAGGTTATAAGTCTTATAAAATGAATTTCGATGAATCAAAGGTTATACACACACACATACATACATAAAACATAAAGAAAATTTCAAAAAGTATGAAGGCTTGATCATTAGGCTCTAATACCAAATGTAATGACACTTTTCTCCAAGACTCAATTAAGTAATTGTAGCGAAATTAATAGATTAAATATTAATGTTAAGATTAATTATAAGGTGTCATAAAATTAAACTAGATGTAAATAGATAAAGTGACTATGACATGTAATAATCTAACAATCATTATAAAGTCAATCGTTAACATAATAAATTAAATAGCATAGCCACATAACTCAACCATATTATCATCAAATCATATATAAAACCTTCTCAATATCTTACAACATCAATGTTTCCAATACTTATCTTAATCATGAGCACTTGGAATGGTCATTCTCACTCTAAGAAGATTTTGGTGGCCTTGGGATCTTTATGGCTATAGCACCCCATGGAGGAAATAGGTTCTTATGTAGAACCTCAACCTCGCATGCCTTCACGACATGAAAGACACAACCGTATCCAGGACACTCCCGAGTGTACATTGTACCTCGAGTTGGACACACACTGTGTGCCCCTTCTCTATATGCATCATAGCACACCAAGTCACCGCATTCTTATTCCATGAGTGATCTCCCTCCCCTTCCAAGTCTCACATAATGACTTACATAACCTCTCGAGGGGTGGTTTCCAAATCATCACACCCTTTTGAAATGGTCATCTTTATTTACCCTTTCATAAATATCATCATAATTCTCTTTAAAATAGTTTTCACTAACATTCATTATTAATATTTCTTTAAACCAAAGGATTATAATATCCTTTATTTTTATCTCCCTTTTTTTAATTTCTAAAGGGTTTATTTCATAACTTCATCTTCTATTGGAGAAAAAATCACATAACAACATTGTTGAATAATACATGGAGATTATATATTTTTGAAGGCTAGATTTTTCCCTAATGAGGGTATGTGTCTATTCGGTGGGTATGTGTCTATTCTTTTGCATATGGATTGTGAGTAATTATATGCATATATTTTTCTTTTGAGTTATGTGGAAATTGTCATTGTATGACTATATATTTTCCAACAACAGGGACTTGTTTTTAGGTGTCCTTTGAGAAACTTTGTGAGGAGAACTACGTGTGACTTTGATTCATTTGGAAGAAGGTACATAGGCAATCCTTGAGGGAAAGATTCCCCTAAGACCTCAATTTTGTAGAGGAAGAGCCTAGAGGGGGGAAATAACTCCAATATTTAGGGTTGTTCCTAACTTGTTGACCTTTCCTCTTTAGTAAGCTTTAGGTGAGGCCAAAGTGGGTAATAGAAGGTTATGAAAGAGTTACAAAAACCTAATAAATTGTATTTAATACATAATGGGCTTTTGAATAGAAAGATAAAGGAAGTGAATGTGTTGACTACCTTATAGTTGATATCTACATAAGGGTGCATGTTGAGTCAAAGATATCTTGTTTTGGTTCTATGTAATTGTTATGTCTAAAATTTAATCTTAGACCTATAGTCTCCTAAATTATTTGATCGTGATATACCTATCCAGTTGATCAATATTGTGAATCTTATTATGTATGACCACCACAAGTGTGATCCACCAGGATATTTGTGTAGTGACAAGTAGTTAGTGGACCATACCAATGATCGATGCCAATTTATCCCTTGCATTAGCCTAGGCATCGATCATTGGTATGGTCCACTAACTACTTGATAGTTTCACAAGTGTGATCCACCAGGATATTTGTGTTGTGTCAATGGCAGATGTGTAGAGCTATTATTGTATCTTTTAGATTCAACAAAATTCACCTAGTTCATGGAGATGAAGGATTGTTAGGGGCCATCCAAAAAATTGATACCATAACAATTGCACTAGCAGTTATCTTACCATGCAGGTAATGGTAACTGGAGCTAATCATTGTATTAGGAGGGTTAGCTAGTAGTCACTTATAGTGTGGGGGTGATCAACACCAAGTTTTACTTGGAATTGTGAAGAAGTTAGCTAGCAATATAACTAAGGTCACCAAGTGGTACATGTCAAAAGCTACTTCCTAGTTGGATAGACTTGTCGCCAATGACATATATGTTCAATTGAATTTGGAATCCATTGGGCTAGGTTGGTTCACTACTTGTGTAAATCCTTGTGATTGAGGATGAACCCACGCTGTAGTATGGTGTGCACTGAATCCTCTTCCTAGTTGTAGATGAAATGCTTGACCCTATTGGGTTGAGGACATAATCATAGTGTAATATGGGATGCACTAAATACTCTTCTCAATTGTCATAGGTGTAGAAGACTAGGAAAAAGAATGAGATCCATCGTGTAGTCCACAATGCATCGACATTCATTTTCTATTTGGGATGCACTATGGGCAAGGAATAGTTAACCATTGTATATGAGTCAATAGCTGTTGTTTTTTGATGCTCATATAAGTTAGTCGTTATTATTTTTGGGATGATTTTATGAGCCACTCACTATGTTTTTGTGATCTATATTGGAGTTACTCATTGTGTATATGATTTATGCCAAAGCCAGTTAGTA